>NC_000083.6:11852134-12203088 GCF_000001635.26 Mus musculus | reverse complement strand
CCTGCTCTCCCTCCTCCACTTCTCCCAAAGCCATGAAGTCCATGCAGCAATGGCGCTGGCTGCTTCTCTGGCATTTGGGAGAAAATGGGCAAGTGATTCACCTTCTCTCCCCTCAGTTCCTTTGGGGACACTAGAACAGACACACACACACACACACACTTCATGGTGTGACACTGCCCTGGGTTAAAGTCTGAGGCCTGCTTGCTGAACCTCTTGGTGGAGTCTCCCCAACTCCAAGCTCCAGCCCCCACCCATTACATCCAACCTAGGTTGTTCAAGTTTAAAGGTAATAAAAATGAAAACTCTCTGACTCTAATATTCATTTAGTGAGTCACCATGTAGATCTGAAGTCCTTGGCTGGCAGGAGGGGCCATGTCCTGCTTTGGTTCATCTGTGTTTTACCCAGCGCTCAGAGGTGGAATGCCTTCCCAGGGCTCAAAGTGGTAAGGGAAAACCCTAGGCTGAGGAGACAGTGTCTCTGCTCCATGAAGATCTGGCCCTGTAATGACCTCCAGTCCCAGATCCTTCTCTGGAAGTCAGTCTCTTCTCCAGCTCTGGGTCCCATTCTCTCCCTAGTTCTAGATCTGTGCTCTTCTCATAGGTGTCCTCTGTGACCCAGGGTCACCCATCTGGCCTAAGGTTGTCCCTCAGGCCCTGAGTCCCAACTTTCTACCTCACGTCTCCCTGTGCGTCACATCAATCCCTTTCTCCTGAACGCCTGCTTCCTTCCCCCTGGCTGTGGACTCTGGGTCACAGGCCTCTCCCTGGATTCTGGGCCATGTGCAAGTTTCTCTGAACTTCAGTGTCCCGCAGCCCCACCCCTAGCCTGCCCCCAGTGAGGCATGCTACATTTAGCCACAAAGCTGGTTCTGCTAGCAGTTGGCCTGCGCATTCAAGTTCCCAAAACAGGGTTCCAGCTCAGACCCTGCTTCTTCCAAGGGGTTTGGTTTTGGACCCTGGGAAAAGGGACTAAGGTGCATATTTTACTTATTAAAGCAGACCTGGCCTTCAGGTTCTCCCAGCATCCCTCAGTCCCTACCTGGCATACAAGGACCCAGAACCCTCAACTTTCTAGCCCAGGGGTTGGGCTGCCCTTCCCCCAGACATTTTGGTCTCTCCTACTCTTCCTCCTCCTCTTCTTCTTCTCCTTCATCCTCCTCTTCTCCTCCTTCATCCTCATCCTCTTCTTCATCCTCTTTCTTCCTCTTCCTCTTCCTCCTCCTCCTCTTCCTTCTCCTTTTCCTCCTCTTCTCCCTCCCTCTTTTCTCCCTGCAATGTGCTCTTCCTCTCTTTTTTCCCTCCTCTCCCTTCCTCTCTCTCTATGGTGACTCCCCTGGCCTAGATCCTTGGGGCCAGTGAGCTCTCCCAAGAGCAGCTTCCCAATAAACCTGCATTTATTATAATCTAATCTGGTTTGAACTGGCTCCTTTCACCAGCAGAGAAATAACCTATCACAAGGAAAGAGGGGAAGTTTGGGAAATCAGACTTGCCAATTGCTTCCTTGCAAACTGAACAGCAACTGGGGCTCTGGTGTTTACTGGGAAGTGTAGAAAATAACTGCCCTATTGCTGTAAAGAGACACCCTGACCACGGCCACTATGTCAAGGCACAAGCAGGACAGCACGCAAGCAGACATGGTGCTGGGTAAGTAACTGACAGTTCTACATCCTGATCAGCAGCAGGCAGCAGAAAGTGTGACAGACCCTCAGCCTGGCTGGAGCATTTGAAAACCCACCCCCAATGACACACTTCCTCTGCAAAGGACACACCCACCCAACAAGGCCACACCTAATACCACTGATTGGTGGCCAAACATTCAAATCTATTAGCCTATGGGAGCCACTCTTATTCACACCACCTCACAGTGTAAGGATGAGAGCCATGGGGCCCAGGGCCATGCTGTTCCCTGGGTGGATCAGGAAGCTAACAGGGCCTCAGAGTGGCCTACCACAGGGACAGGAAAAGCCAACACACTCAGAACAGGAAAGCCAGCACAGCCACCTGTCTCCAGGAGATCACCAACTGCCTCCAAGCCCAAGATGGCCGGGACATGGTAGCTTCCTACCTCATCCATGGCTTCAGTCACCCAGAGGCAATGTGGTCTGCAGATGTTAAACAGAACATTCCAGAGCCGCATGCCAAGTTTAAATACTCTATACTGTGGATCGTGACTATAGTTGCTCTGTTTAGTTAATATTCACCTCTTGCTATCCTTATACACAAGCTAGACTCTTAGGTCAGAAAATGCACATATACAAAAATATCACACAGCACATATACAATCTGATATTAGCCAGAGTCAGACATCCTTGGGATGCCTTAGAATATGTCTCCCATAGACAGAGTGGGAACCTCTGTACTAGAATTTTCATTTTTGTTCTGAAAATGTAAATGAACACAAATGCAAATGTAGTCATGCATGCAGACACACACACATTCATATATTCTCTCTCTCTCTCTCTCTCTCTCTCTCTCTCTCTCTCTCTCTCTCTCTCCCTGAGAAAACAAATGGAGACACAAAAGAGCTCCTGTTGCCAGAAAGCTCTTATCCTGGTTGGAAGAAGCAGAGCCACAAATTCTCTACCCCCTTCCCATACCTTGTGGCCACAGCTCTGTATTCTAAACATAAAGGACTTGTGTGCATGTGCTACCAAAGCCAAGTGTACCATGATTAGCCGGCCTCTCTGTGGGTCATCATCCCATATGCCAAGTCCTCAGGAAAACATCTGGGACTTTTTCCATACTGGGGCCAAAATGTATTTGTTCCCATGACAATATCTGAAGGCTTTTGGTGACTTTGAGTCACTAATGTGGTACAGGCTCATAACCTCAATGTGTTAAAGATGGCTAAGCCAACCAAAGAGACCCAGTTATAAAGGCAAGGAAGCTGCATGCAAGAAGTCAAACTAATTTGAGGGAAACAGATTTTAGGAACAATTCCAAACTCTGCCATTGAGGCTTGCTGCCCAGAGACTCTGCATTCTTAAGCCTGCAGCAGATCCATCGTCGGGTGAACTGTGCCTTCGAGCTAAGCAATCAAGGATAGGGATTGGAGCCAAACTACACAAGTTCCAGTCCAATCCAATTACAGCTGGATGAGCAGACTATGAAACTCTCTCTAATTGCGATCCCCTCTGCCCCCTCAGGAAAGGTGTGCACCCACTCATAGATGCTTCTGGAAGGATTAAACAACCAGCTGTGTTGCTCACAAGATGTTAATCCTGATCCTAAGCAAGAATTAGAAGCATCATGGTGGTTAATATTGTCAACTTGACTGACCTATGGCAGCCATTCTCAACCTCCCTAACACCGTGACCCTTTAAAACAGTTCCTCGGGTTGTGAAGAGCCCCATCCATAAAATTATTTTTGTTGCTACTTCATAACTGCAATTTTGCTGTTATGAGTGGTAATGCAAATATCTGCGTTTTCCAGTGGTCTTAAGCGACCCCTTTAAAAGGGTCATTCGGCCTTCAAAGGGGTTGTGACCCGTAAGTTGGGAACGGCTGCTCTAGACTTACCTCTGAGCCGCACTTCCAGGAACATCTGTGGGACATTACCTAGATTAGGCTAACTGAATTGGAATGACCCACCTTTACTGTGGGTAGTTCCATTCCATGGCCCAGGGCCCTGGAGTGAACGGAAGCATAAAACATGATAATACGAGCTAAACAAAAGCATTCATCACCCTGCTTCTTGACTGCAGAGGAAATGGGACTGCCCAGCTGCTTACACTCCTGCTGACACCCTTCTCCACCAGGGAGAACTGTGCCCTTAAAGGGGCAACTTTACCACCTCAAGTTCTCTTATCTGGTATTTTGTCATGGCAAGGAGGAAAAAAAATGGCCAATACAAACAACTTTTGAGAGCATTTCATACTATAAAAAAATTAAATTAAAATTTAAAATATAAATAAATAAAACCACCTTGCCGATGCCGGGCATGGTGGCTCACGCCTCTAATCCCAACTTACTCGGAAGCTGAGAACAGCCTGGCCTCCAGAGCAAGATCCTATCTCAACCTCTGCCCCTAAATAAAAGCAACAACAGCAACAAACCCTGTTCATCCTAGAAGTTCTGAGAGACTGAGAGCAAACAGCAGGTTGCACGGCAGACTCTCTGGGAGGGATAGGGGGTGGAGCGTGAAGGGTGAAGGCACAGCCCACTTACCCCCAGGATCCCCAGGCGCTCAGCCAGGCTCCAGCCACAGAGAAAGTCAATCTCAAACTTGTGATTGAGGACCACGATGGCGTTTTCCTTCCCGTAGTGGGGGCAGGCCTTCGGGTCGGTGTAGATGGTACACTCCGTGCCCGACCACCACTCCAGAAGCATCACCAACTCTATAACAAACCACAAGGACACACACACACAGATTTACATCACTGTCACAGAGTCCTGTGTCTGCCTTTCTCGGGCCACGCTATAAGACAGAGCTGCTTCTAGGGCTAAAGTTGCAGAGTATTTCAGCCCAGACCCCAGATGTTGAAAGGGTTTCAGAGCAGAAGGATTATAGGGAAAGAGGGGGTGCTTCTCGGTGGTCTTATAGCTCTTGATTACGTAACTTGGGAGAAATAAAATCAGAGTCGAGTTCACCCACATCTGTGTCCCTGTGCTGACTGCATGAGTTGATATATGTTCTAGAAGATGACTAGCTGATATGCTTCTAAGCTCCATCAAAGAACCAACTCCTCTCCCGTGGATGACATCTGAGGGCAACCACGGTGGAGGGAAACACAAGTCTGTCTCTCCAGTGACAAAGGTGTCAATCACTATATTCTTTGGAGAGGCTTGTGAAAATTAAGACTTGTTTGTAGGTGGCAACCAGTCTGAGTGTATCCTCGGGTTGTGCCTTCATTCTAGTCGGCCAGTTTTCTGAGGCTGGTGGTCTCAGGAAAAGACTGTGTGGTAGAAACTCTAGATTCGGAATTGAATGCAAACATCAACACAGCCCCCTGAAGTGAACTGTCAGAGTGGGAGGTGTTGACAGGCAGTCGTGGGCGATGAGAGTCCTCTATGAGGTGGTACTGTTGTTATAATGCTTAGTGGGGTACACATTCTATAGAAGGCTCCCACATCCCACCACACCCCACACGCGTGCACACACGCAAACACAAGTGAGTCTAACCTTGGTTGCCCTGGAGACACCCTTCTCTTGCAGACCAGAGACTGAATATGGAGCACTAGAACCATCTAGAAGGCCTCATAGTCTAGATTCTAAGCAGTGGCACTGTGGGCTTTCCAACTCCATGGTTCTGTCATGTCTTTTTGTCTTTGGGGTGCAGATGCCTCAGGGGGTCTTGTGAAGATTGCTGGTGGTCAGGACTGTGGCCTTCCCAGCTTTGAGCAGGCTGAACAGCCCTTGAGTGCTTGCCACAGTGGACCTTATCGACCCTCTTGGAGTCACCTGCCTTGGTTGCACGTGCCACTTCCACCAGGAACTTAGAAGAATAGACTGCCCACTGACCTTTGCTTTGCAACATAATCCAGCTGAAACAAAAGATGGGTCTGTGGCCTTGCCCTATAGAAACGCAGTGCTGAATATTAAACTTGAAGCCTTGATCAGAACCTTGTCTTGGCTTCATCCTTCTCTCGCCCCCTTCTCCCCGGCTCTTGTTCATTTCCAGCCCTCCTTTCAGGTAAACCCAGTTTGTCTATGGCCGCTGGATGACTATACAGGACCATTGAGTTTCCCTTCTAGGAAGGCCACCTGGGAAGTGTCAGAGGCTGCCAGGCAAGGAGAAGGATACTGGCCCTGCTGACCTCCCTACTATACCCGTGACATGCTAAAGGCATGCCCCTGTGTCCTGAGGCTGAGTCACCGAGGTTGGAGACCTGCTGTCCTCAAGTCCACTAAACAGAAACTAAGCAGACATGCTGTACTGTGGAGAAACAGCTAGTGTCACCTCTGGTCATCCCCATGGACTGATTCTGCTGAGATGACCCAGATATTTCTCCCCTGCTCAGTTTGTGTATCTGGCATTGCACATGACACCAACAGTCACCAAGTCCCCTTGACTGCTGTCTGTCTCTCTGGGGCTTTGTTCTATTTAGACACAGGCCAAAAGCTCTCTACTCTACTACAGCTGTAGACATGGGAACCATGTCTACATGTCCCCTTGGGCTTGTGGGTAAGATGGAGCCCTACATGTGGTTTAGGCTTGTGGCTCCATTGTAGCCAGTCAGTACATTCTGGAAACAGGAGTCAGGCATGGGACAAGGTCAAGTGGGTCATACACAGGTGAGAGGCCCCCCTAAGTTACCTTCCTTCCTTCGTATTCTCAGGGCTGCCTCTTCCAAGACCCTCTGAGTAGACGCTTGGTGTGAGTCACCCATCATCCTTCCAATAAATCTCGCTTGAGGAGAGTGTAGGCCATGATTTCATGATGCTCCCAGCACTCAGAAGCTGCCTTTGCTGGAGAATCTCATCTCATCAGGCAACTAAAGGCAGCATCAAAGCCTGGTACCCGAGCCTTCATTCTGTGTCTGACTGCCTTGTCTTAAATTGTTGGGACAGACCTGCCTAACTCTGGAGGTAGGCCTGTCCATCACCGAAGGAGTATCTATCTGTCTATACAATGGTACCTTAGCTATCTCATCCCTTCAAGGATGAAGGCATAGATATGACTGACATGTCACAGTCCACATTTACAATATCCTACGCAGCACCCTCCTCTCAAAATGCCTGAAAGTCTCTAGCCAGTGTCTAATCCTGGAGCCACCTTAGATGCCAGGAACATGGAGTTTTACAGACCACACTCCATGACCCCAGTCAGGAGCAACCATTTCAGGGGAGTGAGAGTATTCCTTCAAGCAATAAGACCTCTCGGGGTGCACTCCTTGCAGAACCAGCTGAGAGGCCTCGCAGCATCTGATCCAGGTTGTCCAGTTGCGCAGGCCTCAGGCTTCTGCCCTGGATCCTCCTAATCAATTCCCAGAGCTCATGCTAGCACCGCAACAGGTCAAAAGGATGAAGACAAGCCTCTCCCACCATTTCAACATGACTTGAGGTTGCTTTCTCCCAGACAAGACTAAACCTGAGATGTCTGGACCCCCAGAGTTGTGCCTCTAGCCCGGGACTTTGGTTACTATACAAGGAAAGAACTCTTCCACTGTCCAGGAAGGAACCTGGGTTCCGTCTCCGCCTTCTTCCTCCTCCTCCCAGGTTAAAAGTCCTTCCCTGTCCAACAGACCTGGATTCTGTGGCCTGAATCGCCCAGCCCAGCCCAGCCCAGCCCCAAGGCAGGAATGCACTGTGCTCTGCAGGCCCCTGTGGGTCACCTGACCGGTGCTGCAGCCTGGTGATCTTTATCAAGAGCCTCTAGGCAGCCCGGAGCCTCGCTGCCCACATGCACAAGCTTCCGAGGGGGTCAAAGCATCGGGATACACATCCATCCGCGTTGGCTGCCTGTAACTGTGTATTCATCCATCCTAACACTGCACAGGCCTTGTTTTGCAGCCCCTACTTTTATCAGAAGGCCACTTTCTCTTCAATTTAGAATAAACCAACAGAGAAAGGTCAGCACTTATGAAATTAGAGGATGAGGAAGGGGCGCCCAGACCAGGAAGATTAGGGAGGCGTTCTGGGTCCCTGAGCAGTCGGCAGCGATTCTCAAAGCTGCCAGCTCCTTTCTCATGTTTCAGTTGGCCCTAATGCTGCCCACATCTGCTCCCAGGAACAGGGGAGTGTCAGCTGTCCCTACACAGAGCAGTTGCACCTGGTGTGAGGCCCTGGCCCTGCTTCCCTGCAGCTAATGTATTCTTCAAATTCCTGGATCTGTCCTCGGGCACCCGATACCAGGAAGGAGTGTGTTTACAGGAAATGACATCATGGGGTTGGGGGGTGGAGAAAGTCTCAAACTATTGCCTTTGAATTGAAGGTTGAAACTTTTAAACTCTGCCCAAGAATTTGGTTTTGTTTCATTTGCTTTTGTGCCATTCAGCCTAAAGGAATTATGGGTAGGGAAAATAAGACACAAGGAAAAAAAGGAAGGAGGGAAGGGAGGCATGTGACATCCTAGAAGAGCTATTTTGTAAATGACGATACCACTCACAGAGAGAAGAGACAATGCTCACAACCCCGATAATGAAGGCACCAGCATACTGAGGCTGAACCCAGGTAGGGCCCCCAGAGCCCAGTGTGAGCCTCCGAGATCCTGGACATGTAAAAGCCATGGCTGTATAGAGGAGGAGACTAGAGGAGGCAGGGTAAGACAGAGGAACAGCCAGGAAGGACCTTGGGCAAACTGAGCTCGGCTTATCTACCACATAAAGATGAAAGTTCGTAACCCAAAGGTTTATTATTGTCAATGTCCTCAAAGCCTTGAGCATCTCCCTGCCACACTGAGGCTCTCTATGGTACTCTTACTGATGATCACAATGAACACAGAGTAAATAAGCCACAGAGAAGAACCTGGGCCCAGTGTCCATTTCTAGGCAGTTACATTTAAGGTAAGCATTCTACAAGACTGATCAAAACTTCAGTGATTGCAGAAAGCTGGAATGTTGCAGGTACAGAGCCCATTTATCTTGGCCTGTCTTTAACTCCTTAGATAACCATTTACTACCCTCCTCAGTGTGTGACTGCCAATTAAAATCCTTTGGGGAATGTACAAACAGACCCCTGGCCTTCAGGACTTAAAGACTAACAATGTCACAGATAGCATCGGAAGCCTATGGTAAGGGTCTCTCCCCTGCACTGTTTCCTGCCCTCCTGATGTTACCATGGTTGCATTTTAAAGTATCTTGTCCTATGCGGTTTTCTTTGTTTATTATTAAAGTTTCACAAGACGGCCGGAGAGATGGCTCAGTGGTTAAGAACACTGGCTGAGGTCCCAGACTCAGTTCCCGGCACCCACATGGCAGCTCACAACCATGTATAGCTCAAGTTCTTGGGGATCAGATACTCTCCTCTAGAATCTGCAGGTACCCGGCATGCACATAACGCACATTCATACATGCAGGCACATCACCACCCCACACACGCGCACACACACACACATTCTATTTTAATTTTTTTTCATGAAATCATTACTGTATTGGAGCATGGCATATGGAGTAACCTAAATCTGTGTTTTCAGGCTACAGTCACTAATTTTTGGCTTCAGAATACACACACACACACACACACACACACACGTGTGTGTGTATGTATATATATACATATATGTGTATGTATATATATACATACATATATGTATGTGTGTGTGTATGATAAGATATGAGGTGTGTATTTACAATGACACACTAAAAGACATAATTTTTCTCTATCTTCCCTCCTTGGCCAGTTCCTGTCCCTTTAGGTACACATCACAAACACTTGATACTGAAAAGGTCAGCTAAGGAACTTTGGGAAGGTTATGAAATACTAGCCCCTCTGGAAGGGAGAGGCTAATTAACATTACTCAGACCACAGGGTGGGAACTGACCTGCTGGTAGAGACACATTCGGCAGAACAGACCATTGCTCACCTTCGGACAAGGGAAGCCCTTGCCACCTCATTCCCTAAAGACCAATCAGTTTAAAGGGTGCACTGTTCCGCCAATCATATTGTGCCTAGTTGCTGATGCTCTATTCTGCCCCTGGAAACCATATAAAAACTCGCTGAATGGGCACCAGAGGGTTGCCGCCTCTCCTTCAGGTCTGGGACGACCCCAGTGCACTGGAACAATAAATTCCTCTTGCTTTTTGCATTGATTCTGGCTCCATGTGGTTCACTCAGGGGATCCCTGGTAAGCTAAGGCTCCCCAGAGTCTTACATTACATCAGGACATATAGCGTTCTGGGATGCTCAGGAATAGAAAATTTCCAAGTAGGAAACCCCATCATCCACAGGGTGAGGCCACAGCTTCCTCAGGCTTCCTCCCAAGGACAACCTGCCTTTCAGTCGCCAAGCACCTTGGCTCAGCTTCACCTAGAGTCCAGGCACTCCATCTGGTAGAGGGGAGAGACGTCTACCTTAGTAGGAAATGTGGCTACTCCAGAGATCCCAGGGTGGGGCTGGGAATGTCAGACATCACTCTGTCTCAGTTGGGTGACACAGAAATGTAGTCAAGAGGAGGAAAACCAATTACATCTTACCAAATGAACTAAAAATATTAGAAAATATGATAACTGGGAATGCCCAGTGAATACAACCCCTCAATGCTGGGAGAACCCCATATCCCTGAGGCCCAAGAGTCAAATGAAGGGATCCTGTGATAGGGGGGCAGGCTTGGCTGAGAAGATGGAGGTAAGAAATGAAAAGAAGGGGGCCAGGGTACCTGGGGCACAGAAGAGGAAGGAGGCCCCTACAGTAGTCATCTGGAGCTGTCCGGGGGCTTCGAAATGCAAGTGTGATTTTACAGTGTAGTATGCCTCAGCCTTCCTGGTGCTACAACCCTTTAATATGGCTCCTCATGTTATGGTGAGCCCCCTAAACATAAAATTATTTTGTTGCTACTTCATATCTATAATATTGCTACTGTTATGAATCACAATATAAATATCTGATACGCAGGGTACCTGATATTTGAGCCCTGCGAAAGGGTTGTTCACGCCCTGCCCCAAAAGGGGTCATGACCCACAGGTTGAAAAACTACAGATCCCAGATGGGTGGCTTGAGGTACCAAGACATCCAGAGGCATCACACTGCTCCTGTCCTCCTCCAGGGGCCTCACCCAAGACAGCCTTTCTGGGTGAGCGCAGCCAAGCCTCCATCAGAGTCTTCTTGTGTGCTCAGGTATCCACTAACTGAATTTGTGTTTTGGTTTCTGGTTTGGGCAGGGCTTGGAGCCAGTGTGGAGTTTGTGAAGTGGCCCTTGGGTGACAACCGTTTGGCTCTGTGCACAGTAGCTACTGTTCGGCTCGTCTTGACTATGGGGAGATGTGGTGGGAAGGAGGGAAGATACACAGACACAAGTGTGTCTCGCACTGGGAGACAAGGTCGTAGTCCTGCACCAGCAGCTTTCCACATGGGCTTTTGTATTTTGGAGGCTTTTGAGAAAGAGAGGTTTAATGTCTAACCTAAATATTATCAGTTTAAAGTTTAAAAGAGCCCTATACATATATAATTACATGCACGTACTGCGTCATGAATGACACTTAATCACCTATGTGACTGTGTCCTTATTAAAATTAGCAGGAATAAATGATTGCAAGGCTGTTCTCTCTTGAGTTAGGCCTGTGTGTGTGTCTATAGATGTGCACAGTTCTGGCCGTGGATGAGTGTTGGAGCAATGGCCTCTGTGCCTGGCAGGACCCGTCTAGTTCTCAGGATGAGGCAATGTCAGCAGGTCAAAGGCTTAAATGGTATGCATAAAAGCCAGGCAAAGCCTGGTGCTTTGTGCTCTTGGGAAGAAAAGTGTGGGACCACCCAGACCCTAATGCTCACCACCTCCTCTGTAGTGCCATGACATAATGGCTTCTGAGACAGCCCCTCCCCAGAGGCAGAAGACTGCACATGAACCTCCACTTCTATATCTCTGACACCCACTGAAGAGAAATAGCGCCAATCTATCTGATACCCGAGCCAGCTACTGGGTAACTGATCGATGGGATGCTTGACTTCAAGTCAGGTCATATACTGAGGAAGACATGGGATTTAAAAGTGAATTACTTATTTCAGGGATTTCCCAATTAGTGCTTTTGACCTATGGCTGATGGAGGTAGCTGGATGTGAAAGAAGTGAAGCTGCAGATGCTAGGGCCCTGTCGTGCTAGACACAGTAGGGCTGGGGACCGGCAAGCTCTCGGGCATGGGGTTTAGTCCTTGGGTTGAAGGTTCCCAGCCAGGTTCCTTATAAGATGTACACTGCTCACCCGGAGGCCAAACTGCCTTGTTAGAGTGCTTGGCTCTGTCAAGGACTTACATCTAAGTTCTGGTTTGTAGGGACATCAGCAGAGGAAGGAACGAGTGTGGAGTGTAGTCATGATCCTGGCCACAAGTCCATGACGAGGAAAACTGTGAGTGGTGGGGAAAATCTCCTCTAAGTGATGTAAGACACCAACAGCTGAATGCAGGGTGTGGCTCCTACTTACAGCTCTTGCTGCCCATCGCTGCTCATCCCAGCCTTGCCCAGAGCTCTCCTTCCTCACTGTCTCTTGATGACTAGAGTCGCTCTGCCTCCAGTGTCACAGTGTTCTCATCCTGCTGCTACTTGAATCCTGTCACGTATCTCCTTTGGCTCCTTACAACACTGGCTGGGCACGATACAAACTCTTAAGCCACTCTGTGTCCTCAGTAAAGCCTGTTCCCGGGAGCACACCAAATTCTTTGGCCCTGAAAACCAACAACCTGGCTGTAGCTAAAATCAATAATGAGGGTGGGGGATGTACCAAGGTCCAGGGTCACAGTAAAAGTCAACTAAGGAGCTGTGCATGGTGCACACTTATAATCCCAGAATCTGGGAAATGGAAACAGGAGGATAAGGAGTTCACGGTTATCCCTGGCTATGTAGCAAGTTCAAGGTAAGCCTAAACTATAAGGTAACCTTTTTGTTTTTTAAACCAACTAACAAACCAGGCATGATAGTATGCACTTGCAACCCCAGCACTTGGGCAGGTGAATAGCCAGTTTGAAGGCAGTCTTGGGTAAAGACCAAAATCAGACAAAACAAATCAACAACAATGACACTAGAAATGATTCAGTCCTAAAGCCTTTAAAAAAATATTCTAGAAAAAGGCAGGCACCAGCTAACATAAAAGTGGTCAGCACAGACGGTGTTTGACATGGAGCCCTGGATGCTTTGAGATTCTGTTCCATCACGTGACCATCACAGCCAGGTAGAAAGGTCTGAGGAAAATAGTGGAGCTGGCGTGCCAGCATCTGCACAGGGAACACAGCCAGTGCCATGGAGGATAGACCCACAGTGCTCTTTGCATACAACATGTCCACAGTTGCATCCATAGAAAGAAGGAGGGCAGGCACAGAAGGACCCCAGGATGCAGGTCCCTCCATTCAGACAGCAAGTTTTATTAAGCAACTTACTGTTCTGTATCCCCACAGAAGGCACAAACTGGAAAGACCGATGGCATATGGCAGTTTCTTTCTGGTTCCAAATGCTATTATCTCTGATGACAAAGTCTCTCGAAGACTGAATAGCCAGCTCGCAGTGGCCCATCCCAGCAAAGGGTCCAAATTCAAATGCATTGGAAATGGCAACAAGCAAAACCACACTGGATGAGAAGTAACCCATCTTCCATGGCTTCCTGCCAGGCAGTGGTGGTGCATGCCTGTAATCCCAGCACTGGGGAGGCAGAGGCAGGCGGATTTCTGAGTTTGAGGCCAGCCTGGTCTACAGAGTGAGTTCCAGGACAGCCAGGACTGCAGAGAAACCCTGTCTCAAAAAAAACCAAAACCAAAAACCAAACAAACAAAAAATTCTAAAAAAAACATCAGAAATGACCAGTTTTGCTGAGTAGGTGGATCACACTTGTAATCCCAGTATTTAGAAGGCTGAGGCAGGAGGGTTTCCATGAGTTTGAGCTCAGCCTGGGCTATAGAGTGACTCCATCTCAACATAAGTTACTAATCTTGCAATTAAAAAAAAAATGGCTGGGAGGTGGTGGCACACACCTTTAATCCCAGCACTTGGGAGGCAGAGACAGGAAGATTTCTGAGTTCGAGGCCAGCCTGGTCTACAGAGTGAGTTCCAGGACAGCCAGGGCTACACAGAGAAACCCTGTCTCGAAAAAACCAAAAAACCAAAAATAATAATAATAAAATAAAAATAAAAATAAATAAAATTTGTGTGTAAGTGTTTGTCTGTATGTATGTTTATGTGCCATGTGTGTGCCTGATGCCTGTGGAGGCCAGAAGAGGGTGCCCCATCCCTTGGAATGAAAATTACAGAAGGTTGTAAGCATGTGCATGGTGGGAATCAAACCCAGGTCCTCTGGGGGAAAAAAAAACCAAAACAATAAATGCTTTTAATCTCTAAGCCATCTCTGCCATGTCACTAAGTATCATTTAAGGAATGTTTAAACTAAATTTTAAATCTATATGAGAAATAACTCCTTGAAATTTTTATTATTTTTTTCTACTTTCTTCACATTGGAATAGAACAAGGCTTATTCTTAAAATACAAACTCATTACTCACTGAGAAACAGGTATGTACACAGGCCTATCTTTATCAGCATTTTGAAAGGGATAAAAACTTGGTAAAATGTACACAGCTACCAAATTGGTTAAGAGAGAAATGTGAAGAGAGTGTGTGTGTCCTCTTTATATAACTCCGAATTATATACCAAAACAGTTTTTGAAAAGCATTTCTTCACAGGAGACATCTTTCCCTAGGCTGGGGTACTGGGCTATCTAATTCTGTCTCTTTTGGAACAGAGAACTTTTAATAGAGCAATCTAATTACATAGAAAGGACCAGTGAAATGGCTAAGCAGGTGTCTGTCACCAAGCCTGACACATGAATTCCATCCTTGGGGCTCACATGGTAGAAGGAAAAGAACTGACTTCCACAAGTTGTCCTTTGACTTTCACACATGCAGGTCATGGAAACACCCAAACATATATACAAAGAAACACAAATAAAATACACACATGCAAATAAATGTGATTAAAAGTATAAATAAATTATATGTTCTCCTGCCAGTGGGACCAGTGAATCTCTGTATACCTCTCAAGTCCTCCCTGCACACAGCTCTGAGGACCACACACATAATTCTGAAGTCCTCTAGTCGCACACTCTGAGGTCCTCCCCTCCCATAGCTCTGGGGACCTCCCTCATGTAGTTCTGAGGTCCTTCCTACTTGCCTTGCATCTTTGGGTTCCTCAATACAATTCTGTGACATTCTAATCATACAGCCCTGAGGTCCTTCCTCCATAGCTCTGGGGTCCTCTCCTAACACCAGTTGTTACCCGTGTTCTGTACCTGCTGAGGCAAACAGGTGAAATACAAGGTATAAAACTGAAGTTTAATTTCCCATACACTGCACATTATTTGCTCACATAAACATGACTGTGTAGCATCAAATGGAAGACAGATTTGTAATAAATGATGAGGCATGCACCACTGGAGCCAAATACTAAAACATTATTCATTGTTTGCCTGAAATTCAAATGTGGCTGGGTGCCCTGGATTTCTATTTGTTAAGTCTGGCAATCTGAGCCCTTATCGGCCCAGCAGTAGCCATGGCAACAAGCCCTGATGCAACTCAAGGATACAGCTTGCAAGGATGGGGAAAGTAATCTCTCAGGAGTGAACTGCTTCCAAGAGGGCATCAGGGCTTTCATGGGCCACTGGTGCCTGGCCAGATGGATATCCACATCTTAAATTGCCAGGGATGCTTTCCCACAGTTCTGGGAAGTACACTGACTGTCCTGAGTTGTTAGATCACCTGCACACTAAGGGTCCAGGACTCTTCCTCTGCTGGCCACATATGAAGGCAGAACACATGTTTCTCAGAACAAGTCTCAGCACTAAATTTGTACTTAAGTTACACCCCACCCGTTCAGGGGCCCCTGAAGAACAATGTCACCTGTGTTTAGTCTGAGCTTGTCAGTGATGTTATGAGTAACTGTCTAAAAACCCTTACTGCCTGGCAGCCCTGGGAATATCAGGAGTCATGATCTAGCCTTTGGTGTGGAGAATAATTGAAGTGCTGAATCTAAGGTAATAGGAGCTCAAACATACACGGTCAGTACAGCCATGACACTAGGGCAGGATCATACAGCTCAGGGTAACAGCCAGGAGGACCCAGGCAAAGGCACTGATCAGATGAAGCCACAAGGAAGGAGCAAGGAATCATGGGAATGGAGCAAGTCTTCTAACTAACACACTGTGGACTGTAGAGAAAGCTTAGAACGTTTCACACAGAAACTCATTTCTTCAGCTGCACAGTCACCTGGCAGGGTTCATGGTCCTCTACTAGATGAAGAGGCAGGCTCACAGTGTAAGTGGCTTGTCATGGGCTACAGAAAGCCGAGCCTTCTCACACGATGGATCTGGGTGGCTAGGGGCCACAGCAAGGGTGGTACATCCTCCCTCTGCACTCTGTGCCCAATGCTGTGTCTTCACCAACCCACTTTCCTTGTAGAAACTTTCTCCCACCCATTTCCTCAGCTCGGGAAGAGGTATAAGAAAAGGCTCATTGCCCCATGGAGACCCTCTATATTCTCTAAGGACCTTCCCGCAGTACCTCATATCTCGCTAACTTCCCTTGCCTCTCAACATTGCTACAATTAAAACAGTTTAATCATAATATAAACACAGCTACAGAAGCCACTCTGAATGTCATGTTAGGCCAACCAGGCCAAAACCCCCTACCTCAGACCCTTTAATTGGGATCAAGCAAAAGGATCCAGCATCCTTGATGCTCCCTGCAGCTCTGGAGATGAGAAAACTGCACCAGACAAGAAGGGAGATGCACATCCGTTCCTCTTACCTGCCACAACCCCAGAGACATCAATTGAATAATTGGGTTAAAAACACAATCAAGATTAAGTTACAACTGTGTCATTTTGGCAGACCGACTCTTAAAGTGTCAATGACTAAGATTTTGTCAGCTGTAGTGATCAGGAAGACACACCCCCCCACCCCCACCACATCAGTTACTATGTAACTGCAGGAGAGAGCTCTGGAGGCAGCAGAATAAAGCCAGGGGTTGGGTCGCTGTTGCCTGGATGATCTCTGTAGCCAAGGGGCTGCTTTTCCAGATGTTCATTGAAAAATTAGCTGTTCCTTATTATTCTTTCATTCCCTTCCTTCTTTCCTTCCTTCCTTCTTTCCTTCCTTCCTTTCTTCCTTCCTTGACAGGCTCATGAACTCCCTACATAGCTGAGGATTAGCTTCAACTTCTGATGCTAGTGTATATAGGTGTACAGAGGTACACTATAAGTATAAATATGTGCTGTAAACATGTATAGCTATGAACCACTAAGTCTGGATTCTGTGGTACTAGAAATTGAACTCAGGGCCATGCCGGGCAGGCACCTTACCAACTGAGTTGCACGCTAGAAACTCATTTTTCCAGTGGTTCCTTTAACAACTGGTTCACTTCTCTCTCCTGATTAGGGTCAGGGCCACTGGCCTGAGTGGTGCACTGATGGGCGTAGACATATCAGGTCCAAACTGCACACCCTCATCTTCCCTCACACATCAAAGGCGGTTACATCATCTGTCACTCTTTGATAAGAGGTCTGTTGTCTTCTGCCTAAATTTAATGTCTCCTTTTCTATAACTCTGCTATTCCATAATTTCATTACAGTTTGTCTTCTTATGACTTTCTCTTCTCCAAAGATGTCACTGAATTTCTTGAACATTTGGATTCATTCACTTATCAGTTCTAGAGAGTTCTTAGCCCCCGCCTCTTTTTCCCCAGCTCCTATTAGACAAGCCCACCTTTCCTTCATTTGCTTTGATGTTTTCTTTCTGTGTTTCTATCATATTCTGCACGTTTCTTTGATTCATCTTGTAGTCCACTAAGGTTGGTTTCATGTATGTATGGGCAATCCAAACAGGTAAGATACAAAAATAGGGTCTACAGAGGTGGGTCAGGGGTCAAAGCATGGCTGCTCTTCCAGGTGGCCTTTGTTTGGTTCTCAGAACCCACATGATGGCACATAGCCTTCTGTAACTCCAGTTCTAGGAGAGCTGAAGTCTTGTTCTGACCTCCATAGGCACCAGGCACAAATACATACACACAGGCTAAATGCTCATATATAAACACAATAAATAAATCTAATAAGAAGATACTGATATAAGGTTCACAGGGACCCCTTGTGAGCTGTTGCTGGCCTCTTTGTCAGCCTGGTTGCTAGGTGTACCTGAGGTTCTTGGCTGTGTGTGTATGTGTGTATACACACATGTATGAAATTCTTGCATGTTCACATATACTTTTCCTCCTCAAAACAGTTGCTTGAGGGAAGATATTTGCTTTATACGTTTCTATCACTGGACTTAGACATTTATGGCATGAACAGATGTCACATCTCCTTACATCAGTACATGTGACCCTTTAAGAGCACAGCCTCTCCTTTGTCATGGCTCCGAGTGGCAGGACCTTTCTCCAGTAAAACCCAGAATTCTGGACTGTTTCCCACACTGACTGGCCTCCCTGGGAGAAATGGACACTTTGAACTTGGTGTTCTGATTCTTCGTCCCTCCTTGACCTATAAGGACTGTCCTGAGCATCCTGGCAATGTCTGGGACTATCTTCATAGCCTGGGATCTAGAGCGCTTGGCTTTTACACAAAACTGTGACCTCTCAGGCTCTATCAGCAGCAAAGGGAATATTCTTTTTTCTTTCATATGATATATGATATCATGTCAATATGATAACTAATATCATTATATTTTATAATATATTTATATATTATGTCATTTATACTATTTATATTCCATTATAATTTATAATATAATAATTGTAATTAATAGTATTAATATGATATAACTTAGTTTAACCCTATCAGAAGCATTTAGGCTAAGATTGTGGCTTCTATCTTCACGGCAAGTGTAGCTTCCCCTTGGCAGAACAGAGTCGAGTGTTCTGAGAGAGCCAGCATGCAAAACAACTGGACAGGAATGCATGCTGGACTCCGAACACCTAAACAAACATTTGCTGGGGCCGAGCTATGTGCTGAATTTAGGTCATTCAAACCATCTGGAAACACAGCGGCCCTGTGGCTGGGAGAAGTGACAACCTTCAATGCAGAAGGGCGCCTGTAAGAGCTGGAAGGATTTCCTGAAGTGCACCTGATGGGACCCTTGACCAGGTATGTTTGTGATGTGTGCAGTGAAACCAGACACAAAACTCAGCAAGCATCCCGTGAGAGGAGAGCCATCCTGAGGATGCGGACTGTATGTGGAGAGGGGGGGAAGGGGGAGGGATGGAGGTGGGAGTGGTGTTGGCTGCCTCAGTTTCCCTGAGGTGGAAAAAATCCCAGCATGAACCCATATGTAGGAAAGATTCTTCTCTCAAATTCCAAACCACACATGCCAAGAAACCTCAGAATTAAAAAAGGAAAGTCCAGTTTTTCCTCTTTCCAGCCCCTGCTCCTAGAACGATTCTGAGACTCATTATTTATTATTAAATGCCTAGGCCATAGCTTCCGTTCATTCTCTGACTCGTAACTAATCTATTCAATCTATTCTACATCTTCCACATATTTAGTTACATCTCCTTCAGTTTTCCTTCAGCATCTCTCCCAGCATTTCCTCAGCATCTCTCCCAGCATTTCCTCAGCATCTCATCCAGTGTCTCTCTCTCTCTCTCTCTCTCTCTCTCTCTCTCTCTCTCTCTCTCTCTCTCTCAGCTCATCTCTTTTAGTCTTTCACTATGTTCCAGAATCCTCTCTTCCTGCTAGCATCCCACCTCCTATTTCCTTCCTCAGCTCATTGGACATTGGCTTTTTTATTGACAGGTGATGCTTAGAAGAGATCCTCTCTGCATCAGACAGGAAGGAGGACCCCCAAGCACTATTCGTTACCCAGACTGTCTGGCCTTTGGATGGCGGATCGACCCTCCAGCCTTGAGGAGTTAAGCAATGGTCTGCCATAAAGGCTTCTCTCTTCCCTGAGTATCAGGATGTTGCTGGCACTCACCTCAGTCTTTTGCATGTTCACCTGGTACCTTCTCTTCATAAAGCTGTATGGCTGACAGCTGCTAGCACTGGGCATTCAAGAACTTAGAATTTGAGAACTAACCTGACTTAGTAGGCCTTGATACCATAAGTCACAAAACTGAAAGGTGACTCTGACACCTCTTGCAAAGCCTGTTTTTAGGAGAATTCTAGCCAGCTGGAAAAAGATGGAGGTGGGGACCACCCAGGAAGACAAGGTATTCTGAGGGTCAGGTCCCTGCTTGAAGAGCAACATTGGGAATAATAATGCAAAGTTGGGTGTGGTGCCAACTACGGGTATCCCCAACACAGGAAGTGGGAGCAGGAGAACTGTGAGTCTGAAACCAGCCTGGACTTTGAGGTAAGTTCCAGGACAACCTGGATAAGAAGGAAGACCCTGGCTCAAAACTCTGCTCATCAATTGGATTTTTTAATAAAGATGAGAGAGAAAAGAAAGGAAAGCCTTGTAGAGTTTGAGAGCTGGGGGAGTCATAAAGAATGTCACAGAAGTGAGCAAAGAAAGTAAGAAGGGAACAGTGGGGAATGGCACAGAGAAGTGATGTCACACACAAAATGGGGATTTGGGTGGGGCAATTAAGCCAAAGGGTTAGAGTGTGGCGGGAGGTTGGGGGAGAGGGTGTGGACAACATGGGTGTGGACAACATAGGGTTCCAAAGAAGTCAGGAGCAACACGGTGTGAAAGCTAAGATTAATTAAAGGTCATGTTCAGTTCACTGTGTGAGCCCCCAGAAGCCTGAGAGCCAGCCTGGAGACTCCACAGTTCCCGAGTGTCTCAGGGAGTCAACACTCACACGGGTTCATAGGGAGCTGTTACTCTAGGAGCCTCATGAGGTGCCTGGACTGCCCCACACAGACACAGTGTCCCTACGCTCTTAGAACCTGGAGTCTCAGGAAGAGACGTGATTATAGGGTAGGAGGCAGCGATCACAGGGAAAGGAGAAGATCGCCAAGGGACGTGGTCTGTAAGCATCCCTAAGGAAGTGCCCAGAGGAGTGGTTCTCAACCTGTGGGTTGCAACCCCTTCAGGGGTAGCATATTAGGTATTTACATTACAATTCATAACAGCAGAAATTTACACTTATAAAGTAGCAAAGAAATAATTTTATGGCTGGGGTCACTACAGCATGAGGAACTGTATTAAAGGGTCGCAGCATCAGGAAGGTTGAGAACCACTAGCCTAGAGGAGGTATCCTTAGAGGAGACAGAGGAGGCTGTTCCCCTCAGCACGGACAGGAAGCAGAGGAGACAGAAAGACAAGGGTGGGAGACAAAATATCTCCCCATTGACCTGCTTTCTCAAGGCACCATCTTCTAATAAAGCCTTGGTATAAATCTACCAAGGGGTAACATATTGATTAAGTAAGCCACCCATCACCAGGCAAACAACCCCCAGTCCTGGAGCCTGCAGAGGACATTTCTCAAGCAAAACATAGCATAGTTGTTTTGCTTTGTATTTTAAAATGTTTTTCTTACCTCTTCTATTTAAAAATAAAGGAACTGGAGTCGCCTTTTCTATCAAAGAGCTTTGTGTTTCTTGTTCTCAGTTTGAAAGGTAGGTAAGAAAAATTATGTATATATTGTTTCCTAAACACAAGAAAACACTCTAAACCGTGTGGCTTCTTGTTGTAATCTGCAAGTGGCTTCTGTCTGGGTAATAGCTTTCAGCCAATAGCCATCCTGTCCTTTGCCTCACGATATCCCCTCCCTGGGGACATTCTGGCAATGTCTGGAGATATTTTAGGCTGTCACACTTGAGGAAAGTGTTGCTTGCGCCGTTGGGTGGAGGTCAGGGATGCTGCTGAGCATCCTACAATGCTCCTACCAAAGTTACCCAGCATCGAATGCCAGTCACGCTACCACGGCAAACCTGCTTTATGACTACTGACCATAAGAGGATGAGACACGGGGCAACCCTCCTGCTAGGGTTCAATTAGCGGCACAATTACTCTTTACTTGTATACTGGCCCCACGATCTACTATTTGTGACACCTCTAACGAGTTACTTAACCCCTCATGCTGCCTCAGTTTCCCCATCTCTCATGGAAGAGTGCCTAAGATACATTCTGTTTTGTAGCCTGCCCCCCCCCCCACCTTTTCTTTAGCCAAGTGTGCAAATGTTCAACTGGAAACTGTGTTGTTCTTTTTCAAATAAATACCAGAACATCACTTAAAGGGAGAAATAACTCCCTTCTATTATCCAGGATTCCATATCTGAATTCTCTCTGGAAAACACATAAGGTAACATACATCAGAATTGCTGCAAATGCAGACTCCTTTTCTGACACCCAAAAGAAATCCATGCCGCAGCGTGCATGGGGGAATAGTATCTCTATTAATTTTAAGCATTTGTCACTAGCCTGTTAGAAATGCTCTGCTTGAAGCAGGCATGCTTAACAACCCACGTTTTTCAAAGGGTTCAGGTTGGCTAATTACAGAGAAATGACTGGCCTCTTGGTCTTTCCTATGTAACTGACACAATGCAACATTGTATCTAGCTTCCAGAGACATAGAAGAGCTGTTACACAGCACCATGAGCATGCCCAGCAAGCACCTGCCCTTACCTCGCCAGCATTCCTCCAAGTCATACCCTCCCCTCCTGGGTATGAACACAGTTCCTTCTGTGACTAAAGCATGGGCCAATGTGGCCAATGGTCAGGGTAAAAACCATAAGTAGGCACCTCACCACAGCTGGTACCACAGCCGCTGTCTACTTGGCCACGCTACGTACCCAGTGATTTAATCAAAATAACGCGGTGCTACTGCAACGGGGCCTACTCGTGGTAATGCACACTAATAAACACACGTTGATCCTTTTAAAGCCTGGCTGATAGATAGGGCAGCCCACACTGGTTGCAGCAGGCTGAGAAGCAGGGAATGAGGGCCACTTCCAACACCCCAGCTAGAGAAACTGTCCGAGTCACATCCCTATGCCCTCACTTTCTTTACCCCATCCCACCAGAGTGCTAACGCTATATAAAGATTTTATATTCTCTCGACTCCCGGAGCAATGCAAGCTTGTGCTTTAAAAGTTTCCCTTCAACACGACCAGAGCCGCAGGAGGATGGAGAAAGAGGGACAGAAAAAGATGCTGAATTGTACTTCTAGAGAGGTTAACTTGGCAGGAGGATGAAAGGGTCTAATAAGGATGGACGGGGGAAGGAAGGGCAGAAGGTGATGGGAAAAAATTCCACTCCAGTCCTTCAGGAAGGACCCAGGTGGCAAGTGGAGTTGCTCCGCTATGGGAAGTCTAAGAGAAGCATGGAGAGCGCCAGTGCCAACATATTTTATCACTTGCACTGAATGCATTCAATGAGCACTATTAATATTTTAAATTAAGCTCTATGTGCCAAACAACCCTACAGAAAGGGTTTTACAAGCCAAAATATAATGGAGTAGGCCGTCTAGACTCAAGAGTTTTATCTTAAACAACATGCCATTTTATCTCCAGATATCTGTGTTAAGACCCTAATTATCTGTGAGAAGTTTGGCCCAGTGTCTAACAGATCTGGCCTGGACCCAGGAGAAAGCAAGCATATGGATGTTGTAGACCACAAGTATGGGCCCTTCACTTAATAGCCAAGTACATACAGACTCCATGTTTAGAACCAATGAGGATGTAGGCGTTCCTGAAGCAATCTAGTCCATTTGACACATGGCCATCAGGGGACTCTAGCCTTGCAGAAGGTCAGTTTTTCTGTTTGTTGATTGAACCCATACTTTGTGCCTACAAGGCAAGTGCTCTGCCACAGTGTTGTACCCACACATCCTACACATTCTGATTGTCCAAACTCACAAGCACAGAACAGCTGGTCCCTGCCACCGTACGGGTTACAAAAGGCACCAAAACAACACTTTTGTGGCTCAGGATGCTGGTGACTACACTGCCAATAGGGATAAGCCCAGACAGACAGAGTTGAGAGATTTCTCCATCAGCTGCTGCAGGAAGCTCCACACTTCTGGCCACCCAGCCGGCAGCTGAAGAAGTCATCAGGACTGAGCAATCTTGCCCCCTGGATCCGCTCTGGCTCCCCTGAAGTAGTGATGGTTCAGGTCCTTTCTGGAAATAACGCACTGGGTGGCGGGGCAGGGACTGAGGCTTGTCCAACAGACTTAATTCTGCACCTAATCAGATAAGGCGAAGGTTAAGAAGTCATTAATGACAAATGACAATTTTCCCTGGGACTGGATTAATGAACGTTATGGTCCCCAGGGAGATGTTAAAGTATCTGAAGGAAAGGAAATTACAGGGGCCGACTGACTTTTTTTTTTAAGTCTCATTTTTATTCAAAGAGCACTTCAGGTTAAAAATAGAATACAGAAGAAAGAAACTCATTTATAAAACCAGGAGAAATGTTGGGTTTTCTGTCTCTGTTATAAGTCCCTTCTGGCTTCAAGGCTGCCCTCTCAAGCCCACTAGCAGAGGCTTCCTAGAAGGTACCTGGAACTCTGACCTCAGAGGGGGGCTTTTCAAACCAGGACATGCCCTGTAGGCATGTACCATGCTAGTGTAGAGAACCTTGGGTTGGGGCAATGGCATAAAACTCTGCATTTTGTGTTTATGTGTATGTATATGAGATGTGTGTACATTCACAAGGAGGTCAGAAGTCACACTCTGGTGTCATGGCCTCAGGCCACTATCCCCCTTGCTGTTTGAGACAGGGTCTCTCACTGGAACCTTGGATTGCTGAGAAGGTTATGTAAGCTGCCCACCTGTCTCCACCTCCCCAGTGATGCGTTTCAATCACATGCCAGCACCCAGCATCTTCTTGTGGGTTTTAGGGATCAAACTTAGGTCCAAGCAGCCGATTATCTTAGCTAGCTCCCCAGCTGGCTCTGCATTTTTAAAGACGTTCCAGAGTGATGCCCAGGACGACTTATGGGCAGAAGCAGGGTCGGGGATCATTGTGTGCCAAAGGCCTCATTTTTTAAATGACACTAGTCACTCTCCAACCTGCCCCTAGGCTTTAGCCATTATTTCCCCTCCTAGTTCTTTTCCTATTCCTGATGCTCTCGTGCCCTGATGCTCTCATGTACACACCTTGAATGGACACACTCCTCTATGCTGTCATGCTAGGCTGGACACATCAGCTGCCCACCGCTGTGCATAATGCCTCAGAGCAACAGTGAATACCAGTTATCTCTGATAGCAGCTGAAGGATGCAGACATGGCATGGCTCAGCACGGGGTGAGGGGATGTCATGGGGTCTCCTGGGAAGATGTGGTCAAAGATGTCAGCTAGGGTTGACAGGCCAAATAGCTGCAGGTCTTAATACTTCCTTCCTCTCCAGGCCTCTCTGAAGCATGTGTGCATGTGAAGGTCTTAGCAGTAGGCTTCCTCGAGTATGAAAGAGAAGGGGGTTGGAAAGATGGCTCAGTGGTTAAGAGCACTTGCTGCTCTTCCAGAGGACCTAGGTTTGGGTCCAGCACCCATGTGCAATCTGACAATGTTTGTAACACCAATTCAAGGGGGTCTAATTTCCTCTTTGGTACTCTGTGGACAATCGGTACAATACATACGTGCAGCCAATCATACATATAAAATAAGAGAGAGACAGAGAGAGAGAGAGACAGACAGACAGACAGACAGACAGACAGAGAGAAAGAAACAGAGACAGAGAGAGACAGAGAGAGAGAAAGAGGAAGAGAGAGAAGAGACAGAAGGTATGCTTTAATGGGTCTCCCTTGGAATTCATACCACTTAATAGAAGACACTAAGTCCTTTCTACATCCAATAGAGGAGTTAGGTCCTATTTGTTACAAGAAAAATCATCAAAGATATTTTTTAAGTGATCATCCTCTGAAGTGGAAACCTCTAATTCCTTTGGAAACTCAGTTATGTCAAATGACATTTTGCTGGGGCACACAGGTGAAAGGATGTCTTGCTAGAGCAGACACATGCAAGGATGTGTGATGAAGGAGTAGAAATATGACCCCACAGATGGTGGGAGCAGGAGCATTGGTTTGGTTTGCTCTGCCTTGCTGTTTTTCCTCACTAATGGCACACAGGTATTGGTTCGCCTTACATAGCATTGTAAAGCTCCACTAGTGGTGACAGCAGAGAGAAGCTCCTAGGGGAGCTGCTTGTGAGCTTCCTGCAGCTTCTTGCTGCTTCTGCAGTCTCACCTCAGGCAGGCTGGCAAGCCTTGTGGGTTTCTTCAGGATTGAACTACAACTGCTGGTTCGTGCCTGGTGTCTGCCTGCCAAGAGACTGGACTGCAGCTGTGGATTCGTATTTGGTGTTTGCTATAGCATTGAACTGATGACAAAGAAGATTGAGCTTGCTCTTAAAAAATTCTTGCTAAACAGGTCAACTTCCCAGATATCCTAATCACTTTTCTCTTCTACTACCTCTGGTGGGTGATGGGCTAGAAGAGAGACTGAGCGCTTATTAAAATAGATTGGAGAAGTTTATGCCTACAATCCTCAATAGATTATACTTTCCAAAAATGATAGTAGCTATATTGTGGATCCCCTGTGCTCTTCTAGAATACATCCATTCTACCAACAAGAGACAGACTTGACCAGGGAGGACAACTAATTTGGCTGTAACCAGAAGGAAGTGTTGAAAGCGATACACAGCTGTGAGTGTGTATGTGTATGCAGTGTGTGTGTGTGTGTGTGTGTGTGTGTGTGTGTGTGTGTGTTGATTCACCTGTGTCATACATGGAAGCCAGAGGTGGGCACCTGGGATCCTCATCTATCACCTCTACCTTATATTTGGGCAGTGTCTCTTGATAAACCTGGACTGAGTGATCAGTGAGCCCCTGGGAGGTACCTCTGCTCCATCCCAGCATTCTGATTTTATAGATTCATACTCCTGTGCCTCCATTTAACATGAATGCTTGGGAGTCAGGACTTGGGTCCTCTGCTTGGACAGCAAGCACTTGAACCTTGCCCCAACCCCCCTCCCCCAAGTTCTACTTTAAGGATAGGCCATAAAAGGTAACAGTCCTCTGTCCTCTGAGTTCAGACACCCACTTTCAGAACCTCAGATGACCATATTAAGAAGTCCACCATCTTGATGATGCTTCACAGAGAAATCGCTCTTTTAAGAACCCAGATGAGGGCCCAACAGGCAGGCAACATCAACTGCCAGACATTATCAAAGAGATCCCTTGATTCCTGTTCCTGAGCTATAGACTGGTGAAAACCAGGCATCCTGGAGCAGACTCCAGCTGTGTCCCTTGGGCCCTGCTCTGATTCCAGGCTCATAGAATCCAAGGGCAGAATGAATGCTTGCTCTTAGCCACTCAGGGGCAGTGGTCATTTGTTATGCAGTAGTTGGTAACTGGTACACATTCTCCATCATCTATTCATGGTGTTGCCTGCCTCACCCCCCAACATTTATTTTAGACTATTAGATAATGAATCTTCAGGACATTCTGTGGTGCTTTACTCAAAGCAAAGCTAGTATAGGGCTACACAACTAGTATAGGGCTTTGCATGTAATATATGCTCAACATGTCTATTGAATGAATAATGAGTGCATCAGAGTTGGTGAGATTTGACTGGGTGCATTCTCATGGTCTACACTAGTTTGAAGCCCTGTAGTGGAGTTAACTACTGACCCCTGCAGCACCCACTTCCCCACCCTCTGCCGAGCTGCTCTGTTTCACGCTGACCCTCTTGAGACCTTCTTCATTTGCAAGGAAAACATTTATCAAGGACTCCTGCTGCAACACAAGTGCTCGCGCAACATTACCATAAACAAATAGTCACAGTGATTATAAAGGAGGTTGTGACCTCCAGCCAGAGACACTTAGGATTAATGCTGACTCTAGGTTATTACAACAGCAGCCTCTTGAGTGGGCTTGACCTTCTCCAGTCTAAACACACAGTCAGAAATGCATTTGCAAATCCTAACTTACATTCAGACTAATGAAATACATTAAATCTTCAGGCTATTAAACACTTAGGAGATTCTGTGTCCATTCATCTCTTTGGCTTATCTTTCTGTTTTAGTGTCGTGTATACATCAAACATGTCTGAGATTTGGAGAGATGCTCCTGGAGTTGATCTGGTTAAGAATTCATAAGGGAACTTTCAAAACACCTTACTCTTCATCAGTGAGCTTCCAAAATGCTTCTCTACAGGTTCAGTGACTTGTTATTTTGTTGGGTTTAATAATATTCCAGTTAATATTCATACCGCTTACTGTATAACCAGCTTCTTCTCTGGAGGTAAATAAATAATTCAGCTCCTACTTAAACTCACCCCCATGCAAAGTCTGACAGCTGTCCTTCAGCTGAAGACAATTATCCAAACGGCTCTCTTTCTCATCATCTCATTATCTCATGATTAAGTTTAACCCCCCTGAAATTTTTACAAATGCTAATTAAATCTGAAAAGGGAAAACAAAGTGTCAATCAAGACCGATCTGCAGCTGCCTGTCATCCGGAGCATGACAGAACTTAAATGCCCTGGTGCCAAGTGTGGGGGAACCACACTCGGAGGAGACGATAGAGGCAGGAAGTGTGTCCACAGTCTACACATGCGCAATAGCCATTATTGATGGTTAGCTTGACAGGATGTAGAACCGCCTTGAAGACAAATCTCTGGGCATACCTCTGAGACAGTTTCTGGGTTAGGTTCACTGGGGTGAAAAGACCCAGTCTTAATGTGGACAGCACCATTACATGGGCTGGACACCTCTACTAAATAGCAAAGAGAAAGTGAGCTAGCTGAACACCAGTGTTCAGCCTTCTTATTCCTGACTGTGGACACAATGTAGCAAGCTGCCGTGACACACTGCACACTTGAACTGAGAGCCAACATAGACCTTTTCCTCCTTAAGTTACATTTGTCAGGCACTTAGCTAATACAACAAGTGTTGGAGAAAGCAAAGCTTGGGCGGTTCCCATCCCTTTGACCCACTGCTTGCTTTGGAATTATTTCTAGGTCAGCCATTAGGGTAATTCCAGTTGTGGTTTAAAAAAAGAAAGAAAACAGAGTCACTATCAAGTTAGCAAGGTGGGTTGCATTAAAAAAAACAAGCCTGGTATGAACAACTTGGTGGCATCATTGGGCAACTAGCCTTCAAACCGCACACAAATGGGGCCTCAAAGGTCACCACTGGTGACAAAGTAGAGGAAGTGGGCCACCCTTCTGTGCCACTCCCTGGGGGAAGCTTGTGAGGCATAGTAATGCTGGCTTGGCCCGAAGCACAGGACTCAGAACTCAGTGGGCAACACCGACTCCAAACTCGTGCCTTTCACCTTTATGCCTCCGCTCCAATCCCTCCTGGTCCCCCCATGCAGGTGCTAGGATGTGTGTCTTGCTGAGCATGGTTCCTGTGTGCCTTGCTTGATAGAGAAGTCGGCAGCAAAACCCAGGATGCCTGTGCATAGCACAGTGAGCTTAGAACGCTCTCTCCCTGCACCAGACCAGAGCAGTACAGCAGCTCAGCCAAGATCTCATGTAGCCAAGGCAATCCATACTCTCATGATGGTTGAGACAAATGACCCGGCCAAAGGAATTTAAGCAAGGAAGGGTTTCTTTTGGCTCACGGTTGCTTCCAGGCTTATCACCGATGATGGTGGGGAATTCCTGGTATCAGAATCATTGTATCTGTAGTATCTGTAGTCAGGAAGCAGAGAGAGGTGGTTATCTATGCTTAGCTTGAGTTTTCATTTGTTCTCAGGCCAGGACCCTAGCCCACATTTAGTGTGGATCTTCTTATCCTCATCAAGCCAATCCCTTATAGGCATGCCCAGAAGCTAACCTAGTCTAGGCAAGCCCTCACATGAGTGCCCGCCAGAGACTTTCCTTCTGGGTTCTGTCAAGCTGACCAACAGCCACTATTAACCAGCACCCAGGAGGAATGACACCTCCTGGGGTACACAGAACATGGAGCTCAGCTCCAGGTAGTTTCAAATGTGGCACTTGCCTCTTCCCAAGACTGCCCAGCTACTGTAAGAGCAGCCAGACAAAGACTTAGTTGCAGGGCTACAGAGGTTGTTTGGGGGGGGGGGGAGAGGAGGGCTGGTCCACACTGAATGGATTTGCTCCAAAGCACTGACAAGCAAATTTTGGCTTTTAGAAGCATCAGAGCTTTTACAGGAAAGGATAAGGGAGGAAAAAGACAGCATAGAGTAACCTACTGACAGATCATAATATCAAACATCAGATTAGAGGGAAATGAATTCAAGATATGGATTAAAGGGAAAAGGCAGTTGTAAGAGCTAAAGAGGATGACAGGCTATCAAGATGATTCAGCAGATAAAGGAGCTTGCCACTAAGCCCAGGGGCCACTAAGCCCAGGGGCCCCTAAGCCCAGGGGCCTAGGTTCCAGCCTTAGCACTCAAGGTAGAAAGAGAAGTGACTCCAAGTTGCCCTCTGATATCCTGTATACACTATGAGTACACACACACACACACACACACACACACACACTCACAGACATACACACACAGATCCACAGACCCACAGAGAGACACACATGTTCACATAAACATACACACAGACACACACACTTACACACAGACACTCACACATGCTCATACAGACATATACACATTATATATTCTCACCCACAGACATATAGACACACAGACACACATGCTCATACACATACCTACACACAGACACACACACTTACACATACCCATGCTCACACAGAAATACACACACTCATATATATACATATATATATGTATATATATATATATATATGTATGTGTGTGTGCTTACCCACAGACACACACTCACACACACAGAAACACTTGTCCACACACAAACACACAGACACATGCTCACACACACATATTCACTCATACATATACACACATGGACACACATTCATACATGCATAAATACACCCAGGCACACACATGCTCACACAGACACAGGCATTCATGCTCACACACACAGACACACACATACATAGACCAACACAAAGACACACATGCTCACACACACATACTCACACAGAGACATATATGCTCACCCACAGACACTTGCCCATACAACAGACACACAGACACACATGCTCACACACACCTACACACACACATATATTCACTCACACATTCACTCACACATATACAAACATGGACACACATTCATACATGCATAAATACACACAGGCACACACATGCTCACATAGACACAGACATTCATGCTCACACACACAGACACACACATACATAAACCCACACAGAGACACACATGCTCACACATATACACGCTCACACAGAAACACATATATGCTTATCCACAGACACACATTCACACACATAGACACATATTCCCCCATATATGTATATATATATATGTATATATATATATATATATGTGTGTGTGTATATATGTATATATGTGTATATATACACACACATGTACACATATACATATATATACACACACACACAAACACACACATATTCATGCACACATACACAGACACACACTCATGCACATATACATGCATACACACACATGCATACACACGCTCACTCTTTCTCAATTTAATAAACATTTTAAATAAAAAGTTGAAATCACGATGATAATCCCAGGATAGGTGCTAACATAAACCCACTTCTTTATTGTCATTCATTCCTTGTTAAATATGACACTCAAGAACTGGTGGGTTACACATGTAGTCACTATCAACATCTGCAGGCTTAAACTTGAAACAAAAGCAATGAGCCATCATATGGCCCCCTGGGAACATGACTACCCCATCTCCCTAGGTCTAATTCGAATTCACTTAAAGTAACAACACACACACACACACAAATGTTTCCAATGAGTTTCTTAATTTAAAAGAAAGTATCTTTCAGCACTTAGGTTTTCAGGGTCTAATTATCAGTCCAGACACAGATGTTCTTTACAGTGCAGAACAATAAAATTGAGGAAAAGAAATGGAAAAGTCAATGTATTCAAAAGGAAGCCAAATAGATATGCTTTTAAAGAATCCTTAAATAAATAATACTTTCCCAAATATTTACATGAGGTACAATAAAACATAATTTGTTTCATTCATCATTTTTAACCACTGAAGCAGAAGACAGGATGAAGTATGTGGCCAGCGAACAGGAAGGAATCCCTCATGACAGGAAGGAAAGATGTAGTCAGTCCCAGCACTGGGCAATCTGACTACAGGATGGGCCCACCCTTGAGGGAATCCCCAGACCATCATATGGCCCCCTGGGAACAAGGGGGAAATGACTCACAGCCAAGAGAAAAATGGAAATGGAGCCCAAATAGGAAACGCTGGGCTTCCACCCAGTGGAAGAGAGATGCTACTCTGACCTTGGATGAGACACATTCTTTAAAAAAATAGAACTTTGCCACGTGGAAGGAGCTCCCTCCTGCCAGAGCCGTATGACGAAGGACTGAGTAGGCAGAAGTCCAAAGATTCAGCCAGACCTGGGCTCTCACACTTGTAATCCCAGCAATCTTGAGTTAGAGTGCCCCTCCCCCACCCCCCCACCCCCAAAAAAAGAGAAATAGAGACCCAAGTCTGCCCCCAAGGTCAGCTTCCTCCTCTGCAGGATTATGTCAGTCTCTGACAGCTTGTGATGCAATGTGGACCACAGGCCTAGAGAAAGGGGCTTGGTATCACTCATTGGAGAGCAAAGGTCCCAGCCCTAGGAATGGTTTCACCAATGCAATTACAAATGTGTTCATGGCTCTACCAAAGTCGGGAGCCGAGGCTCTTGGTTTCCTCTCATTAATCTGCATCTGCACCACAGCTGGGATGTGGGGGAGGGTGGTGGAACCTGCAGTGGTGAGATTGAAAGCTCAGGGCTAGAAAGAATTAAACCAAGGCAGGACAGGCCATGGTCAGCGAGCTCAGTGGCTACTTAAATTAGAGAAACTCCTTGTCTGAGCTTAATGAGCTATTAGTCCTTTATCCTATGAGGCAGTGGTTCTCAACCCATGGTTATTTAAAGACCTCTTCGGAGGTCACATATCAGATATCCTGCACATCAGATATTTACATTATAATTCATAACAGTAGCAACATACAGTTATAAAGTAGCATCCAGGTAACTTTATGGTTGTAGGTTACCACAGCATGAGAGTCTGTATTGAAGGGGCTCAGCATTAGGGAAGTTGGAAACCACTGAGCCACAGGGAGATAAAAAGGCCACATCTTGGGGTTTTCCAACAGGGATGTAAGTCCCAAGTATATCCTCGTTTATCTACTGTCTCCAAGAACAGAGTGTGGCTTGAGCAGATCCTGAACAAATGTTTGGTGAATGAATGAATGAAGTAACTCAAGATGCAGATATAGATGGTGGGTCAGAGACCCAGAATCAGGCGGAAGGAGGCAGAAGCCTGTGTAAGACAAGAAAGGATGGAGACCCATCTAGTTAACAGGGTCCCAGCTCCTGTATGGTTCTTTGGAAGTGGAGACCAAACTCAACCCAGCTGGCCTGGGCCCTTCAGGTCACATCTGCCTGAAATAAGCAGAATTCAGAAGTCTCTTCCTTGGTCTCACACGTTTCCCTAGGCATCACTTGGGAGCTAGCCACCTGCAACATGTCTGACTAGAAACACCTCAGAGAATATGGAAGACTTAGTCCATTGTCAGGCCAGCAAAGAATGTGCTGCACCAAACTCAGTTGTCAGAAGCCCTTCCCCTCCCCCCTCCCCCCTCCCCCTCCCCCTCCCCCCTCCCCCTCCCTCCCAACCCCCTAACTCCCCCTAGCTGGATGGGACCCAAGATAAAGGCAACAGAGCTACTAGTTTCCAACACCAAGACAAGTCTACATCCAGCTTGACACTGTTTCCTGTCTGCTCCTGTGATCGTAAATACTGATTTAAATCCTCCAAAGGGACTAAGGAACCAGTTCTCATTTCTACAAGCTGGAGTCCAGTTCTAGCGCTCATTACACAATGAATCTTCCCAATTTAGCAAGAGACACTAATTATTCTATTTAACTGGTGACTGATGACCCCACTCCCACATACGACTGCTTGCCAAGGTTCTAACGCTGATTAGTTTGTGAATGGCTTCTGCCCTTCTGTGTGTTCGAAAGTCTGCCAACCCCCACCCCCCACACACACACACCCATGGGCAATTTAGGCTGGACCTCAAACTCCCCGAACTCCCAGCACATTCCATCTCTGCCACCTTCACCCCTGAACTGGCTCAGCTCCTGTTCACACCAGTGAGCGGAGAACAGCCGTGGCTTGGTGAGGTCTTGCTCTGTCATCACACCTAACGATCCGGTTGCTCTGCGGGAGCGCTGGTCTGCCTCTCCGATTCCTATGATAAGCTAAGACTGTGTGTTTTAAATTTGCAGACATTCCAGTCTGTAGATCCTGGGATACTGATTTTTGGGGTCTGCTTGCTTGGACCACTGGCACAATAGTCTCTCCTAGTACTCAAAAAAAAAAAAAAACCAAGCCCGAAGTGGTAGTTGAGCATGCCTAGAACCCCAACAGTTGGGAGGGTGAGATAGGAGGGTGACATGTTTGAGTCCATCATTGGACTACAATTAAAAGCCTAGCTTCAAAACTTAAAGCAAAACAAAACCCATGACTTAGTTTGGTAGGTCAGATCCAAAAGACCCAGCACACTCCACCAGCTACAACCATTTCTCCTTCCTAGGTAGAGATGCCTACATAAGCAATGCCTATCCAGCCGCCAGCCACACTTAGTGAACTGGCCTCATCTGCCTCTGTTCACGCAACACTTTTCCACATCCTCCCCCCTCGAAGGGCCGCTAGCTGTTCTCTGCCCCAGAGCTGGAAGCTGTTTGGGCTCAGACACACTCGCTCGCCTCTTTCTGCTGTGCTGCAGCCAGTTGACAGGGATTAAAGAAAACAAATAAAAATTGCCATTGAAGGAGAGCCAAACTCCAGAGGCTGCCAAGGGCTCCCTCCCTCCTGACTTGACAAGGCGGCTCCTTCATAGCCTAACAAAGAAGGTTGTGACATGTTTAGACACAGATACAAGTTGGCGACGTCTCTTTCAGAGCTGTGAGTTCAGCGTGGGGTTGTGGGTTGGGTGGGAATGAATGAGTAGATGACTAAAGCAAGGGGCAGAAGCTCTTGGGGCAGCAACCCTAGGATCTCAGCAGTAAGCTCAGCTCCTGGGTTCAGGAGGGCACACAGCTGCAGCCCTGCTTCCTCCAATTCCTACCCTGCGTTTCATCAGCACACACACACACACCCATCCTTTCCTCTTGCTCCTTATGCTTCGGGTGTGGAAGCTCCAAGATACACATGCAGCAGGTCTGGCCCCAAGGTGGTATATGACCCAGTGCTCTGACTATCTATCTGTCTGTCTGTCTGTCTGTCTGTCTGTCTTCCTCTTTGCTGCACCTCTTCCTCCCCTCCTCCTGACTCGGTCCGCATATTGTGCTTGTTCTTCAAACTTCTCCCCGTGCCCCCTTATGCTATTATAGCCACAAGACAGAAATGGATACAGTCATCTCTGGGCCCAGTACTTCTAAACACAATGCCGGTCCATGACAACAGTGGTGCTCACTAAATGTCCACTGGACGGACTGCAAAGTCATTCCATTGTTTGAGCATGTTTGGCATCAGGTGAAGATTCAGAGCAGGACCTGTTCAAAGCCAACTACCCTGTTGTAAAGCCTTTTCCTTTACCCTGAGGTCTAGCCCTGCTTATGATAACCCGGTAAAAGGTATGGGTCTTGCTCTAGTAGTTCATGTCACTGATCATGGTCTGCCCTAGTTGGAGACACAGATCTACAATGTTCACCTTCTGTTTAAGCAGCTGGCTGTCAAGGTAGAAGTTGCACAAAATAGTCACGTATCCAGGACCATTGTAAGCGTCCCAATGAAGGCATTATCAAGAGAGCAGTACTCAGTTCAACACCTGATACATAGCCCTGGGATACTATTAAGATGGCCCAGCCTTCTCCACACCTGCTCTACTGATGCACACAGTAAGGGTCTCTGTGGTCAGCTCTGCCACACTCCTCAAACACTAGAATGCTCACTGACCCTCAGCCAGGGGACTGCTATCCCCACTAGGCCATAGTTGGGTTGAGGGTGGGGTCCCTGTATCCCCTTGGGTTCCTCTGATCCCACCCAACACACTTCTTATATAGCACCATGTTGTACTGAGACCTGTAAATCTGCTAAATATCACCATCTATCAGCTGTAATGTGATGGCTAGGTCTCAGACCAGTTCAATACCCTTCACTTTAAGAGACACCCTCGCCCTGATTACTGTAGACTTGTAACTACCCATAGGGCTGGTACACAGAGCTGTACTGGGAAATAGTCAACCCCTGGCTGGGAGACTCAGGCAAAGGGGAAAGGTTTTATTTACGGCTATATTAGTTGTGTTTCTCACCATGTGACAAATATCTGACAAAAGCAATTTAATGTCTTAAAGCCTTATTTACTTTTAGTGCACTGGTGTTCTGTCTACATGTGTATCTGTGTGAGGGTGTCAGGTCCCCTAGAGTTGGAATTACAGGTAGCTAGCTAGCTGTAAGCTGACATGTGGGTACGGGGAATTAAACTCAGGACCTTTGGAAGAGCAACTCCTACTCTTAACCACTGAGCCATCTCTCCAGCCCCCAAAAGCAATCAATGGAAGGGAGAGTTTATTTCTGCCCATAGTTTAGGGCATTGTCCACCTGAGGCATCGCAACCATAGTGATAAACAGTGATGTTAAGTTGGCGTTTTCCTTTCTTTCCAGCCTAGCAGCACCACAGCCTATAGAATGGTGCAGCCCACATTCAGGTGGGGCTTGGGAAACCCCTGACGTTTTAGCGGCTGGCCTGTAGCACACTTCTGGATGTGGAGTCATGGATGCTACACATATGCTACAAAGCCTTGATTTTGTTGGTAGCTGAAAAGGACACAGAGAGCAGGCAGCTGCTGGCAGCCAGGCTTCTGGGAGAGAAGCCATCTTTAGGGGGCAGAATCCAGAGCACCTACTTAACACAGTCACATAGTATGTGGCATCTGCCAGTTCCTGGTCCCTGTGGCCAGGAGTGCCATAGTCTGCCTCCGCCTGTAGTTTTGTGAGTCAGTAAGTCTCTGACTTAGGTTGGAGTTCACTGGTTTTCAGGCCCAAACCACTAACAGCTGGACAACCTGCTTTCCCCTACTTTCCCAAGGCTGGCCAGACACATGCCCCTCTGGAAGCCTTCTATGTCTTGTCCAGCCTGGTCACTTGTTTTTGTTTGCTTGTTTGTTTTGTTTTCTCCTAAGGCTGGGTCTTGGGTAGTCTAGGCTAGCCTCAAACTTCCAGTGCAGACAGAGATGACCTTGAACGTCTATCTTCCTTCCTCTACCTCCCTAGTGAAGAGAGTACAGGTGTATGCTGCCATACTTGGGTCTGTGTGGCATTAGGGATGAAACCCAGGTTTGGGGGGGGGGGGGCATGTTAGAAAAGTATTCTGTCAACAGAACTACAGTCTCAACCCTAATCATTTTTCCCTATGGGAAGTCCTACTACTCGTGTCTCTGACATGAAGGAATCAGCAATGCGACTGTATGTTCTTCCTGTCCCAATCGGTTTCATGGCAACCGCTGGAGAAGACCTCACTGCACAGCATTGAGTTCGTTAAATCACCAATCACATGAAAGTTCTGGAATGCAATAAAACAACCCGGGTCTTCCCATACCGCAAAGGCTAAGTAAAAGTATACCTTCAGGGTGAGTTAGTAGTCTGCGCAGTACAGTGGTGCTCCATGCACTGGAGTCTGCGCAGTACAGTGGTGTTCCATGCACTGGAGATGCTCACCAGGCCCCTGGAGTAATAGGCAGCCTTTGCTCATTCACACAATCACACAGGAAAGGGCACCGTGTCCAGGGCCAAAATAGCAGAAGTTGCCAACTCTGGATTTCACCCCTAAGCTAACTCACTGCCCTGGAGTATCGAGTCTTCAGTTGCAGATGAGCATCGTTAGAGGTAATCAGGAAAGAGCAGGGAAATGCTTCATCCTCTGTTGGTTTGAGTGGGAGTCACTGGGTTTCAGAACACTCAGAGGCTGTGGTTTAACACGTCAGAGAGAGACCTCAGAAGATAAGGAAGCAGGTCGTTTAGTAAGACTGTGTTACACACCTGTGGGAGAGACCATGCTACTCACTGTGGAAGGAACTGCCTTTGGTGGAAATTGCTACTTCTCAAACTGTCTTCTCATTCCAAGAAAAGAACACCCAGTGTGATACACCCTTACTCTTTCATGCAAATTATGTGAAAAAGTGGTTTCCCACCTCCCAAGGCCCACCAGTAATTCCCCACCCAGCAGCCTGCAGGACGATGAGCAAGGTACAGTGACCTTCAAGTGTAACACCCGGCCACACTAGGCTAGAAACTGAAACCCCATTTTTATTCATCGCTGTTGAATTTGTATAACTCTTCCTTCTGCTGATGCAGCACAGAAGGTAGTCTTTATAAAGCACGGGGCGATTGGCCACACCGAGTTTACTCTGAGCAGTCACACCAAAGCATCTCTTGAGAATTCTACCAAAAAACACCTTTTGGAGAATCAATAGCGGCAGAATCTCATGATAAAAGGAGCAGGAGACAAAAGTTACAAACTGGAGCGCCTATATTACCAGAGTATCGGTCGCCTTTGAGTTAAGAGCACCTACCAAGGCCAGCGGGTGAGTAGGAGCTCGGTCCAATGGTGGACATTGGTTCAGTTCTAGGGATCTGCATTTGGAACACAGTTAAGGTGACCAAACTTTTCTGGTTTGACTAGATATTGCCCACTTACAGACAAGAAGATTCTATATGCAAAGCAAGAGGAAGATGAGTAAGGTAGGGTAACCCAAAGTCCCCCCAGGGGCAAACGTGACACAAATAGAGAAAGTGGTACGTTGAGCTGAACCACCTTGCCTATCCCCCCTGGACCTAAGAGCAGCATCGGGTAAGTGGCCACACCTCGAAGCTTCTTTTCCACGGTTTTTGCGGAACATCTGGTCAGTTCAAAGCACAACTGTTTTAACCTTGTGACTGTAATTTGCTGCCTCCACCCCTCCACCCATCCACTCTGGCACAAGGAAAGCCTCTTTCTCCCTTGGCCTCTCATATGCTTACCCCTTTTTCTTTCTACACATCTGAACTAAGCCTGACTCTTTTGTTACATACCAAGGGTTTAATCTCATAAGAATGTTTTCAAGGCGTCAAGGGATCCTTTCAACAGAACAACAGCAGGTACAACCTTCTACCCCGTAAGCATGCCGACCTAGGCTGATTTCTATGGCTTGTGAGCGTAGGAACAAGGCGACCATGTTGAAGAAACCCGTCACGTTCATGCCCAGCTTCATGGAACTGAACAGAGGCCTTGCTTCATCTAGGGTAGAGCCTATCATGAGACCTCTGAATTCATCTTTTGGGGAGCCCTCTTCAGGTACCTACTGAGGTGCAGAGAACGCTGCCAGGGAGGACTACTCCCATAGAGCATCCTTCAACACAGGAACGCAGCTCTGATAACTCCCAGCCATCTGCCTGGGGCTCTCCAGCATCTGCCTCTTCCCACACTCCTCCACCGTCCCACACCCCGACACCCTCACAATTCCTCTGTACACATTCCTGGTTGTCAGGGCTCCCTGAAAAGCATGAAGGCTTCGTGCCGTCAGACAGTGTGTGCCTGTCTGACTGGGTAGGAAATAACCTTGAGGCCACCTTCACCTCCCTTTCTGTTTTTGCAACATGTCGAGATGTATTTCCTTGTCTCACAATGAAAAATAAAAACAAAACAAAGCCAAGCCTCAGGTAAAGTGATGGAGTCTTGAGGTTTTAGAACAGGGCTCTCTTAAGTCCATACTAAGAACCCCTTCTCCTGGGGGGCCCACAGCTGGTCTCCCCTAAACAGCTGCACACAACCTCCAAAGGGAGCTTCAACACCGGGCAGGCTTGGTGGGCTCAGCGCTCCTCATACTACGCACGCACGCACGCACGCACTGTCTGGGGATGCGGAGTGGGATACTGCACATTTAAGTTAAGCGGCTGACACGCATTCCTGGGATCTGAGTGAGGTCGGGAATTCTCTTCTCCAATAACCCCCTTCCTTCCTGGGAACCTGGCATCAGGCCAGGAAGGAAGGCCTCCTCGAAGGATTGGAAATGCCTCCCCTCCCCTCAGGATCTAAGACAAGGCGAAGTGGAGGAAAACAGGAAACTGTGTTTTGCTGAGAGGGGCCAGGGCCTGTTGAGAACTCTTCACCTACTCTACTTCAAATTAAGTCTCTTCATTTCTCTCTCTGGTTTATGAAAACAAAATGCCACAGGCTAACCACAATGCTCTTCAAGTAGTTTTCATTCTTTACGAAGAATTAAGTATGTATGGCTGGCATATGCAAATTTTATTAAGGTAAAAATGCGCTTTACATAATTTATAAAATATATTAAATGATTTACTCCAACTCAGAAGATTGAAATGGCACAAGAAATGTAAGGAGATGCCCTAAGGTTTCTTTTCTGGCAACTTCAGCTTCTCTAGACCACATCCAGGGCACCAAACTCATACTCCAAGCCTGAACTGAAAGCTGTAACCCAAGCTGCCAGTGGAGCTCAGCACCGCCCAACCCAAATGAGCCTGAGGACAGCTCATTCCTTTCTAAACCACAGCAACAGCTAAGGCAACCTGCTCACTGGAGCCAGCCATCAGCTCACAGCACGCCGTATGTCAGCTGCACTCCCAGGTTTGCTGGTTTTTTAGTGGACGTAATTGTACACTTTACAGTGTAAATTCCCTCCTTAAAGTGTAAAGTCATTTCTTTTACCAAGGGTAAGAGATTCATATGAGAAATACACACAAATGTACACATACACACACCGCACACTCATGTACACACAGAGACACACACACACACACACACACAAACCACCACCACCACACATGTTCACATACATACACAGGTACACACTCACATACATGTACATATACATGTGTGTATGTATGTACACACACACATACCATATACCCATCACACATTCACCAGACACACATACATACCAGACACAGACATAGACACACACACCATACTTTCATACCTGGCTTGTGGTACAGCTTCAGGGGCTCATAGAACTACTCATCCTACACAGTGGGACTGGGCTGTTGCTTGCTCTGCACCATTCTGTGTGTACCTATAATCCAACTGTGCCTCAGTTTACCATAATTTGAGTCTAAAAGTCTCCATGAGATTGGATTCTCAGCACAGCCTTCCAGGTGTGCCTGCCCAAATAAACTCCAATACTGTTAACACCTGCTGAGGGTTTGGGGGTGTAGCTCAGTTAGTGGTCTACCAGGCGTGAAGCCCTGGGTTCCAGCCCCACCAATAACTAAATTGTTTTTTGTGGCTCATGCCTGTAATCCCAGAATTTGGGAGACAGAACTAAAAGGATCAGAACAGAAAAGCTGCCTTAGCCTGGAATACATGAAGCCCTGTCTAAAAACAACAACTAAAGAAAACACACACAAAAACCAAAATACCTACTGAGCAGGGGCAAGCACCTTGTTACCACCTGGGGCCTGAGACAAGGGCAGTCGTGCTTGAGTTGGTCCTGGCAGATGTCTGCTTTAAGAACAGTCTCTTTTGCCCGGCGTGGTGGCGCACGCCTTTAATCCCAGCACTTGGGAGGCAGAGGCAGGCGGATTTCTGAGTTCGAGGCCAGCCTGGTCTAAAGAGTGAGTTCCAGGACTATACAGAGAAACCCTGTCTTGGAAAACTAAAAAAAAAAAGGGTCTCTTTGAAAAGCCCCCATAAAACATGGTATCTACATATATCAAGAAGCAGATGAAAATTGTTTTGAAAGTTCAGATCTTTTACTTGCTAGGTGGCCTTAAAGCCACCCCAGCTCCATGTCTCAAGAACTGAGCCTATTAAAAGGCAGCTGGCTCTGTGGCTAAACCAGCAATGGATACACAGGCTCAGAGCCAACACTAGCCAACACCTGAAAGCCATAGCAAACATAACGACCAGAAGAGCGACTAGCTAGCTAGCCCCTTGCCGCCTCTCTCTTTCCACAGCCCTGTGGAGCGTGATCTCACAAGTTCCACTTCAAGGGCATGGTCAGTCATGCAAACAGCCACATGTGTCCAGCTCATGAGTCATCCGGCTTCTCGCACCCACCTGCTCCAGATCTCTTTCGAAACTCTGCTGAGTGTCCAGGGACTAGCAGCAAGTGGAGGAAGGCCAAGTGCATGCTCTAGAAAGGCCTTTGTCTTGATGCCTATATTCGTCTGCATTCTCTAAAGCAGACGAACTAACGGATTGAATACACATGCCTTACGAGCTGGGTCCAGCTAGCCCAACAATGGTCTCCCAACTGTAAATCCAAGTATCCAGTAGTTGTTCAATCTAAGGCTGGGTGTCTCAGCTGGTCTTCAGTACATGCTAGAGTTCCTGAAGAAGCAAGTGGGTTCTGTACCAGCAACGAATGGCAAGCAAGCAAAGGGGAAAAGCCGCCTTCTTCCATGAGCTTATATAGGCTGCCATGAGAAGGTGTGGCCCAGGTTTAGGGTGTGTCTTCCCAACTCAAGTGATACAAGTTAAAGGTGGGCCTTTCTACCTCACATGACCCAGTGAGCTAAAATTCCCTTACAGGCATGCTCATAATCTTGCATTTTGTTAGTTCATTCTAAATGTAGTCAGGTTGGCAACCAAAATTAACCATCGCAGTGCCTATCAGACAACCTGTCTCTGAGCCAGCCTACAATTGAGCAAACTAGGGTGGGTGGGGAGCCCCAAAGGTACCCTGCAAGTATTCCTCAACATCAGGCGCGAGTCTTTGGTAAAGTCTGGGTCCCTGGTGGGATTTCTGGGAGGGAAGAGCACCTGCCTTCCATAGCTGTGACTTTCCACCCACTGACCATCTGTCACCTGGTGACAGACATCCCTTAGGTGGGACAGAGCAGGGAGATGCCTTTAGCCATCTGGCCTCAGAGGCCCTGACAGGCAGAGTGCTCCCTGGCACAAGGGTGCCTTGTCCTAGGGCAGTGGGTCTCAACCCCTTAGCAGGGCATCAAGCAACCAGAGAACTGAGATTTACACTACAATTTATTATAGTGACAAACTTACAGTATGAAGTAGAGACAAAAATACTTTTATGGTTGGGGGTCAGCACAGCATGAGGAAGTATATTATTAAAGAGTTGCAGCATTAGGATGGCTGAGAACCGCTGCCCTGGGGCCTAGTGTGAGTACACACAACACAGCCCACGGATCCAGGTGGCCTCCATACATCAGACAGCAGTCTGGGAAACACCACCTAGGGAAAGGGGTTAGCCTTGAAGTCCCTAAACAAATCTTGACTGGGACTAGCCACACAGTGTGGTCCCTAGCCAGGTTGCAACACAGGAAACGGGGTGCATCTGCGCATGCGGTTCCTCCCCAGCTCTGTTTCTTGGATGCTGGACAGCCTCTTCTTTTCCCTAGTTCCCCATTGGCCTCTCCAGAGTCCCCTTCTCACAGGAGGACTGCCCTCTCTGGGATCTAGATGAACCTACCTCCAGCCTCTGTATACACCCGTAGGTGGTGGGGCTCCAGTTGAGTCCCTGGCAAGCAAGCCTGTGCCTGGTTCTCCCCTCCCCTCTCACGTGCTCCCTCCCTTTCCTGCACACTGACCAGGGCTGCTTGCGCATGGGGCTGCCTTGTTTCCAGCTAGGTTGGTCCAGATGATCTTGTCATGAACTCCACACAGCATGGGCTCACAGGCCTCCTTTCAGCAACACTAACGAGCGTCTGCTTGAGCAAGGAATGGGTGTGGGCCTGGTCTCTCAGGGATACAGTTTTCTGGTGGCACTCAGCCTGGCTCCATTGACAAGCTGAAAGAAGCAACTGCCTTCAGCGGACTCCCACTTACCCCCATCCAAAAAGTGGGAGGGTGCTGGGGAGCTGTGTGAGTTTTGTAAGCACTAGTCATGCCCGGAATCAACACATGGGCACCACCGATGAAAGCACAGGACTTTGCCTACTGCATCTTGCTGTCTCTACCTCAATGGCCCTGGAACACAAACCATGAGCCAACTATCAACCCTTCCTCACAAGAGTTCCCTAGATGAAGCAGGAAGTGAAAAATTCTTAATTAAAAAAAAAGTTTTGTTTTGAAATTTACTACGTTCAATGTAACGCACATTTAGTCAGCAGGGAAGAGGAAGTACAGACTCAGGTTTACCCCAGCAGGCCCTCAGCAGCCGCGCCCAGACATACTTTCCAACATGGCGGACGGGAGGGCCTGCTGGCCTCAGGGCGGGGAAGGGCCTACACTGCTGTGCTGGCTGGAGAGGAAAAGAGACTGAACAGCCAGAAACAGCTGCCACCACAACTGTCTCCAGGGATACAGAAACGCAGTTCCTCTTGTCCTATATTTTGATCCACGGGCCACTGGCTGCTTCTCTCCCAGGTCCCTCAGGTTGTGGAGTCTGCAGAAGTTTCCACTGACACCTCACTGAGATCCACTGACACCTAACTGCGATGACCCAAAGAACTGGACTCAGGGGAAGGAACAGATGACCAGTCTTCCACCCAGCCTGAAGATGGGATTGCTTTCAAAACTGTACTTGAGGCTCTGTCCGGACGGAAAATCTACTTACCTCAGTAGGACAAGAACTGACTCTTAGTTCCTATGGTCATCCATTCTGGACCCCTCAGCCCCCACACACATACATGAAAACCCAGCCCAGTGTCTTTTGGCAACATAGTAGCCTCTCCTTTCCCTCATATACAGCCCTTTCTGAGGCTGTGATTGACAAGGCGCCAAGCCCTGACTGCCTCTTTCAGACAGGATTAAGGCAGCTTCTCCCAGACCTGCTATAGTTTAAGCAAGAGAGGCAAGAGAAATGGCCTGTCTCCAGTAGAGCCCGTGGGAGGCCTTTAAGTGATACCTGGAGCTTGTTCCAGTACCCATGCTAAACCACTGCCAATCAGCCAACCACAGACACAGGCAAGTGATCTTCAGAGGGGAACTTGCGTTGGGAAAACAGGAAGAGGATATAAATAAACAGCAATAACAATAAATCAAAACAGTTTATCAGAAACATGGGATTCTTGGTCGATTCTTTCTTATCTTTATATCAAGCATACTAAGCTTTTTAAAAGAGATTTATTTATTTATTTATTTATTTATTTATTTATTTATTTATTATAAGTAAGTATACTGTAGCTGTCTTCAGATACCCCAGAAGAGGGCATCAGATCTCATTACAGATGGTTGTGAGCCACCACGTGGTTGCTGGAATTTGAACTCAGGACCTTAGGAAGAACAGTCAGTGCTCTTAACCACTGAGCCATCTCTCCAGCCCACATACTAGGTTTTTAAAGTTGCCTGAGTAACAAACCATAATGGGAAGAGAAAGAAACATTTGCCATACCCCCTTGAGCCCCAGCCCCTTGTAGCAAATACTCTAAAATTTCATCTTGAAATTTACTTATTTATTTTTGAGCCAAGATCTCACATATCCTAGGCTGATTTCAAGGCAGCTTTGTAGTTGAAGATGACCTTAAATTCAGGCATTACCACCCTCAATTTATAGGAGTGCCCAGGAACTAACTCAGGGCCTCCTACATGCTGGGCAAGCACTCTACCCATTGAAACTGGTTACATTTCTAACCCAACTTGAAACAATTTAGGAAGCATTTGTCCACAGGACCTCATTCTGCCTTCCATCATCAACTGTAGGCTTATCAACTGGCTGAGGGTTTCTGTGGCTGGTCAGTGGTCAGGCCATAAACAGGTGGGCAGAATACTTTATTTGGAGGTTATAGAAATGGCTCAGTGGTTAAGAGCATGCATGCACCGCTCCTGCAGAGGACCTAGATTCAGTTTCTAGACTATAAAATCAGACAGCTCACAACCACCTGTAACCCTAGTTCCAGGAGACTCCAACCCCTCTGGCCTCCATGGGCACATGATCTCATGTGCACAAACTAACATTCACATACACACACGCGGGTGCACACACACACACACACACACACATATTAATTTTTTAATTAAACTATTTTAAATTAATTATTATTAAATAATTATGTAATAATTATTTAATTTAATTATTTAATTAAATTTAAAAAATACTTTGTTTGGCATCCTAGCACCAAGAGTTGTCTCCCTCCTTCCCCCATCTGTCTTTTCTCTTTGCCCATGGCAGGGATTCTGTGGGGTGGTATAAGGCTAACTGCCAGGTGAAACCAGAAGCAGCAGAGCTCACAGACTCTACTGGGCAGACTCAGATGTCCTGGACGCATGTACAGGGACAGTGAACTTGGCAGCCAGGCCCCAAGTGCAGGGTCAGGGCTGAGGCTGGAAACATTTTCATTTTGTTTTATTTCTCCAGTCTTTGCTAAAATAGGAGCTTCATTCCAGCCTTCCACGCCACCTTTTTTTCCTCCTGACATTAATAGACTACTAAGTTTTCTGGTTCTGTTGCTGTAGTTTGAAGTCTATAGTGTCAGGGGGAAAAAAAAAACAGCAAAATGTCAGAGTGACCTGTGTCAGCCTTTTTTCCCTAGAGATTAAAAAGCACAGATGCCCTAGACACTGCTATGCACAGAGCAACCCAACCTCTACCCACTTTACAATATCTTCATTTTTTGACCTTAAAGGAGCTTGCTCGGTTGGCTCCTTCTTCTGCCAGCGCACAGGGTGGGTCTGACATAGCTTCTTTTTCTATACATAGTGAGGAAAACAAAATCAAGGAAAAGAAAGGCAAGCCCCACCCTGAAGTCAATTATTCACCAATCTTCCCTGTGTCCTGCTGTGGAGTACAGCATCCATTCTGTGCTTTGTTACTGAAGTCATTGTGGTCTTTGGTATGGGAGCGTCCTCAGAGTTGCATGCTGCCCTGCACTCCCTGGTGACAATGAGCTCAAATTCTTAACAGGAAAATATTTAACAGGAAAACAGAGGATGACCAAACTTTGTTAGTGAAATGTAACCAGGGTGCAACCCCAGGAAACAATGTATCCTGCATTCTCTTACAGAATCAGCTGCAAATGATAGATGCAGCAGGTTTTCTGCTTGCCAGAAGAAACCATTGAACCCCATGAACAGAGGTTTGAACCTTAATTCGGAGAGAATACCGCAAGGCAGGCCAAACCAACATGGTACAACTCTCTGCTCATCAAGCTGCTGCCCGGCCCATGACCCATAGGCTGTAGAACCACAGGCCCAGGAGAGTGTTGCACACGGTCTGGTCTTGTCTGGCCGGGCAAACAACAGTCTTTCAATCAGAGACAGCTAGGAAAACAAGATGTATTTCAAACTGCCTCTGCTCCCTAATGCCTGCTGGGATGATGCTCCAAACATGGGATGCTGTGGAGATAGGGCTGTGGGGGGACACAATTCCTAGTCAGATGCATCAGATGGAATGCAAGCCCAGCATGGATCATACACCCTGTCTACCACATTCTCTCTCTCTCTCTCTCTCTCTCTCTCTCTCTCTCTCTCTCTCTCTCTGGGAACCATGCTGGCTCCTCATCAGAGCTCACTCCTTCTCCATTCACACTGTTGCAGCAATGACTCTGCACTGCTTGACCCAAAGGGCAAATGGGGACAGAGCACGTGGGACATGCCAAGACCTCAAGCCTTCTGTAAAGACTGCTTACCATCAACTTCACGCACGCCGGAAATGCCACTTGTCTCAAACAGTTCATTATGGATTTTCATTTGGGATTTGTTCTGAGTATTTCAATTGATTTATAATGATATTAAAATTCATCTTTCCTTTTACATTGTTACTCATTATAATTTCCATCAGAAACAAGTAGGTGAACACCCCCGCTCCCCAAATATCTCCACAGGAGATGCAGCTCTTAAACACCAAGTCTGAGCCTCTTTTCTGACTTACTTCTAAATGAGAACCTGGCTTTTAGCTGTCTGTTTGCAATCTGGATAGGGTTTATGACAGGGCAAACAGACATGATCTCCGATTTTCAAAGTGGCAGATTTTGGAACAGCCTGAAGAGTATGCAAGTCCTCTAAATGGTATTAAAATAAAAGAAAAAGAAAAAGAAAAGAAGAGAAAAAGAAAAAGAAAAAAAGACAACCAGCATTGCTTTGTTAAACCTAATTTTATATAGCTAACTCTCCCTCCTGCTGTAGTGTGGGAAAGTATTTAAAAACAAAGTAACATCCCCCTGAGCCAGCTGTCTTCTCTCCCTTGGTTACACCAAGCCTTCCCTCTTCCCACAGCTGTGATTCCGCCTTCTGCTTTCTGTGCCCGCCCCGACAAATATTCCTTTTCCTGTACCTCTGCGGATGCCCAAATACTAGAGCCACACTAGAATAAAGTATGTGACATAGGAAGGCACATTCTGTGGCTCTGGGCTTAATGGGCGCTTGAAGACAGTAAGCCGTAGACAATGGATTAAAGGCATCCAGTTGTATGATTTTGTGAACATTCTTCGAATATAGAAAAAGCCTCTGATACAAAACATCAAACATTAGGAATAGTATCAGACCCACTGCGAATTCTGAGTCGGGGAAGGGAACTGTGAATGAGATTGTTGCTGCAACCTTTTTCCCTCATAAGAATTTTTGAATTTACAAAATACGGCACATAAAGGATGATGGGATTGCATAACGGTTGACAAGAAGAGCTGGAAATGTTTCTCTCTACAACAAATGGAAGGAAACAAGGAACAAACTGCTGTTTCAGGCAGAACACCAGAGTCCTGTGGAGATACATCTTACAAAGGGGCCAAGTCTCATAACTTAACCTTTCTTTCATATATCCAAGAGATTATCCCTAAAGTAAGAGGGACTTTGCTCAGTAAGCAAAGAGCCTCAAGACATAGCCAGAAGACTGTCTGCTGGAAGTTCATGTAGCTTTTGTCAGTCATGCCCCTGCACAGTAACTGTTGAGTATCCGCACTGCTGCATGGCTCTACAAGACAGCCAGCCATCTACCATGCCTACCCAGATTCAGGCTGCAAAATGCCCAGCAGGGGTCTTGTGAAAAAACCAGGCAGCTGTCTTCCACATGTCTTCATCTTGGCCCTTAAACCCGCCAGGTGGCCCTGCTATACTCCCACTCCCCTGGAAGCAGCCTGCTGCCCTTCCAGAGTGGCTCAGTCTACAGGACCACCTGGGAAGCAGACAAGTGGTTGTGTCTACCCACACCTTCCCCACAGGAAGCAACTGTGATGCCTCCTGAGTAGCTCAGCCCACGGAGACACCTTGGAAGCAGGCCTACAGCCCCAGTGTTGAACCCTGTGAACAGCTGGTCAGCCTGCCTGGTGTTGGATCTACTATCATGTATTCTGGGAGGGAGGCAAAGCTGTGGTATGCACAATCCCATTGCTTGGAAGTTCTCTATCCTTCCTTGAGCCTCTTGTCACCTAGACACCAGGGAGCAGATAGGAAGCCCTCCCCAAGAAGACTGACTGACAGTCCCCTTTCCCCATACCCCTTCCCCCACTGAAATGTTCTGCAAAGACACCTCTGTAGCTCAGACAGAGACAGGGAACCACCCTGATCATCAGTATGGTCCTCACACACTACTCAACCTGTACACAACCCTCAACTCTAACAGCTACACACCACCTCATGTGTTTACTGACCCCAAAGCCAAGCATCACTACAGCCAGGGCAGGCAGAGAACCTGTTCCACTTAAATGCTGCATCCCAGAGAAATCCCACAAACCGCTGTAGTCTAGGCTCTGTGTCACTCACCCATACTGCCAACATGTATTACAGCTCATGAAGCTACACAAGCAACTACTGTGCCAACCTCAGAGCAAGGCCAACATAGCCGACTTGAGCTACATCCAGACACATAGTTACAAGAGTCTTTTTACCTTGAAAGCCATCCTACATTAAAGAAGCTTCTATATAGGGTGTGTAGCTAGGATCTGAAATGTTACCAGCCCAAAGGAGGAAACCAAGTACAAAACAATGCAGGTGCCTGCTAGCCTGCTTTGTATACATGTATCAGGATACTGGATATACCTTACAAATATATATGATCAATGTGTCAATTAAAAATACATAGGACTGGATAAATGGCTCAGCTGTCAAGAAACATACTTTAGCTCTTGCAGAGGACTGGAGTTCAGTACCCAGCACCCGTGTCAGAAGGTTCACAGCCACCTGTAACTCTACTTCAGGGGAATCCGATGGCCTCTTCTGTCCTCTATGGGCATCTATACTCATATGCACGCTCATGAGTGCACACACGTATGCATGTGCGCATACACACACTGAAAAATAATAAAAATAAAGTTTACAAGTTAAGAATATAACGCTGGGCATGATGACCCGTGGCCGGAATCCCAACATTCAAAAGGCAGAGAAGGAGGATTACCAAGTTCAAAACTGGTTTGGACTACATAGTGGTCTTGAAAACCAAACCAAACCTGTAGAGTCCTTGCTGTTTTAAGAAGCACTTTTAAATTCAATTTCAATGTTCTTTGTTTCAGAAAGATAATATATTTGTCTCTTCGTCATAATCTAAGGCCACAGAGACACTTCCATTGCTTAGTTTGAACGAAAAACACTCTATTTTGAATACATTTTCGGCCACACGTGGAGCTAATAATGGAGCAGTATCTTCCAGCTTAGGGAATAATTATAAGTTTCATCTTTATCGAGAGCAAAACTCACCACTAGATGTTGCAACAATGCACTGATGCCCTGCTTTCAACTGTAGAAGCTCTGGCCAAATGAGTTACGTTTTAGACAGCTTAGCAGCTAAGCAGGTTTGTTAGATCATGTGAGCATCAGTTTCCTGGCTAGAATACTATACTCCAATGATCTAATCTCGGCTGCCAACTTGAATAAATCTGGAATTAACTAAAAACCTAAGCAGCTGGGCACACCTGAGGAATAGTTGTCATTATTTGTGCATGTATGTGTGTGTGTGTGTGTGTGTGTGTGTGTGTGTGTGTGTGTGTGTGTGTATGCATGTATAGATGTATATGTACATTTATTCACTCTATCAGTTCTGTTCCTCTAGGGACCCTGACAAACACAGCTACCATTTAGGTAATGAGCACTAGCACAGGATGCTGGGGCAGAGAGCCGAGTCTATCCCTTTTCCCTTACACCACCCTGTAGGGAATTTAGGGTTCACTGCTTTGTCTCTTAGAACTGCATATATGTCCATGACAATCACAAAGCAAGACAAGGGGAAAAACACAAGGAGGAGAGCAATATAGTATGATGCCATTTAGTTTTCAAAGATACATATATACTTGACTCCCAGCACCGCAAACCAAACCAAACCAAAATTGCATGTGAATTGTATGTATCTACCTACAGACAGAGCGGCAACATGCTGTACTGCATGTGAATTGTATGTATCTATCCACAGACCCAGAGAGAGCACACTGTGCTCGGGTATACACCAGCCATAGAGTCAGGATAACTAAGCAAGAATGGACCACTCACTTCTGAGAAGGAAATCGGGAGAAGCAGCTATATAGAAGGCATATTTACTGTCGCCAGTCCATCCTTCATGGCTGCTCAGCTTTGTGCTATTGGCACCTCTCACTGGAAGGATTTTTTTTTTTTTTTTTTTTTTTGTAGAGTAGGGACAAAAATGGGCATTTCAAATCTAAAGCAGAAAAGAGTGAGAGACAGCAGCCTGGCCCAGCGTGCCTGCCTAGCAAGTGCCTGTGAGGAGCCAGGGGCTGAGCTTCCCATCTGGGTTATAAGCAAACGTGAAGGGCATGGATCTTACGGCTGGAGACGCAGTAGCAGAGTCTGGCATTGATCTTGCGGAACAGCTGCTTGTTGATGGGCCAGATGACCAGCGTGCACAGCTGGATGGCGTTGACAATGAGCCCCGAGGCGATGAACACGTAGCAGAAGACCAGGTGACATAGAAACTGGGACTTCAGCAGCCCGATGAGGTCCATGGTGTGGGGATTCTCAAGAGATAAATCCGTATGGTGGGATAGTTCCAGAAGGGGGAAAGATCCGGGGCTCAGGAAAGTGTCTGAAACACACAAATGGTATACATTAGCAAAGGTGTGCTATGTGTTATACGAGAGAGAACGTACCTACGAGAAGAATATACCCTGGAAGTTAAAGGGTGACTAAGCTTTATTTATAGGCATCAACTCAGTAGGTCTTCCTGCTGAGCGCAGTCTAGGCCCTATTAGGACAATTTTCCCTTAACCCTTCCGGCAGCCTCTGGGATCTTACCTTTATAACAGGTAAGGGACCAGGCCAGGGAAAGTGAAGCACCTGGACCAAGGTCTTCCAAGTGGCCGTTCAACCGTAGCCAACGTGGCATAAATGACCAGACTCACAAAGTGGCCACAGGTATGTGTGTGTGTGTGTGTGTATACATATATATGTATATAAACATATGTGTATTTATACATATATATGCATATATACACACGTGTATACATATATATTGTGGTTTGAATATGCTTGGACTATGGGAAGTGGGACTTTGCATAGGAGGTGTGGCCTTGTTAGAGGAGGTGTGTCACTGTTAGAGGAAGTGTGTCACTGTAGGCGGGCTTTGAGGTCAAGCTCCACCCAGTAGAAAGAGAGCCTCCTCTTAGCTGTCTTAGGAAGAAGGTCTCTTCCTGGCTGCCTTTGGATCAAGATGTAGACCTCTCAGCTCCTTCTCCAGTACCATATCTGCCTGGATGGTGTCATGCTTCCCACCATGATGATAATGTAGTAGACTTCTGAAATAATCTAGCCCCAATTAAATGTTGTCCTTTATAAAAGTTGCCTTGGTCCTGGTGTCTGTTCACAGCAATGAAACCCTAAGACATGTATTTATGTATATATGTGTATATGGGTATACACACACACACACACACACATATATATATATTACATATTTGTGGAAGGACTTAATGAAGGGATTCAATGCCTGGTCTGAGAGTTATCAATCAATGAGCCAGAGTACAAAGGCCAGAAAACTACTCTAAAACACCCGAGATATATGCACCCACCCCATAACAGCTTTTAAATCAGAAACTCTGCCTACACAGAGAGGCCAGACTCATGGTGCCACTAACCAGTGGCTCCAAATCTGAAACAAGGAATGAAATGACCTCACAGTTCAGCAGAGGGCCTTGGAAGAAAGGGTGGAGGCTGCTCGCTTCTCCTGGGAGCCAGGATGACTGAAGACCACCAAGAAAAGCCTCGAGCTAGAAGACAATCCTTCTCTTAGATGGCAGAGGTTAGAACTGCTATAATTTGTTATAATAACTGATCTGTATAAGTTCCCATCTATTAGTTGATCCTCGGCTCCCATGAATCCCACAATTTGAGGCTTTTGTTTTTAAATGGAATCTCATGTACCCCAGGCTGGTTTCAAGCTTGTTGTGTAGCCAAGAAAGATGACCCCAAACTGTTATGTGCCATGACAGACTTATGCAGTTCTTGGGCTCGAACCCAGGACTTGAGCCATGCTAGGCAAGTACTCTACCCACTGAGCTATTCTTCAGAGCAAGGAATGGGGTGGTTCCCAGGCTGGGTGACTTATATAAGATCATGACAATCTATAGTCGATTTTCCATTCACTCTCTTTTCTCTGCACCTGTTGAGGTTGCACCTAGGCTTGAGAGATGGGGAGGCGCGGACCTCTTTTCTGCAAAGCAGCTTACAAGTTTCCCAGGGGGCAAAAGAAGTTCAAAGTCACAAAGAGCACTCAGGGTGAAGAGATGGAAGTTGGGACTCGACCCTGAGATACCTGGGCTGGCTTTAAGATAGTTTTGACAGCCAGGCAGTGGTGGTACATGCCTTTAATTAATTCTCAGCACTCAGGAGGCTGAGGCAGGTGGCTTTCTGTTGAATTTGAGGTCAGCCTGGTCTACAGAGTGAGTTCCAGGACAGCCAGGGCTACACAGAGAAACCCTGTCTTGAAAAACCAAAATAACAATGACCAAAACCAGACAAACAAACCCAACAACAAAAGGCATGGTGTTGACAATGAGGAAGGGCAGAAAAGGCACACTCATGCTTACTAGGGATTTTGTGGAGGTGCCTGCAATCTGGTGCAATGCCCACCCCTTTCTGGAAAGAGAGAAAGGCACAGGGAGAGCTGGCCTAATCTCTTAGCCGTCGGCTTGACAGAGCAAACATGTCCATCCTCTGTGTCACAGGAGCTGGGGTCTGGCTGTAGGGTTGTGTACTGGCTAGTTTTGTGTTGGCTTGGCACAGCAGACATAGCCATCCTCTGTGTCACAGGAGCTGGAGTCTGGCTGTCTGGGTTGTAATCTGTAATTGGCACACCTTGGCCCCTCCCACACTTTGCTCTCCGTCATTTCTAGCCTATGAAAACTCCCTCCATGCTTTCAACACACCCAGTCTCTCGTTCTCTATGTAACGACAGCATGGAACTGGCAGTTTGCTCCCCTTAAACTTGACTTTCGTGGCCACATATACAGGCCACTTACATGGCCTACAGCCTGTCAACATGGACAGTTTAATGTTGAACACTTCAGGAATTTAGTCGATGTCCTTGCACCAGCTTCAAAACAATCTGACACAAGTATAATCCTTCCTTGGGTTCCAGGGCTCTAACATTTGTAAACATTTGACAAATCCTTTCTGTGCCTTGCAGACTGGACACTCAGAAAAGGAAGTTGGCTGGTAAGTGACGTGTGGAATTAGACGCTATCTTCCTTAATGTGTCGGAGTGGGAAAAAGAGAAATTAAGTTTTCTTCTCCCACTGTTAAGTTCCAAGGACATTACATCTCTGTTGGCATACTAGCCAGTGTCTGATATGGTGTTGGTGATGTTAAGGGTGGTCATACATGTAGATGAGTCATAGAGGATCAGAGAGGCCTTAGCTTCTTTTGGTTGGGTTTTAATAGTCAGGGCATCCATATAAACTTGGGAGTTTCCTTGGTAGCTTGGATTTACAGCTACAATCCACCTTGGCTACTCCATTTTGGTCAAAAGTCTAAGGAAGATAATTTTTTTTTAACCTCTATAGAACTTAAGCTGACTTCCCTAGCCTGGACAAGGTTCGTCCACCAAAGACATGTTCTAGACAACACTTGGAACTCAGTGTGGGGCAGAGTGGAAGGTGGCAAGTTCATGGGAAAACTGCCCTTGGAAGAGAGTAATGCAGCTCTCATGGAATCAATCGCTTAGCTCTCTGGAGAGTTCTCCTCTCTTCTTTCCTGTCTTGACAGGTGAGCTTTGACTCTCACGTGTGCCTGCCATTGTGAGGATTCCTGTCACAAGGCCGGCACCAAAGCCAAGGAGAAGTTAGCAGCATGCTCTAGACCCTGAAACTTTAGTAAAATCTCTTTTGTTGACACATAAACCAGCTTCTAGTATTGAATTATAAACATGGAAAATGAGTTAATACAGAGTTTATAAGTTTATATGTAAAACAAAAGCAAAAAAAAAAAAAAAAAAAAGGGCCAGGAATCACCTGAAGAAGCAGGAGAGAAGGGATCTGGGTTTGTTAAGTCAGTTCGCTAACTTTTAGTCTTAGGGTTCATATGAGAAAGAGAGAGAGAGAAAGAGAGAGGGGGGAGAGAAGGCTAAATCGTTTAGAGCGGTGGGAAAAGATGGTATGAATGTTAATTCCAGATAGTAGCTTGGGGGACCAGCCATTCTGAGTGAAGAAGAACTTTCTCTTCTAACATGGCAATCAGCCAATGCTACATCAAGCTGAGATAAGATGGCATAAATATCTGAGCAGAGATGAAAATAGCTAGGGAGAAAACATTGTAAAATTCTTTGCTTATTTTTCTTTCAGCTTGGACACCCTTAGGATATTGTGTGGACAATCATTCCTTCAAAGCCACTGTGATAGTGCATTATCATATGAGGCAAAGGCGGGATGAATCATATGCTATTTTTGAGAATATTCAAGCGGTAAGTTATTGAGTTCAAAGATCAACATATAACTATGAAGCTATTGCAAAGTTCTAACTTTGTAAGTAAAGAGAAAGGCTCCCTGACCCCTTTCTCCCTCTCTCCCCTTCTCTGCCCCCCCCCCCTCTATGTGCTCCTGGCCCTCCCCTCCCTCCTTCCTTCCCTCCCTCCTTCCCTCCCTTCCTCCCTCTGTCTCTACTCCCTTCCCAACTCCCCTTCCCATGCCCTAAATAAACTCTATTCCATACTATATCCATCCTATGGCTGGTACCTCAGGGGTGAGCGATGCCTCAGCATGGGCCCACAGAGGCACCCTTTCCACCTCACCATACCTCTAGCAAACATATCCTTGGCTCTTTCTCTTTTTTTATAAAATACAATAGTGGTTTCCCTCCTCAGCCATCAGTTTCCCCAAACGTGAGTCAGCATGAGGCAGTTGTGAGAAGAGAGATAGATGATGGGTAGGTAGATAGGTGATGGGTAGGTAGATAGGTGATGGGTAGGTAGATAGGTGATGGATAGATGATAAATAGACATGATAGATTTAGAAATAAATTCATAATAGATAAATAATTTATAAATCAAGGATTGGTAGATATAGATTGATGATAGGTGATAGTAGGTAAATGATAGGTGATAGAAGGTAAGTAGGTAACTGAATAGATAGATAGATGATAGGTAATAGCTAGAGATGACAGAGATAGACAGATAGATAGATAGATGAGAGAGAGAGAGAGAGAGAGAGAGAGAGAGAGAGAGAGAGAGAACTCACCTCTGCCTCTATGTTTCATCCATAGCCATCCATTCATTAATGGTGGCTTGACTGGTGGAAGAGTCACGGCTTAGACCTGTATTTTACTGGTTTTGTCTGCCATGAAAATGAGACTTGTCTCATAGTAACGGAACTTGACTGACCCCTATCCCAGCTCTTGAAGGCTGATGTGGCCAGTGGCAAGTGTGTAGGGTAAAGGAGAGAGGTCTGCCTGTCTGTGTGGGAGGGAAAGCATACTGCTTACTGAGAAGAAAGAAAGGAGAGATCACCCAGCAATCAGTGACAAGGGAAATGCTGGAATGGGAAGGAGCTGAGAATCCAAGTCCCACAGTGTGCTTCAGACACTGTGGTACAATGGTGAGCATTCAGGTTACCAGAGACCACTAGCTGAGCCTAGAAGCTCAGACACAAGTCCGAGCTTGGCCACTCCTCTGTGAAATCAGAATGGTGCCATCTGATCCAGGTGCTTGGGAGGGGTGAAGAGAATAACACTTCTGAGATACTCTCACGAGGCCTACAAGGAGGAGGTCCTCTCACTTCTGAGAACATAAGCAGACAAGAAGGGAGCGGCTGAGAGACAGAAGTAGGGTGTTCCTGGGGAAGCTGTGGGCTGTGGGTGGACTGTCTTCCTACTTACTGTTTATTTAGATGCTGGCATCTCCTCAGTGTGCCCAACCCCCACACTTTCCTTCTCATCTGTGTTTCCCGGTAGGGACTTGGGATGGGACATGATGGACCTCCGAAACTCAAATGACCAGGCTGGTGAGGTAGCACTTGCTGTTCCCACAGAAGACCTGGCTCAATTCCCAGCACACACACTGTGGCTCACTGCATCTGTAACTCCCATTCTAGAGATTCTCCTGCCCTGTTCTGGCCTCTGTGGGCACTGTGTACACATGGCACACACACACACACACACACACACACACACACACACACACACGCACGCATGCACTCACACACGCACGCACATGCAAAATATACAGGCGCATAAAATAAAAGTAAATAAAATTTTATAAAATTCCCATGACTTCATCTCCTTCATGAGCTGATAATCTTACACTAAAGCACAAAACAACAGAAAGCACCAAATTGCTGGATTAAGTAGCATCTCTAACACAGCTTCCAGGCACTGAGCTACATGCATGCATACATACACATACGTACATGCACATACACACACACACACACACACACACACACACACACACACATTAACTTTATACTCTTGGCAAGGGTTATGGATGTTAATTAAAGAAGGTAGTTTCTTTGGCTGAGGGTCTACATTGATGGAGAAACAGGGAGATTCCACCCAGGAGAGTCTGAACTGTGATAGTCTCTAAATGGACACACAGCCTAAACAAATAGGAAACCTATGTCTTCATACCTATGGTGAAGGCATGAGGACAATCATACTCAGGAAGAGAGGTGGAGTCAAAAATGAGATCAGTGGATATGTTTCATTTTTAAATCATCTATCTATCTATCTATCTATCTATCTATCTATCTATCTATCTATCTATCTACCTACCTACCTACCTACATACCTACCTACGTACCTACCTACCTATCTAACCCAGAACATGGGAGGAAGAGGCAGGTGGATCTGTGAGTTCAAGGCCAGCCTGGTCTACTGAGCAAGTTCCAGGACAACAAGAGTTACACAGAGAAACCCTGTGTCAAAAGCAAAAAAACAAAACTTGCTGAATTTTCCATGCCAACTTAGCACCACCTAAGAACCTGGAGTCTCTAAATACAAAATACAGATGCTTATATAAAATTAGCCCAGTGTACAAAACACACAAAGAGAGAACACAGAAACTGAAGGCTACACTCCAAACAAAGCGTGCTTGTTTGTTAACTATAATGCCCAATTCTGAAGGAACTGAAACACAGTGGGACTTCCACGGGAGTGCAAACCCACACAGCTTCTTTGCAAGTAAGCACAAGGCAGGGCCCTGAGCATCTTCTTACCACTTGATTGATGGATGAGACCAACCACCAGTGATCCAACTCAAGGAGACTAACTTTCCTATAGCAGATATCTAGGGAAAGGATCCATTTTCACTATATTAAATGACAATGACTATATATAATGTACAGAATTATACATAACTACAATTCTGAAATCTCATATATTCTGAAAGAACACTGAAGGCATAGCCCGATTGTTAACAGCAGATGACTTTATATACACAATACACCCCATATATCTTACTCACATACTACACGAATGTATACATCAAACACACCTCACATCCCACATATGTGTACATGCTTATGCCCCCCCCACACACACACCCACACACACACGCACACCATACTCTCACATGCCAGCCTGCCTGGAGCCTGGCCCAAGGCAACCACCTCAGGGAGAAATGGGCAAAGGTAAGTTCTCAGCTCCTTCCCAAACCCTCTCCTAACACCCGCCTGCAGAGGCCCTCAAGGAGGCCCAAGTGACGGGATAAATGAGAGCAAGCTCGGCTTCGGGCGGGGTGGGGGTGGGGAGCTGGCAATGACAGTCACAGCTAAAGACAGGACAGTTGACAAATCCAGTTTCTAGGTCAGTATCTGTGGTCTGTGGGGCAGAGGACAGCCAGGGGCAGTGGGAAGGAGTCTGGTGTCGGCTTGGGAGAAATGACTGAGGTTGTTTTGGGGTGGAGAACATTCTGACCACTGGGTACACTCCAGTTGGATGAATTCAGCCATTCTGAACAAAGATGGCAAGAAATGTGTGCAACCCCAAGCAAGCCACTTAGCACATTGCCCTGACAAACAGGCTAAGTTTAGGTTGGAGCGTCTCTGCAGTGATGTTGGCCCAAGTCCCAAAACAAAGCCAGAGAGAAAATATTCTAGACTGAATTTAACCGTCCACAGGACCATCTTGAACCAAAATATTCCTCAATTAAAATATCATCATTGTCTAATGGTTTGGCAGATGCTTACATAAAATTAGCTTATTTTAAAATTTCATAGACCAGGACTCTGTCCAAGTTCTCTGTATGGTACGCGATGTCCGTTTAAGAATGCCAAACTCTGGAGCTCATGAATCACTCTGAACTTCATCAAGTCCTCTAATGAACAGCCCTTCATCCTTCTAATTATGGGGCAGTGAAAACCTAAGACACGGAAAATATATGTCTATGTTTATATTTAATAGTTCTGAGCGGCTTACAGGAGAAAAACAAATATGCAGAGCTTTATATCCAAGGAAACGGAAACTCATCAGAAAAACAGATGAATAACAGGAGAAAAAATAGAGGTAGAAACATTGCCTTTCTTTTTATTATAGGGACATTGTGGGGGTAGGATGGGGAAGAGAGGGAAAAGAGAGGTAAGGAGGGAGAGGGAGGGAGGGAGGGAGAGAGAGAAGGAGGGGAAGGGGAGAGGAGAGAGAAGGAGGAAGATGGGGAGAGGGAGGGAGGGAGAGAGAGAAAGGGAGGGAGAGAGAGAGAATATAGATATGCATATGGCGGTCAGAGGATGAGTCTGTGAGATGATTCTCTATCCTTTATATCCTTCTAAGGATGGTCAAGTTGGCCAGGTTTGTATGACAATCACCTCTATCAGCTAACTATCCCTTAGACCCTTTCTCATTCTCTCTCTTCCCTCTCTCCCTCTTCTTCTCCTTCTCCCTCTCCCTCTCTCTCTTTCACGGCAGGGTCTCACACTACATCCAAGAACTCACAAAGTAGTGCCTGACTGGCTTCAAGCATAGAGAATCTTCATGCCTCAGCCTCCCTTTAGCAGGGATTACAGCTGCACAGCTGGTAAAGGGAACCTGTTAAACGCTCCCTGGCCAACTACAACAAATGGATCATACTCTGCCATTGTCACATTGCCACACCAGGCAAGGGGAATCCTCTGACTGCATACGAACAGATTTCCATAGACTAGCTACAGTGCGAAGGTAACATGGCGGGAGGGGCAGATGCAGAGCCACATTTGGACCAGGATTTGTGCTGGACACAAACACTCCCTGTAAATAAAGAGGACCCAGACGGGACCCCTCCCACCATGAACAACCTTCAACATTACAGGACCCGTGTCTGAGGGTGGGATAATGGTGAATTTTTGAGCTACTGCCCTTGCCGCTCAGTCCCAGAGCGCCCCAGATGCGCCGTCCTTCCAGACAGGATGCTCATGGTCTTCAATGATAACCCTGCTCTCCCTACATCACTGAGCGCTTGAGGGTGCTGACCATAATGTTTACATCTAGCCTGAGGAAGCCACTTGGCTGGTCTCATCGCCAACAACTATTTTAAAAGATGCCAAATTAAAAGTATAAAATACACAGTGTCTGGGACCTGTGGAGGCCAGATGTCCGTGTCTGAATATACATGCCTTATTTTCCCAGATAGTCTTGCACTGAGCCAGAAGCCCCTGCTTAGCTAGACTGGCCAATGAGACCCCAGGTTCCCCCTTCTCCACCCTTCTGGAGCTAGGCATGTGCTGCCATGCTCACCTTTTGATATGGATGCTCAACTCAGGTTCATTACCCACTGAGCCAACTCCCAAGCCTGGGCAGTGCATATAGTTTTTTAAAGTATGTGTAGTTCATGAAAGATTAGAGAAAAAAATTAATAAGTTCCCATAGCATAAAAGCAAAACCTGAAATTTAGAAAGGAAAATTCACCTTCTAAATGGATGGCCATTTCCTCATTTCTGCCTTGCAAGAGATGATTTCAGCTAATAAACGAAACATTTCAAATACTGAAGGCGACCAGCACAAATATTGAACTTGAACTGAACATGGGTGTGCTCTTCATCGTGACAACCACCATGTAGTAGTGCCGTTAGTTGGTATGCCATAAGCCTGCGATGGTGGGAACACGAAGGAGGCTGAGGAACATCAAAAGTAGCCACATCCCCCACTGGGGGCCATCAAAGTGAGGAAGTGGACTGACCATCCCATCTTGGGGGCTAGAGAAGTAGGCATGAAGATGGCATTGCCGTTTGGTACTGAAAACAAAGCACTTGATTCACCTCACCAACGACCTTCATGTCTACCTCTGCTATCTCTGAGATGCCATGGCCCAGACCAGCAGCCTTGCTGGGGGTCACTGCTGTCCTTCCCACATGGTCCTCCATACACATTCCTGGAGTGCCCCACTGCTAATGGAGTTATGATCCTTAGCATCAGTGACAGACAGGGCTCAGTACAATCAGACAAGACACACCCTAGCCTCACCCCTGCTATAGACAGCCTTCCTCTTTTCCTTCACATCTGCCTCCCTACAACTTCCCAAATGGTTTAACTATAGGATAAGCAACCTATGAAAATCTAAATACAAAATGCATCAAAGTCCCAGCATCTCTCCAGGAAATTGTTTCACGCACAGCATCATTAAAAGTATTGTATAAGATTACCTCCCGACTGTGTGCGAAGAACACGAGACACACAAGAATTTCAAGTTTAGACTTGGGTCCAATATCTGAAACATCCCATCATGTATATGCAAATGTCTCCAAAACCAAAACCAAAATATAAGTCCAAAACTTTTGCCGTCTCAACTATTTCAGCCAAAGGATTTTTTTTTTTTTTTTTTTTCCTGAGACAGGGTTTCTCTGTATAGCCCTGGCTGTCCTGGAGCTCACTTTGTAGACCAGGCTGGCCTCAAACTCAGAAATCCACCTGCCTCTGCCTCCCGAGTGCTGGGATTAAAGGCGTGTGCCACCACGCCCAGCTAGCCAAAGAATTCTTAACTCAGGTCTTTTTCTTACTAATCTTTCCTCTTGTGCCTCTGACCATCAGTTTGGCTTTGTAAGATTTTTTCCTCGTCTTGTCCTAAAATTAGGACTTAGGGAAAAATTCAAAACTTTGCTGGGAATTTCTGTGAATTTATTTTATCATCTAGTATTTTTTAAATGATTTTATTGCATGTGTGTGGGTGTTTTGCCTCCATCTATGTCTGTGCCTCACATATGCCTGATACCCAAAGAAGCCAGAAGAGGGCTTCAGAAGGCCTGGAACTGGAGTTACAGACAGTTATGAGCGGTCACGTGGGTGCTGGGAATCAAATCTGGATCTTCTGCAAGAGCAGCCAGTGCTCTTAAATGCAGAGCCATGTCTCTAGCCCATTTTTTATGACTATAGAGAAAGGCATTAACCATAATCCTTTTGGTTCTCTGTAATTTTTAAAATCAGATTCTAAGGCCAAACACAGACATGCACTGCTGCTTTGCGATGGACAAGACTGGACACTGGGGGAGACAACCTCAGCCACCAGGGATGGACAAACCATTCAGTCCCCTCTGTACCTTGTAAAGCTAGTGGGTTTGCACGTTGCCTCCTTCTGAACTGATCCCACCCATCCAGTCTGTCTGGGCCAAATACTCTATTAGGACTACCGTGTCACACAGGATAAGGCCTCTGTGGCCACATGGTATGGCTGAAAACCAACAGAGATGGTCAGCCATATATACATATATACAGGGCCCAACTTCCAGCCCTGTGGAAATCCTCAGACCTGAAGTGAAAGGAACCACGGCTCAGAGGCAGATGACAAAGCCACATAGGCACAAACCAATAGGCTTTAGGAAAATGCCCCCAGAAAGCAGTAAGCAGAGGCTTATTTTGAGTTGCCGTGTGCTACCTGGGAGTCTAGGACTGGGCTCTGTGTAGGGGTAAATAAGTGCAGAGAAGAAATGAATACCTAGAGTCAGAGCATGTGACCTTGGCCTTCTGCGCCAAATCTTAGCTTCCTCGCCTGTCAGGAGAAAATACTGATCTCCCATGCCCCTAAGAGTAGTCCAGGCTGGGCAGAAGCTCTGTGGGCAAACTGCGGATGCCCTATTGGAAGTCCTAGTTTCATGGCTCAGAAAATGAGGTCTGGGGCCATTTGTCCACATGGCCCTCATGTTTGGGTTTGTGGAAATGAACATGCACGTGTCCTGGGGTGACAGATAACCAGACAAAGAATCAGAGGAAAGTTCAGTGACGGCTCTGTAGTGACACAGGAGCTCGTCTTCAGTGGGTGACCCAGGGATGCTCTGTCCAGAAAGGCTAGTTCAGAGGGAATAGTCACTTATTTCCTTTCTGCATCTCAGATACCAGTAACTAGGCTCTTCTCTCTCCCTGCCCCTGTCTGTGAGGTGCCCTTGACTCTTGAATTCTTGGAGAGACTGCCTGTACCAATCTTTATTTTCTGGTAAAGACAGTGGGGTCAGTGGGAAATCAATATAACTACCTTTAAAAAAATTTTTTTGGGGCTTTGATTTTCATATACAGGGATGTCAAATGAACCCAGGCCATTTCCCTGAGAAGACTCTAGCATAATGGATCTGAAGAGTCTCACTAGATCACAAATGCACTTAGGTGCTTCTCTGACATGAATCATTTATTAGAAACAGAAATGCTGGCTGTGAGTGCCCGAAATAAGTTGACTTACAGTACCCTTGTTTCTAGACAGCTCTGAAACATAGCCACAAGCGCATCAAAGCACTCAGGTCTGAAAAATGCTTTGGGGTCACTGCGGACTGGCAGTTCCTCGAAAAGCTTCATTAATACCAATAGCGATGACGAAGCCTGAAGCAGGACCTTCACGTTCCCTGCCCTTTCTTCAGTCCCACAGTTCAGGAGCCATACAGACGATTCATGAAGCAGTGATGATATGCCAGCTCCTAAGAGGAGCCCAGGATGGGTACACATTCATTCATTCATTCATTCATTCATTCATTGATAAGTTTATTCATTCACAGTAGGTTGTCTTTGGAATTTCATTCATTAAGTTAAAAAATTCATTGATGAATTTATCTTCTTTATAAGGTGGGAAACATCTTGATGGAACACATTATCTTGTTTGCTACCTTCAAAAGAAAGAAATCAGTAAAACCAAATCAAACAAAATTCATCGATTTGGGCCCCAAAGATGGAGCAGCCATACAGTAAAGCACTTTGCCACCAAGCCAAACAACCTGAGTTAATTCTGGGGACACACATGGTGGAAGGAGAGGACCACTTCTGCAAGTGGTCCTCTGACCTCCACGTATGCCATATAGTGTTCCTCTATGTAATGTGCACGCACACACACACACTAAATATAACTTAAACATTTTAAAATTGATTTGGGTGGTTGCTTTATACACGTATTACATTAGACTTCTGGCTCTAATGGGGCCCTTCTTGGGGTTTGCAGAGGCTGGTCATGGCATCCAACAACCTAAAATGTTTACAGGTCACATGTCCAGCCTGCGGCCTGGACAGACTCCTGCCCCTTTCACCTCTCACAGAACACACGGATCCTCAATAAATGTTGATTCGATCCCAATTTCTAGATGATTTAATGTAATTCAATTTCCGTACAGAACACTCTGAATTTCCAAAGAACCTAAAAGCAACAGCAGGGATAAATGGACCCTTCCGTTCCCCTCGCTACTGCAGCGAGCACATGGCAGAGGCCTCCTCACAGAGCCTGCTTCCTAAGGCCAACAGACAAACCCACAGGATTAGCCTCAGTCCAGGCACACCTTGCAGGTGGCATAAAGAGCCTCTTCATGACAGGGCAAAGGTACCAAGCCATATATCAAACATACTCAGCTGTGGCTCACATAAAAGCAAATGAGCTCCTTAAACCCCAGCGGGGCGCTGCACTCAGATACTAGGTGGAGGAAGGAACTCACAGCTGACAGATTCTCCCTTTGAAAAAGAGTTTTTTCATTAAAATACAGGTAGATCTGGTGAAAGCAAAGGATTCAGTACTATTTGTGGGAGTCATTTACCAAGTGATGAAATTATCCCCGTTATTATGGTAATCCACACACACTAGGGAACTTGCAAAGCTCGGAGTTAAGATACCAGAATCTACCTGGAGCACACTAACCACAGACTTTGCTTGTTCTTCACCAGATAACCCATTGCAGAGGAGGCTTTGTTTTTAAAACATGGCTACAATCTTGCTATTAAATACTGTTTAAGTAGTTGAACCTTTCTTTCTTTAACCATGATATCCAACTGTCCACGTGGCAGTCACACTAGGCTAGCTGAATGACTACACCCTCGCTGTTTTGTCACTGTGTATTTAAGCTTTCCTTCTCCTTTCCCTTTTTTTGATGAGACAACTTTGCCTTACAGCCCAGGATAACTTGGAACTCACTATGGAGCCCAGGCTGGTCCTAGGATCCTTGGGCTTCAGTCCTGAACGGAAAAGAATGCACTTCCTTATCCAGCCTTGTTTTCGTTTTTTGTTTTTCAAGAATAAATAATGACGTGTTCAACATTATGGACATAAAGGTTTTCTTTCCCCTGGTTTCTGGGCTTTGTCTTTCAGGCCTGTAGGTTTGAAAAACAACCATTTGGTCCAGTGAACACTGTCCAATTACTTTTTATGATAATGTAACTTTGTTCTCCTGGTTACTGGCAACAATCGTGAATGCCTGCTGTCTTCATACTTTAAAACTTGTATCTTGCGTTTCAATTACTTTTTGTTCTGTTCTTTGAGACAATGTCTCCAAATGTAGCCCAGGCTGGCCTTGAACTCTGAATTCTCATGCCCTTTAATCTCTTGCCTCCTTGACACAGGGAGGCAGAGGCAGAGAAGCAGGATGATATCTTTGAATTCAAGGCCAGCCTGGGCTACATAGTGAGTTCCAAGACGGCCAGAGGTGCAGAAAGAGACCCTGTCTCAAGAATCACAAGCCAAGTTCTTTGTATGTTATACCTATAACATTTAAAGGGAACATTTTCCAGTTTGTTAGCTTTTATTTAGGGCTCTAGGGGAGCTTTAACCCATTATGAAGTAAAAAGGATGCTGGTTTTTGTTTGGTTTCAGGACCTGGAGGCGAGGGGCTGAGGTCTATACTTTACACACCAAAGCAGACCTGACCTCCAGGTTCTCCCAGCATCCCTCAGTTCCTACCTGGCATACCCTGCCCCAACCCTGAACTTTCCAGCCCAGGGGCTAGCTGCCCTTCCCTTAGAAAGCAGACGTTTTGGTCTCTCCATCCTGTCCTCTTCTCTCTCTGCTAGCAAACCCCTTTTCCCTACCCCACACCTTTTCTGAAGCAACTTCCCTGGCCTTGGTCCTTGGGGCCAGTGAACTCCCCCACTGGACAGCAGCTTCCCAATAAACCTGCCTTTAATAGAATCTAATCTGGTTTAAATTGGCCCTTTTCACCAGCAGCAGAAAAATAACCTATTGTTTTTCACCAAGTTTAAGCATAGAAAACTATTTTTTCACTCTGATTTCTCAGCTTGCAGAAAAAAAAAAACAAAAAAACAAAAAACAAAAAAACCAAACAAACAAAAAATCCGAGGAAATAGTCACTTTTCTAACCTTCTTTTTCCAAAGTTTGACCCTGTTTTCTGTTTTTAAATTTTCACCTACCCAGCTCCGGTTGTTTTGGATGTTTTGTGTGCGTGTTGGCACACGTGTGTGGGGATTCCTGTGGGACCTGAGGCTCATGTTGGGAATTCACATTGTTGTGCCTCCACCTTATTCAATAAGCAAGGATCCTCAATCCAACCCAGTGCTTTCCCCTACCTAGCTGGCTCAGGGGATCCCCAGTCTCCGTGTTCCCCATGGGTCACCACACACGTACCACATTTGCACGGATTCTGAGGCTCCAAAATGAGGTCCTCATACTCACACACGAAGTGACCTAACCACTGAGCCATCTCCACAGCCCGTCTAGTATTTTAATACTAGAATAGTCTTTAGAAGGATTCAGTAAAATTTCTTCCCATGTTAGTGAATATTTCCTTTTCCCCCCACTGCCATGGGCAGTGGCAGATTGAACATTGGGCTTGGAATCACTGCCTCATCCCGATATGCACAGCTCCAACTTTACCACACATTAACAATTTCCTCTTTAAAAAGCCACACTCCAGGGGATCTTGCATATTAATGAGCTCACTCATTTCCTCCTTCTTGCTTCTCTCTGTTTCCCAATTAATTTTCCAAGATTACCTATCATTTTGTTAATATATTGAAATTTTTAAGGCTCAAAGATTTACAGTGACTTTAAAAATATTTACTAAGGCCGGGCGGTGGTGGCACACGCCTTTAATCCCAGCACTTGGGAGGCAGAGGCAGGCAGATTTCTGAGTTCGAGGCCAGCCTGGTCTACAAAGTGAGTTCCAGGACAGCCAGGGCTACACAGAGAAACCCTGTCTCAAAAAACCAAAATAAATAAATAAATAAATAAATATTTAAAAAAATTACTAGATTTGTATGTGCGCGCATGTGTGTGGTGCACCACATCCATGCAGTCCCTGCAGGAGTAAGAAGACGGCATTGGGTCCCCTGGAATTGATGTCACAGGTGGTTGTGAACTGCCATATGGATGCTGAGAACCAAATCCAGGTCCTCTGCAGGAGAAGGCGGTGCTTTTGTTGATGTGCCTCAACCCCTCACAATGCACTTCTAACAATCACGAGCAGGTTTACAGCAGCCATCACTTGGCAAATGATCGCTTTGTGATTTGTTATTCCGGGTTTATTCACATGTACATTTTGCAGGTAAAGAATGAAGGCCCCGAGAAGTTCTCTGACTTGATTTCTTTGAGTCTGTCTGTCCTTCAACCTCCCAGACCCTTGCTTCCCCTTTCATCCTTCCTCCTGACCTGACTCACAAAACCACTGAGAAGACAGACTAAGACGTGGAAATACCGCGGATGGTTAAAGTCATGTATGCCTGCACCCACAAGCAATCCGCTCAACTAACATCTGTGAGTACCTACTGTGTGCTTGACAGCACTCCCCTGCTCAGTAACAGAACTGAGGGTCAAAGGACAGAGGGAAAAGGCTTCTTCCAGAACCCCGGGCACAATCTCATTTGGCCTGTCTCGGTGGTATGATTTAGCAAATCCTGAGGTTTACTGGGAGGACTTAGAACTTCCTCTCCTAAGCCTTGGCCCTGAGCCCTGTGCTAATAGGAATTTCATTAAAGATCATTGCCCAATGGCCAGAATGAAAGCAGCACTGAGCTCAGTGCTGAAAGCAAGCCTGTTCCGGCTGCAGTTCCTGCTCTTCTCGGAACTCCATTCCTAAGACAGCAAAGTCCGGCAGCTTCGAGACTCTAGAAACACAGATGACCATATCTCTCTCACAAACTTCTCAGGTGGTAGAGCACACCACAGGCCATTGTTGCTCTCTGGAGGGCAGTGCTAAAACAGCTGATTTCACATAGATGACGTCTATAGATGTCCTAGGGCTCCGATGGGAAGGTGGTTCAGAAGTGTACCAGCCACATAGGCATGAGGATCTGAGTTCACAGTCCCAGCACTCACATAGAAAGCAGACACGGTGGTGTGCACCTGCAGTCCCAGTGCTGGGGGAGAACACAGATAGGTCTCCAGAGTTGCTGGCCAGTCGGCCTGGTGTAATGAACATACCTCAGGATCACTGAGAGACCCTGTCTCAAGAAATTAAGGTTGAGAAGCAAGCAAAGAAAGAAAAATGGCTGATGTCAACCTCTGGATATTAGACACACATGCACACATGTGTACACACATACACACAGCCCTTGGTCTTATGGTCTTATAGAAGGCAAGCCATAAGCACAGGTGGCTTAGGTCCACATGGAGAAGTGGGCAGTATGGTTTAGCATGTTAGTTAAACAAAGCACATGAATGAAGCCTCGTGCAGAAAGACCCGAGGGAATTCTAGTTACCAGGAAGAAGACATCCATCCTTAGCCATGACATAGCAAGAGCCCTGGTGGATGTCAACACTGTCAAAGCATCTTTGGGTGGTAAAATGGACCTTCCTACACTCATACCACCTCTGTGGAACTGGAACAGAAACAAACGTCGATCCAACGTCACCCTGACCCCAAGTACAGCCAGCAGGAGGGAAAGGCCGTGGTAACATCACGGCGACTCTGCAGCCAGTCTACCAAAGAGTGAGCCAAGCAGAGGCCTGTGTGCCAAACAGCAATTGCCTCCATTGAGAAAACCCAGGCTTGGCAAGATGTCTGGAAGGAAAACTTGGCCAGGTCACACACAGGACTGTTTCCCTTCACAGAAGGCCACTCTGAAAACCTGAGATTAAATTCTCTGCCATCCCCCACTGTAAAAGCGGTGATCACAAATGAATGAAATGAGTGACGGTATTCACCAGACTCACTAGGGTGCAACCCACAAGACACTCATGACTCAGTTATGTGAAGGAAAAGACAGGGAGGAAGCTGCCTTCTGATGGCCAAAGTCACTGGAGTCAACTCCCTGGGGCCAGTGATGGTGGCCCACAGCAGACACGGAGGAAGTACGGGTTCTCAGCACGGAGGTAAATAATGGAGAAGAAATGTGTTCAGACATACTGGCTAGGAGCTGAATTGGCCCCCAAATAGAAGTTAAGAACTGATGTCCCCTTTTCCAGTTTTACATCTAGAAGACTCCCCACTTCCCCAGAGGTCAACCTATAGCATTAAACTCAAGCTGTTGAGTATTTGGGAACAGTGTCATATGTATAATGTCAGCACCCAGGAAATAAAGGCAGGAGGAGCAATAGGTCAAGACCATCTTTAACTACGTAAAAAGTTCAAGACCAGCCTGGACTATATGAGACCCCAACTCACAAGCCAATAAGGTACAACAACAAAAATTGTTGAAGCTCCTTGTACCTGAAGACCTCCACAGTAGCTCTGTAGAGGAAGCTGCTCTACAGCAGAAAGAAATGTTTGTCTTCTACATAGGTGCTGGGGTAGAGGTGAGGTGGCAAAGTGAGTGGGACTTCTGTCATGGTTAGGGTCCCATCGCTGTGAACAGACACCATGACCAAGTCAACTCTTATAAAGGACAACATTTAATTGGGGCTGGCTTACAGGTTCAGAGGTTTGGCCCATTATCATCATGGCTGGAAGCACGGCAGGGTCCAGGCAGGCATGGCACTGAGAGTTCTACATCTTGATTCAAAGCCAGCCAGAAGACTCACTCTGGACAGACTTGGGCATATATATGCCACTTCAAAGCCCACACCTACAGTGACACACCCCCTCTAACAAGACCACACCTACTGCAATAAGGACACACCTAATAGTGCTAATAGTGTCACTTTCTGTGAGCCAACCATTCTAACCATGAGTCTACCTATTCAAACAACCACACCTTGCTTCTAATATAATTCTGGATAAGAGATAAGGGCAGTAAAATTACAACTAGGTTAACATTAAAGCAACTCTGGATATAAACTATCTACTGACCGAACGACTGAGATATGAAAATGCCTGCACTGCTGTGCCACTCACCATGGCTAAAGAAGGAAGTATCTTGCCGTGTGAAATATGGCAGACCCCAAGATGTCCTGCTGCATGAACTGAGCTAGAACCAGAGTAAGAAGTGGCCCACTGGCATGCAATAGCTCAAAAAAAAGGCAAAAATTGATAGAACCCGGGCCCCTAGTGGTTTGGACCCAGCGATCTGAGGAAGGTTCAACTAACGGGGTACAAGGGATTTAGGGAGTAACAAAGTTTTAAGATGGGTTTTGGTGATGGCTTCATAGTAAGTATGTGATTCATCCAAACTAATAAACTGTACACTTGAAATGGCTGTATTTTATGGTGGAAAAAAATCTTATCTCCATAAAGCCATAAAAACTTTTAAATGCGGGCCAGTGACATTACTTAGAGCACCCCTTCTTGACCTGTAGACCATGGCCCCTATGTGGGATGAATGGCTCTTTCACAGGGGTCACCTTAGGTCATCAGAAAACACAGATATTTTTATTACGATTCATAACAACAGCAAAATTAGTTACGAAGTAGTGATGAGAATAATTTTACAGCTATGGGTCACTACGATATGAGGAACTGAATTAAAGGGTCCCAGCTTTAGGAAGGTTGAGAACCTCTGACTTGGAGGGAAAGGGAACAGCATGCTGTTAGGCAATAACAGTCTGAGTTGGATCCCTAGAGCCCCTATGGTGGAAGGAGAGGATCAGAGGTTCTCTGGCTGCACATGTGCCATGGTGTGTACACACACAGTAAAATAAAAACAAATGTAATAAATAACTTAAACGAGCCAGTGCAAGAAAAGAAGAAAACATCTTAAATGATCGACATTCCAACATCAAGATGAAATCTTTGAGTATGAAAAGTCCAATTGACTTCTTTTCACAGAGATGTAAAAGGACCAGGAAGAATGGGAACAGTGGAATAGAGAAAACAGGCCAAGACAACCTTGTCCCATCATCCGGTCCTTAGGAGAAGCAGACAGAAGCCTGGCTCTAGATGTGCCAGCCTCGCAAGCTCCAATTTTTTGTTGTACACACAGGTTTGTTAGCAGGTGACGCAGTCTGTCAAGGAAACAACATCCTTGCTTTGGCATCATCTCAAATGACTCACCGATACCACCCCGATGACATGAAGGAGCTCTACTCACCAGGATTCAGTTCCAGCCTGTGCAGTGCTGGTCTGAGAGGGACTAGCGGGTCCTGAACTACAGTTCTGGCCTTTACACTCCTGAATTTTTGAAATCGGGCATTTTTATTCCATCTCCAGCCTTGTGACATTTTCCCTAAGACATCCCAAAGACTAGGAACCCAGTGGCTCCAGATGAAGATCTTAGATTCTTCTGCTCTTTAAACACTGATCTGTCTTTTCAGGAACACTGAAAAAAAAAAAAGTCAAGGAGGCAGGAACTCAGCTTCACTCTGGCCCATCCTTTCCTGTCTGAAAACAAATTTCCTGCAGATGAAATTGGCACGCTGTCCAATCAAACAGCACAGTGTCCTCGGCCATCGGCACAGTGAAACTGGAGTCTCAAGATTTGACGCAGAGCCATCCTTTCTGTACTGAGATTGCACCATATGATCTGGCTGTCCCCAGTGGCAGCCACACTGGAATAAAGGTGCTACTCATGACTCTCCCAGTGCACGAGAGCAGGGGATTGTATCTGTACCCAAGGTAAACTCCCCACAAATTCTCAAAGGTGGCTGACAACAGTGCCAGATGGAAACTTAATTTGAGTCTGTTCCTTAAAATATGGCATAGCTGCAGAGTAGGTTCAAGGTTAGCCTGGGTTACACAGTGAGCTCTTGTCTCTAAAACTAACCACACCACAGTTACCTCCTAGGTGTCCAGCTGCCTTAGGGTCATGAGCTAGGAAGGCTGCCCAGAATTCTGGGAGGCCGGCGGGTATCCCCCACACACTGGCACACAGGAAACCTAGTGAACTCTAGTCTCAGTGCAGATGGGCTGGGAGGGTTTGAGGCCTGCCCAAGGAAGAAGGAAGGGCTTCTTTTCAAGGACCGTAAGGAACCTCAGGACTAGGGGATGTAGTACCTTGCTCCAAAGGCTGGATCTTACACTGTGATGGACCAGCTGACGAGTCTACGAACTTACCCCAACCTTAACTGACCCATAATTCCTGCAATCTGACCAACCAGGATGACATCTGTAACTGTCTTAAAGTTCACCTTCACCATCTGAAAGGAACTTTAAAGTCAGAAACTTGTTCAGCATGTGTGACCACCACCCCAGGACTGCCCCGGGCTGAAGATAAATACTCAGAAAGAGTGGTGGTTTGTCCCTTCCACATGCTGTTCTAGAGGGATGTAGGGATGCAGCTCCGGAGTAGTGTGACCACAACAGAGCACAGGTCCACGCTCACCTACCTGATGGAGGCAGCTTTACCAACAAACCTGGGTCAGAAGGTGGATGCTCTACTTTCCACCAAACCAGCCAGCCTTGCAATGCAGAGAAGCTGTATTTTCCATGCTTCAGCAATATTACTATACCTCTGTCTGGGAATGTATATTGATCATAGAAACACATTTCTAGACTACTGGAACTTTCCACCCTATTAAAAAACACTCCAGGAAACAAGCAAGCAAACAAAGCCAGGGCAAGAGGGGTGTTCCTGTGATGAGACTGGTCTGTTTCTTTTTTCCCCCTTTTCTCTTTACTTATGAGTGGATCCTTGGTTCTTTCTGCATTCTTACAACATGAAGCCCTCATGAAGCCTAAGATCACAGTACCTGAAGAAGTTATAGTGTGAAGGTACTGATCTTGACTCCAGAGCAGGATCCTAGAGCCAAGAAGTAGCTTGCCATCATGACATGAGCAATCTCTGTCCATGGTGACAGGATCCAAGAATAGCCCAGAAGGGGTCCATCCTAGCAGAAGTGGGAAAGATCCTAAAAGGTAGGAAATTGGAGACAAGGCGAGAAAGAATGAACCACCACTAAATGTTTCATTGGCAGAAGAGAGGTCAGGAATGAAAAGCAGCCATGGCAAGAACAGTGTTGGGGTGACTGTCTCATGCAACCGCACTGTCCCTTCTAGGACTCAGACTTGCCATCTGGATATAGATGACAGAGAGACAGGAATGAATCTCAGAGTCACAAAGAGACTGTCCAACCTGGTTTTCTCCTCAAAAATTTCCAGAAATATTCCTCTAGTCGAGGGGCTCACAACTAAGTACGAGCGCCTTGGCCTTGCTTTAATTTGGTGTTGTTGCCTTTTCTCCAGGATTTATTTATCTGGGGGGAGGGGCAGGAAGGGCACACATGCTCCAGCATGCCTGAGGATGTCCAAGGTAAGCCTGCAGAAGGTGGTTCTCTCATCTGTATGGAACACGGCAGGTCACTGGGCTTGATGCAAGTAGCTGCTGGGTCATACCACCAGCCAGCTTTTGGTTATATTAATCAGGGTCTTATGGAGCTCAAAAGCTGTATGCACTTGGAGATGGCCTTGAACTTCCGATTCTCCTGTTTCTGCCTCTAGAGTACTGAAAATACAGCCACACCTGGCTGTTTTCACCTTTCTACATGAGGCTTTAGAGAGAGGCCCAAGTTTGTTCTGCACAGCACAGATGGCCCCAGAGACCGGAGCCTTGGTTACAAAGTTTCCATTGACCCTGGACTCCTTGCTGACCATGCAGGAAACAAAGGCAGCACTCACAGGGACATCAGATGAGCCAGCCCCTTGTGCCAATGGTAGCATGCCAGGGAGCAGCCCCCAGTCTGAGTGTTCAAGGTCTCCTGGGCAGTGAGTGGAAGGCTATTCATGGGACCAAACCTAGCTTGCACATCCCTGCTCTGCTTCTCTCTCCACAGTGCAGCTCCTCATGGCCCCTAAAAGGCTCCGTGTGTGTGTGTGTGTGTGTGTGTGTGTGTGTGTGTGTGTGTGTGTGTGTGTGTGTATATGCTGCTCTAAGAGTGGCCAAATTAAAAAGCAGGCGTCCTCCCTGGTTCTCACTAATGGAGCGTCTGGGTCACATTACTGGCACTGGTGACTGGCAGGTGGAAGCTTAATTCATTAGAGCACCGTTAGAAAAAACATCAGCTCGACCGGAGGCTGGCTCAGCAATCTCAGGACAACTGGATCTGACCTTAGAGTATGCACCTAAGGAAGGGAAAGAAGCAAGGTGCGAGTTGTCGAGGACCAGAGATCACAGTTCAGCCATCGAAGTGGAAGGGGGGGGCGTCAAGGAGCAAAAACTGGAACTAATAAACAAACAACTGGGCATCCTCAGAACCTGCCATTGTCTTCTCTTGAAAGTTCACTAAAATGTTAACCTGTTAGTCCTCTACTGCAGGAGGCCAAATTGGGATTTAATTGACATCTCAAAATATTCGTTATGAGCTTTGGTCTGTGTGATTTTTTTTTTAAATCCTTCCCATGAGTAAGTGGAGAAGTGGAAAACAAAGTGGAGATGGAAAACAAACGTCTCTGTCCACTTTGCATCTAAGAGAAGCCTTTTTCACAGCAGAAGAAACCAGCAAAGGTTCTGAGGCTGTGCAATGTACACATGCGCCGTCCTTTCATAGCGCCTCGCAGCCAAGGTGGGGGGCTTGAGTATTCTTAGCACGGAGACTTTGGCTCAATAACCAAAGGGCATCAGCTCCAAGTCAGGCCAGAGAAAATAACACAGAACCTTCACAGGCGCCGGAGAAAGAGTAAGTGGACACGAGCTTATGCAAAATGCTCACCATCTAGTGAGCGCTGTCTGAGGGACATTGCTTAGTGAAGTGACTACATGACAGTACAGAGCATAACATGACATGCCACAGCCGGAAAGAACAGCATAGAAAACGTCCCCTTTTCTTCAGTGTCAAAGGGGCCCTCAAGATAACCAGTCACCAACTCCCAGATTCTCTGACCTGCTCCCTCCCTTCCTCCATAGGCCTGATGAGGCCTCACTGAAGGGTCTGCTTCCTACTGGGACAGCCTTGTATTTCTTCCTAGGCCACATCCTCTCTCAAGGCTTGCCTGTTGTCCGGTCCCCTCTGCCACCCAGACACATTCCTCTCCTATGTGGGGTCTGAACTTCTATGATGGTTAGTGTTAACTGTCAATTTGACAGAATCTAGCGACCTCGGAGATGGGCATGCCTGTGGGAGATTATCTTGACTGCATTAGTTGCGTTAGGAAGACCTGTCCACTGTGATTGGGGACATTTTCTGGGTGGGATAGTAGACTGTAGGGATGGAGAAGAGGAGGTGGAGCATCTGTGGGCATTCTAAGCTCTCCTCTTCTTGGCTGGGACAGAGGACCCGTATGATGGGAGAGAGCTGAGCGACAGTGTGCTCTTTGCTCTCTTCAGACGGCAGGCAAATAGAGAACGTTTACTTCAGGCTCCGGCAGCCTTGACTGCTTATATTGGAGGGCCTGTGAGACAATGTAACCCTTTCTCCTTTAAGTTGCCTTTATCAGAGTACTTTAGTCACAGTGATGTAAAAACAATGGCGACTAGTTAGCTTGGTTCAGGAAAAGCAAGTATACCAAGAAGAGAGACCGGGAGTCTCTAGGAAGCATTCCCAGACAGAACAATGGGCAGAGAGGATGGGGGATGGACAGGCAGGCCTCACAGCTGCCCCCCTCCACACACACATACACATAGGAAGTCTCTAGGAAGCATTCCCAGACAGAACAATGGGCAGAGGGGATGGGGGATGGACAGGTAGGCCTCACAGCTGCCCCACTCCACACACACACATACAGGGCTCCTCATCTCACAGTGAAAAAGTGATCTATGTAGGCTATTGCCCTTCTCCAGGACACCAATGATGCCGGGCTCCTTCACGAACCCCTGTGATAAGCAAAGGGCAGCCTCAGTCCAGAAATGTTGTAAGAGGATAGAATTGTCTGTGACGGTGGAATAAAAGACTTGCCCTACTCAGGCAAATCTTCAAGGCTGGAATGACAGATGGGGAGGTGAGAAGATATAGACCCGGAGTCTACCAGAGCTAGTCCATGAAGCTCCATGTCGCCCAGTTGTTGGAAGTTGAAGCTTCAGCGATCCAAGATTTGCAAGGCCATCAGGGAGGCCCTTGTGTGGGCAACACAGGGTCAGAGGTGGAGGCAAAGAAAGGCTTGCAGTTGGAGTGAGCGGGCAGTGGAACGGGACTTGGTAGCTGACTGGTGTGTTCAAGGAGGCATAAGACCAACACTGCAGAAGAGAGCAGAGGCAGGGTTGCAAACTGCCTCCCCTAGTCCTATGACATCCATCTATTTCACCAGAGGGAGGTGGTTCCCGGCTCCCGCAGGGCTGGGATCTACCTGGCAAAGTCTTGTCTGATAACCCAGACCCCAGCTGCTCTTCCTGCAGCCCAGGTGACTGAATCTCACACTACTACAAGCAGGTTACCAGGATGGAAGGTGTGAACTGTTTCAATATGGGTTTGTAGACTATACATCCGTGCTTTCCAAGTAGCCTGCTACTTTTTAATTCTTAAGTAAAGTATCTAGGAATTTAAATTTGTTTGAGAAAAATCCACCAGGGCTGAGTTAGGCAAATTAGCCCTGAAAAAATTGTTTCCTTTGAGCCAGGGAGCAAACCAATGAACTTCGCATGTAGAAGCCATGGTTGAAATTCTCTTACACAGCAGCTCTCAGCTTTGGAGGAGATGTTATCCTGTAAGGATGTATCTAGCAATTTTGGGAACAGTCTAGGTTGTTATGGCCACAGTAGGAGAACTTACTCTTGGCATCTAGTGGCAAAGGCCAAGGATGCTGTTATCAGCCTACCCTACACAGAACAGCCCCACAAACACAAGTCACTTGGCCCCAAATGTCAACAGAGGATTCCTTTAAGGAACTCTCTGTGGGAGGGCCTGACTGGGAGGCACACAGATAGGAAAACGCGACATTGTGACCATCTTCTCTGCAGCCAAGAACACTTTACCCACGCTGGCTGCCATGTTCTGTGGTTCCCTTGAGAAGTCCACACTGTCCATAGGAACCCAGCACAGTAATTAAGGTAGGGGCGTAAAGAAGTAACCGTTTTGTGTCGTAATTGTGTGTCTACAACTCTTCTGAGAAGGATGACTGGAGAAGGTCAGGGAAAGAGAGAGATGGAATCAGGGCTACTGAGAGAGCTGTGATGGCTACAGCAACCGTCAAGTTGACAGGACCTAGAATTACTTCAGTGACAAATCTAGGACAGTTTGCAGGTGGGGTTAAAGAGATGTGAAGAACCACGTAAATGTGGCTAGTTTGTTTCCACATGCATAAGGCCCTGGGCTAGAGAAAAAGGAGAAAGTGAGGTCAGCACCAGGCTTAGCCCCTCCCCCACCCAGCCCCGCCCCACCCCTGCCCCGCCCCACCCCCTCTGTCTTTCTGTTTTCTCAATGTAAATGCACTCATCACATCGAGATGCCAACCCGTACCTGTGTTCCTTTAAACTGTGAGCCAAAATAAAGCTTTCCAACCTTAATTTGCGTTAGTTGGCCATTTATCCACAACACCAAGGAAACACTAAACCATAAACTGCCTATCCCTTCTTCTTAGTCCGACCACCTACCCTTCCCCACAGCAGGAGAAGAGAGACGGAAGGAGCCAGCACGACTTCACAACCAACCGAGACCCAGGACAAAGGTTTTGACAGTTGCATTGATTTGTGTATGTTGAGCTGCTGCATCCCCGGAAGAAGATGTGCTTGGTTCTTTAAAATTTCATCAGTCCTGGTTAACCTCCTGCCCCTGGGGAACTGACTGCTCACACAGGGCCCAGGGAGATGGGAAGCAAACCAGATTTCACTCCTGGGTCAATTCATTTCTCCCATTCTTGTTTCAAAGACTGTCTGAGATAAAGCCCGGCAGCATCTTCACGGATGACAATCTGCCTTTGAAACTGGGTGACAAACTTAAGGAGGAGGAAAGTCAGGCTCCATCCAGGCAAGGCCTGTAGGACCAGAGCGTGGGCGGGGTTCTTAGCTAGATAGAAGTGACTTGGTGAGGCTGGCTCCTTGGATAAACACAGGTCGTGAGAGCAGTTCATATTGGCTTTTACCATACGCATTGCCAAGTCTTTCAGCTATGCTTTTATCACAGGCCCCTTTCCCTGCCCCTCCACCGCCGCCGCCGCCGCCGCCGCCGCCATCTCCCAGAAAATTACGCAGGCGGCACTCTCTAGCAGTGACGGTTGCTTGTCTTACATGCACTGTTTCTCAACTTCTAAAACACTTCTCTGTCCTGCCGCATTTCTGCCGACTTAAAAATAAGTATGAAAGGCATGTGAGGGAAGATCCATAGGATGTGTGTTCGTTTTAAAAATAAACACTTCTTTTCCTTTGGCAGGGGACGTATTTCAGTTGGTTGATCATTTCCTAGATGCACAAAGCAAGAGGGTAGGGAGAGACCATCTCTACCACTGCCTGAAAAGGGGAGGGGGGTGACACACACCTTTAATCTCAGCACAGGGAGGTGGAGGCAGGCGGATCTCTGTAGGTTCCACGATAGCCTGAGGTACAGAGTGTGTTCCAGGTTAGTCAAGGCTACACAAAGAAGCCCTATCTTAAACAAACAAAAGAATTCTAAATGTTCCCCATTTTCTAGGCCAGTGGTTCTCAGCCTGTAGGTCGCAACACCTTTGGTAAACTTCTGTCTCCAAAAAATGTTTACATTACGATTCATAACTGTAGCAAAAATACAGTTATGAAGTATCAACAAAAGATAATTTTTATGGATGGGGATCATGACAACATGTAACATGTGCTACAGGATCACAGCATTGGGAAGGTTGAGAACCACTGCTCTTGGCTCTACTTGGGACTGGGAGAAAAAGTCACCATACCAGGATAAGAGAGAGTTGTCTGTTGCTCGGAGGCAAGGCTCTGGAAAGCAAGAGTCCACAGTTCAAACCTCAGTGCTACTTGTTACCATTCCAGATGAGTCCCGTAGTTTACTAATCTTTATTGTATAATGAACAGTTATGGTAGTTTTCACATGAAATTTGTTAAGGACACAACTCAGATTAGTGCGTGTAAAGTTAGAACAACCAGCTGGAGAGATGGCTCAGAGGTTAAGCGCACTGGCTGCTCTTCCAAGGATCCTGAGTTCAATTCCCAGAAACCACATGGTAGCTCACAACCGTCTGTAACTGGGTCTGATGCTGTCTTCTGGTATGTCTGAAAACAGCAACAGTATACTCATACATAAAAAATAATAATAATAAATCTTAAAAAAAGAAGAAGAACTAGAATATAAATCTATTTTTAAAAAAATTTAGAACAACCGACAGACATATAGGAAGCCCTCAGCAAAGGTAGGCCTCTGCCACTGCCACTCTCGCAGATCCTACATGGTGGCCAGTCTTATCAGTGTGTCTGAGTCACCACACATTCCCAAGATTGAGGGAGGAATCACTTCCTACAAGACTTTCAGTGCCAGCTTCAAAGCACCATGAAGGCCAAAGATACTCCTTCACTTTCAGACCCACAGCAAAAAACGCTCAGGACAGGGAGGCAGCATCTAACCCAAGCAGAGGGACAGCAGATTAGTTTCAGGCCGATCTCATCAGGGATTAAAACAGGGGTTAAAATAACCCAAGACTTGATAACTGGTTTCCCCCCAAGGTCAGACAGACAGAGGAAGGTGTTCTTCCTGGTGAACTTTGTCACACTGCCTTGTCACTTCTAGGCTGAAGGTGGAGATAACAGAGAGTAAGATCAGTCTACTGAGAAAACTTTCTGAGCCCCGGAAATACACAGAGGTTCCTGGATGCTCTGTGGTCCTGAGGTGAGCAGCTCTTGCTACAGACTGTCTAAGGTTTGGGAGGGGTCTAGACTCTTGTTTCTACTGACACCATATGTGCTAGTCTTATATAATGAAAAGAAAACCCCAAAGAATATTTTTCCAAAGAAATTCAGTAAACCGATAGACATAGACTTTAGAAGTAAGTAGGCCTTACAAAGCAAAGCAAAGCAAAGCAAAGCAAAACAAAATCCTTTATCTTGTGTCTGCTGGGAAGAGCCACAGTCCCCACAAAGAGCAGGGTAAGACACTCTCTCCCTCCGCATCCCCTGTTCTCCTATGGATCCAGCACTCAGAATCCCATTTCTTCCCGTTTTATTAATTAACAGATGTTTCCCAGACTTATGCTCAACCAATATAGAAAAACACAAGAAAACTTTAAGCGGGATGAGAGTTAGCAGCTAACCATTTTCTCCCCCACTGCCCAGTGCAATCTATATTAAAACATTGTTTGTCAAAACAACATTCAAGCCGGGCGTGGTGGTGCATGCCTTTAATCTCAGCACTTGGGAGGCAGAGGCAGGCGGATTTCTGAGTTCGAGGACAGCCTGGTCTACAGAGTGAGTTCCAGGACAGCCAGGGCTACAGAGAAACCCTGTCTCGAAAGACCAAAAAAAAAAAAAAAAAAAAAAAAAAACCGACATTCAAGGCCATTAGCTAGTGAATGTTTCTATCATTATCTCCAGGGCTAAGGGAGCCTCCCGTTGTCCCTGCTAGCTCGATACTTCAGTAGTGCATGTCCATAGCATAGCACGTAATGTTATAACAAGGGACTTGATGTTGTTCAATGAACGAATGAATAAATGAGTTATGCAGAGCTGCTAGACAGTGAGGACTGCTAGAAGTCTGGACACTAACAGACCTGAGGGTCTAGGAAAACATTAGAAGAGAAGAAAAAAAAAGAGCAAATAGGCAAGAAATCTTTGCGATGCAAGAATGCATTCTGGGGGGGGGGGGGGGGGTTCAACATAAACCATTCTCACATGGCATTTCCTTTTATTTTGCCATTAGGAGAGAAAAACAGATTGGCTAGTCTTTGAAATCTCTTAATACCTTCCCCCAAGGTGGTTTAAAACTGTAACTGCTTAACTGAGTTGTTCTGACACATAGTGGACACACAATAACTACAAAATACAAACTAACACACACACACACACACACACACACACACACACACACACACACACACCGGCCCCAAGCAGAAACCCTCTTTCCCACAGCCCTGGCAGAATGCTTGCTTTCTCGAGAACTCACTGGAAACCGAATTTCAGAGTCTAAGGCTAGTTTTCCAATGCTAAACTGGACTCATCTGAGTTCTCCAAATGGCAGAATATTACTAAGCGAGGCTTAGCCATGTACTTCATCAGTAAATCAAGAGTCACTCAGAAATAGGCACGCCTCTTTCCCTGCCCACCAGACCTCCCTTCAGAACACAGCAGAACAGAAAGGGTGGCCTTAACCAACTCCTCTCTGAGTAGCCATGATTTAAGGCAAGGACTGGAATGACTAAGATGGCTCCCTCCTTCTCTGCCCTCGCGAGCATCCAAGCTACAGTCAAAGTCATGACATAGCCTGGCCTTCTGAGTCACCTTGGGGTACTTTGTTTCCACCCAGCTCCAGCTGTCTCCCACAGGTTAAACAAGTCACTCTTTCTCTGGATAGCTGAGAGGGGTCTGGTCTGTTTGGTTATTTACTACTTTCTTTTTGCATTGGGTTTGGGTCTGGAAACTTTCTGAGTGACATGCTGAGACAAGCCCACTACTCTCATGCTTTGGAAGGTCGGACGATAAGTCCATTGTCTTGTCCGGCAGAATGCTAAAGTAAGTTTGGCAAAATGAAAGTTGAATCATTATTCTGAGTACGTTTTTTTAATGTTCTGTACCCCTCACCTAATTCTCTTGTCTTTAACTCCATTTTTTTCTCTAGTTAGATTTGTTTGTTTTGAGGGTTTCTAGGGACGTTAGGCAAGTTTTCTACTACCAAGCAACAACCCCAGCCCTCTAATTTTGTGCCCTGTTCTTTAGCTCCCATTTGTAGAGAACTTTTGTATCTGAAATGCTTAAAATCTCTGGAACTATGGTCAGTTTTTAAGACCGAGATAAATAACAGTAGTGAGATAAAGAACATTCTAGAAACTACTGGTTCTTCCCGCTTCCACGTAGCCAAGAGGCTAGGGTTCCAAGCTATGATTGGGCTTTAATAACCTGAAAGTAACCTGAGGCCTTTTAAATTCTTACCACAGATAATCTCAGTAATACAGGACTCTATATTGGTACCAATAAGGAAGGAATTCTGGTACTGGGCATGCACATTAGAAGAGGGTCCATTATCAGGCTTGCTTCAGAGGTACTGAATATAAGCAGCACCCAAAACCACTAATGGGCCTGCCTTCTAAGCAATGAATTATTTGTATCAAGTTTTGTCCACCTCTGCTTATTACTGGGTAGGTGATAATTTCCTCTCGTGTCTTAGTTTTCTTCTGAAGGTTTGTTTTTTCCTCCCTACGTTGCACCAGAAGGATATCATACCTCTAACTTGGGAGTCTTAATTGTTTTTCTCAAAAGGAACCTTACCCACCCACCCCCGATATACAGAGACACACATGCACACATCCACACTACGTTTCCCTCCTCTTGAGATAACTTTTTCCCCCCAGTAGGAGATGCTGAGTGATAACTTCAGATGAGCAGATCCGTGCCAGGTTTGGAAAGACTAGAGGGTAAACACTGGGTAATCCAGGTGAGAGCACCACAGAACAATACCCTAGAGACCCAGCTGGGTAGTTAGCATTTCTTATGCTAACTGAACTTTGATTTGTGGCTAAATGAAGTTCAGAATAGAGCCAAGACTCGTTTTATACATGTTTAGACTTGTGGGTGAGCCTGAACAGCTGATAACATATTTACCAGTGTGAATTATCAGGTACTTTGCAACACTTTATTTCAATGCAGTATCCTCCTATAAAGAGTTAAATCCCCCTGCCCCTCTTAGTTTGTTCAATATCATGTCTTAAGAAATTAGTTAAGTTTCTAAAAGCTGCCCTTAATACTGGAAAGCTTCAAAAACATAAAAGAACTCCCTTTAAAAATCCCGACATATGATGGAGAACCCAGAAGCTTAAATTTAAGTAAATAAAGCGGTGATTACAAATGCCTGTTTCCTTGACAACTCCCCTCCCCCAGCCCTCCTGCGATAGGGAAAAACCAAAATGAAAACGAGAGGAGGGGGTATCTACAGAGTCACGTTGCGTTCCAGCGAGGCCCAGCCAGGCCAAGCCCAGGAAGGAAATACAAATAAATCAATTTAGATTGGGACTGTATTTTTGTGGAGTATATTTTTGTGGTTGTCATAGAAACACCAGAGACAGAAGAACGTGTTGCACGAAAAGAGAGCCCGTATATGTAACAGGAGCCATCGCTACACCTTCACGGTAGCCAAGAAAATGCTTCCACCCTGGGAGGGCTGCTCGCAGAGCCCCCAGAAAGCTCCTCACAATCTGGCACAAAGCAGTGGTCGCGGAGCCCCGGTGCTCCTCCCTCTGCCCCCACCCCCACCCCCGCATCATTCGCTCCAACCCCACCAGCATCCCGCTCCGAGCCTATCCCTTCCAAAGTACTAGGAAACCAGCCGAGCAGAGGGACCCCTGCCAGAGAAGGGCATCCGATCATCACACGCCACACCCCAGGAGAAGGTGCCTGGTAATCGTACCAACACCACCTACCTCGCTCCGGGCAGTTCTTTGCATTGGTGCTCACAAGCCAGAACTGCGAGGCAGGAGCCTGAGGTTCAGAAACTGCCTCTACTTTAGAGAAGCTGTAAGTCAGCCAACACTGGAAAGAAAAAGCGAGACTCCACCCAAAGGGGTGGACCCTTCGGGAAGGGAAAAAAAGGTGGTCCTCGGCTGACGTCTCTCCCCACCCATGTCACTTCCTTTTAAAGCTACGACTTAGCAGCTACTGGGAGGGAAGCTCGGACCCCGTGTAACATGAGTCACCCTCTCCTTCCAATGAGTGTAAAGAAGTGTCCAGCTCGGCCTCCTGTTGGAGCCAGATGGGGATTGGGATCGAGTAGTCACCCGCGTGGATAACAAAGCCATCCCAGTGGCCTGCCGCCACTCGCCCAGCTCAAGAGCCCTGTTGCATCCCCGTGCAAACAGCCTGAGAAACCTCGGCCTCCTGCCCTGGAAATTGCCCCCCCCCCCACGCCCCAAGTCCCCTGTGCCATTTCGTTTGGGGGTGGGGGTGGGGGGAAAACAGGATGAAAGCTGAAGCCCGCGCACTCTAGTGCCTTGCTCACCTCTCCTGGCCACCACTCCGCCAGCCCGGAAGCCCCTTCCAAGATCACGCCCAGCGTTCCCGAGACTAGGACCAACAGACCTAGGATGCCCGGAGCTCCTGTGGATGGATGCTCTCCTTCCAAAGCTGGGTGCCAGCGGGTGCCAGGACTGCCTACTCATGCTAGTGCGCACAAGCAGGCAACACACACATGCACATGACATTTACACTCTTGTTAAGTTAGCAAGGGTCTGAGCAGATTAACCGAACAGAGTCCTGAAACTTTAAGGGGGCGGGGGGGGGGCGGTGTTGGAAGTGCGCAAAGGCCAGGTCTGTGACATTCCTGGAAAGGTGAATTCAATCTCTGGGTGCCTAAAGTGCCCTTCAAATACGGGCTGTTCAAGACACTGTCGCAGATGTTTACATATTTACAGAAAGAATGCCCCGTGGTCGCTCTACTTTCTAGCGCGAGCAGTACTGAGAAGTTCCTCCTCCAGGCTGCAGAAGCACGGCAAATAGCTTGCCCTGCAGACAGGAGCCAAGAAGAAGGTACTCAAGAAGCAGGAAAAGGGTTTGGACTTTGACATCCTGAAGATCATCTAGAATGTGAGAGGAGCAAAGCCAAATGGAGTGAGGGTGGAGGGCATAAGGAAGAATCCAAACCGAAAGCCCATTTGTGGGGTGTAAAAATTAACTTGAACGGCTAGCAAGGGCTATAAAAGTTGTTAGTAAAGAGTTTCCTATAAGTACTGGAGAGATGAGGTGGCTCCGGGTTTAAGAGTGCTTACCGCTCTTGAATAAGTCAGGGTTCAGTTTCAGGCACCTGGCAGCTCACAATTGCCTTTAACTCTACGGAATCCATCACTCTCTGATGTTGGCCAGGGGCACCTGCATGAATGTGGTGCACATAAACTCACATAAGTACACACGCGCGCACGCATATACACACACACACACACACACACACACACACACACACATAACATAAATTACTCCGAATTTTTGTTCTTGGAATCCAATGTAATATTTAAGTTCTTGTTCTTGTTAACTCTAGCTTCTAGAACATTCAATCCCCTCTGGCCACATAGAGAAATGGTCTCAGCACCCCCTCTCCCCAGTAAAATTCTCTCTTATAACTTTTCAAGTTATATTTTGTGACTTTTTTTAAACATTGACCATACCATTTTATTTATTTTTTTTAAGATTTATTTATTTATTATATGTGAGTACACTGTAGCTGTCTTCCACACTCCAGAAGAGGGCATCAGATTTCATTAGAGATGGTTGTGAGCCACCATGTGGTTGCTGGGATTTGAACTCAGGACCTTTGGAAGAGTAGCCAGTGCTCTTAACCGCTGAGCCATCTCACCAGCCCATATTTTGTGATTTTATTGTTGACGGGAATCAATGAGTTTTCCAAAAATACTTTCCAGATAGTTAATTTTTTTTTCATAGTGGCATTTTGGGTGGAAATTTAATTTTAGAATTTGAGACTTGTTGCTGGATGTTGTGGAACATGCCTGGAGTCTCAGCGCTCAGAAGGCAGAGACAGGTGGATGGATCTCTGAGTTTCAGACCAGCCTGATCTACAGAGCTAGTTCCAGGACAGCCAGGATTGTACAGAAAAACCATCTCAAAAAACAAACAAACTAGTTCCAGGACAGCCAGGATTATACAGAAAAACCATCTCAAAAAACAAACAAACAAACAAACAAACAAACAAACAAACAATAACAATAATATCTGAGTCTTCCATAAATTTACATTACACTGATTATAGTTACAGTGAGTGATTTTGGTAAAAACAGCAGGAAATTAAAAATTTGACAATTGCAGCTCTTGCCCCAAGCTCAATATTTAATGTTTTTATTTCATTATTACGATTCAATTCTGATCCTTACTATTGCTAAGGCCTTGTCTGTTAGCCAATATTGCTAAGAGCTCATGATCTTAGAAACCTATCTGAGGGATGGGAAGGTATTGGTGGGTTGAATTCTAGGCGTTTTATTTAAGAGTCGCAATTAGACTCTGCCTCCTGTGTCTATATTCACAGAGGGTTATAAACATTTCTGTCATAATCTAACAGTTCAGCTCAGCAAATATCTCTTGGGAATCCAAGCCACAAAAACAAATGGGGTAGCACTCAATCTCAGAAGGGAAAGAGACGTGTAAACAATCGTGATACTGCATGGACACAAGGTCTCCAGTGGATAGGGGCTCCACCTTGGTCAAAGAACAGGCAAAGGGAAGAGGGCGGAGTGGTCAGCAGAGTCTCTTCCTTCATTTCAGACTCTAAGGGGGATGGGGCGCTATTTCCATCATGACAGCAAGAATTATTGCAAAGAAGACAATTCAGGCTGACAATCCCTAACCTAAAAATCCTAAAGTTTCCAAAATCCAGAACAACTAGAGCTTTTGTGTGACACCTCCCTCTTGTACGCGGTCACTATCAAAGTGCAGACATGCTAATTATTCAATGGTGTATAACATTAACTTTCAGTTCCTTTATAATGTATATATAAAATAATTTTTTTTTAAGTTTTATGCTCAGGACCTGGAGAGATGCCTCATCAGTCAAGAACACTGATTGCTCTTCCAGAGTCGATTCTCAGCACCCAAAATGGCTTAGTGTCAGGACTTTAGTTCATTATCATAGTGGTGAGAAGTACCGTGGCTTGTAGTTGAAAACTGTCCACCAGTTGCAAGGGATCTAAAGCCCTCCTCTAGCCTCTGAGGGCACCCAGTACATACATGCATGTGGGCAAAACACCCCCCACACACTACACCCCCCCCACAGCCCCCCACACATGTTATGTAAAAGAAGTAAGTCCTTCCTTCTTAAGTAGCTTTTGTCTGGGTATTTTAAAAAAAGATTTTGTGTGTGTGTGTGTGTGTGTGTGTGTGTGTGTGTATGTATGTATGAGTGTATGTGTGCATCTGTGTCTCTGTGTGCATGGATCTATGTGAGTATGCCTGTGTGTGCACACATGTGTGAATGCATGTGTGGATGTATCTGTGTGTGGATGTATCAGTGTGAGTGTGTTTGTGCACATATCTGTATATGTGTATGAGTGTGTATGAATATATCTCTGTGTGTACATATGTGTGTGTGTGTGTACATGCATGTATCTGTGTAAGCATATGCACACAACAGCATAAGTTCCCCTGGAGCAGGAACTGGGTGGTTTGAGTTGTCTGGCATGCATGGCTGCTGGAATTGAGCTCAGGTCCTCGGCAGGAGTAGTGAGTGCTTCTGTCTTAGTCAGTGTTCTATTGCTATGAAGAGACCATGACCAAGGGAGAGCATTTAATTGGGGCTGGCTTACAGGTTCAGAGGTTTAGTCCATTGTCACCATGGTGAGATGCAGGCTGGCTTGCAGGAGAGGTGCTGGAGTAGTAGCTGAGAACTACATCTGGATCTATAGGAAGCAGAGTAGCACTGGGCCTGGCTTGGGCTTTTGAAACCTCAAAGCCCAACTCCCTGTGACAAATTTCCTCCAATAAGGCCACACCTACACCAACTAGGCCACACCTTCTGATCCTTCTCAAGTAGTGCCACTCCCCAATGCCTAAGCATTCACGTATGGGAGGCATTCTTATTCAAACCACCATGTTGCATTGTCTAGCCCCCTGTCAGGGTATTCTGTTGTCACAGCAACAGGAACACCTTTTAACCTTTATCTAGAAAGTCCCTCCCAAACATGCCCAGAGGCTGTCCCCTCGGTGATTCTAGTTCTGTCAAGTTGACAATCAGACTCTCATGACTTCTCTATAACAACTATAAAAATATAAACCATACTGTGTGTAGTATGTAGTTCAGTAAATATCACCCCACATTCATGTTTAGCCAGAACCCCAAAATATGACCTTATTTAGAAACAGGCTTTCTGACAATGTGATCAGCCAGGATGAGGCTCAAAGTGGAGCTCAGAGGTACAAAGTGTAGGGTCTATCATTTGTACTCTGGGGGTGCAAAAGAGAGAGTTCCGGGGATTAGAATGGACCCTAGAATCAATGAGTTTATAAGAATAGGAAAAACCTAACACAAGCAAAGACAGAGGCAGACTGGATTGTTGAAAGCAACACTCAAGAGACACCAAGTCCCACCAACACCACCAAAAGCTGGGGAGATACCAGGAGAAACTATTCTTTGGGGCTTCCGGGTGGCCAGTCCTGTTGACGCCTCAGGTCCAGTCTTCTGGTCACTGGGAGCAACACTGCTCATGTTTTACAACACATGGTATGTGGCCATTTGCCATGGGAGTCCAGGGAAACCAGAGTGACACATGCAAAGGCCACTGGACAGCTCAAGACAACCTCTCCCCGGGGACATAGCAGCCTCTCATTTGCTGTCTTATATTTATTGCCTTATGTGCTCTTTCTGCAACATACATGTATGACTTTGATCAGAAAGAAAGAAAGAAAGAAAGAAAGAAAGAAAGAAAGAAAGAAAGAAAGAAAGAAAGAAAGAAAGAAAGAGGAAAGGAAGGAAAGAAAGGAAGAAAGAAAGAAAGAAAGAAAGAAAGAAAGAAAGAAAGAAAGAAAGAAAGAAAGAAAGAAAGAAAGCATGAGGCTGGAGAGATGGTTTAAACTCAAGGCCTTCTTTATACTAGGCAAATGCTCTACCATTGGGCCTCATCCCCAGCCTGTCTGCTTACCTGCCTATCCTATCTTTCCTATCTATCTATCTATCTATCTATCTATCTATCTATCTATCTATCTTTTTACAAATAGAAAACTAAATCTATTTTCTACAACAAACATCTATTGTCATGAATTGACACGTTGCATTGACAGCCTTTGAGCTTGGATCACCATGGCTGACCTCCCTAGTATGTGATCTCTTTACCTGGAAGCTTGTTAGAAATGCGGAATGCTAGGCCCCAGCCCGGACCAGTGAAGAAGAAATTAGATTCAAAGAGCATCTTTGATTGCTGAAGAGATAGCTCGGCGGTTAAGAATGTGTAAGTCCCTTGTAGAGAATCTGAATTTAGTTCCTTGCAGCCGTGTCACCCACTCACTTCACAGCTTTGGCAGACAGTATGCTATGGAAGAAAGAGTGTTGCCATCTCTGGGTGCCACAAGAGTCCCCTGTACTCTTACAGTAAGGCCTACCACTAACCCAGCTTTGTTACCTGTAGCAAAGAAAACAGAGTCCTTCCTGAAGTTTCTGGCACCTTCCCTTGCCTGTTCACATGATTACGAGGGTGAGGGAACCTAGTGGGACAGTGTTCTGGAAGCCTCTGGTGGCACTGTGGGGTCGCAAACAAATGATGGTCCTTTCTAGTCCCCATCCCAATCATTCACATGCAGACTTGTCCCTCTGGCTGACACAGCTCTCCCTGTCCCAAGATGTTTCTTCAGTAACATGATGTTCTCATGTAGTCAGTCTAAAGGCCTCAAGCTGAGCCAGTTCAAAACAGGGTCTTGAGCCGCACCTTGGCTACTGAGAGCTGTCCCTGGGTTATCAGGGTTTTTTTGTTTTGCTTTGGTTTTGTTGATGGCACTTACAACTGTGAGTCTCTATCCTTCTCCTCAGGGCAGGCCTCTGTCATTCTGAGGAGACTGCAAAACCCCACTCAGCATTTCACTTCTGCATAGAACCCAGACTCCTCCCGTTCACACCCAAGGAAGGCCCTTTATGATCTGGCCACATCTCTCTAGCTGTTTTTCTCCCGTACTCTTCATTGGCTTCCCTGTCTCCCATCCTTCACCAGTGGGCTGGTCCTCTTCTAGGCCTTGCTTAGCCTTGCTGCCCGGAGACGGGGTTTCCCTGCGGTGATCTCTGTTAATGAGTGTATTGCGGTGAAATCCACCCGCTGTTTTACATGTGTACTCCACAGTAGCTTGTGAGAGCAGAACTCACACTGTCAAAGACCTGACCCGAGCCTTGAATGATGATCGACTGAAGGAACTTTATCTCTTGTCTTTCCTTTGGCCACTGGCAGCCGGGACTCTTGGCTACTCCTGTAACTTTAGACATCTATTTTATTCACCATTTTCACACATTATAAACACCCACACCAGCCTGTCAATGCCAACACTCTGAGAGATGTAACCCAGGCTAGCCTCATACGAGCTATACGGCTGAGGCTGGCTTAGAATTTATGACCCTGACGCCCCTGCCTCCTTCCTTAGTGTTGGGTTTATCCACTAACGAATGATACTGTACCTTTAAGGAGGCAGTTTAACTCTCCCTAAGGCCATCTTCCCCATTGTCTGCCCTTGTGTCCATCCCCATTGTCACAGCCACACCTTATTTATCTGTCTTCAGAGTAGGTAGGTCCAGAAATTCTAAATCACAGTCAGGCATAGTGACTCATGCTTGTTTTCCCAGCACTCAGGAAGCCAAGGCAGGAAGCTGTGACTTCAGAGCTAGCCTGAGCTACACAGTGAGAGTCCATCTTTAAAAAGACAACTAGTTTGTATTTTTTGCATGGCACACTCTAAACAGATTATCATGTCTGAACCAGGATTACCTTCTCTATGCTTTTGAGCGCTTTTCCTAGTGTTCTTTTGGGGGTACTGTGTGTTCCCTGCCTTTCTGGGTTCTTTATTGTCACTGTTTTCTGTCTTGTCCCAAACATACAGTATCAGATGTTTTCTTTCTGTTTCCTAAACAAGGAACCTGAAGGTGACCTGTTAAGTCACTTCAACGTGGTGGCGCACGCCTTTAATCCCAGCATTTGGGAGGCAGAGGCAGGTGGATTTCTGAGTTTGAGGTCAGCCTGGTCTACAGAGTGAGTTCCAGGACAGCCAGAGCTATACAGAGAAACCCTGTCTCGAAAAACAAAACAACAACAAACAAACACACTTTATATATAATTTTTAAAGATTTATTTATTTATATATGTAAGTACACTGTTGCTGTCGCTGTCTTCAAACACATCAGAAGAGGGCATTGGCTGGGCAGTGGTGGCACACACCTTTAATCCCAGCACTTGGGAGGCAGAGGCAGGCAGATTTCTGAGTTAGAAGAGGTCAGCCTGGTCTACAGAGTGAGTTCCAGGACAGCCAGGGCTACACAGAGAAACCCTGTCTCGAAAAACTTAAATAAAAAAAAAAAAAGAAAGAAAAAAAGAGGGCATTGGATCCCAGAGAGATGGTTGTGAGCCTCCACGTGGTTGCTGGGATTTGAACTCAGGACCTCTGGAAGAACAGGCAGTGCTCTTAACCACTGAGCCATCTCTCCAGCCCCTCACTTCAACTTTATATAGCCAATAAATATCAGAGTCTGGAGGTATATTTAACTCAGAGAATCATGTGTACATGTGTGCGTGTGCATTTGTTTGTGTGTGTTTGTGTGATATATATATATCTCACCCAGTCTGTGGTATTGGGAATTGAACATGTTTCAGGAAAGAACTCTACCTCTCAGCCACATTCCAGCCCAGATTTTGTGTGACTTTTCCTGAGGGACTCCTCACAAACAAATGTCTGTTCTCACCAGACAGGGCACCACACCACACCACACATCAACACTCTGCCCAAGTCCAGCTTGGCAAACTTATGAGTTCACTGCACTTACCAATGGGAACATGATCAAGGCGCTGCTCACAGGAGTGTGGGGGAGCCCAAAGCGGCTGCATCGGAAAAAGGTGTGGCAGAACCTGCCTCATGGTTCTTGAAAGTGGTATTGAAAGCACTGAATTATATTCTGATATTTCTTTCCTCCCTTCCTCTCTTCTTCAGTCTTTCATCCTTTGTCGTTTCCTTCCTTTCTTCCTCCCTTGCTTACTTCTCTATTTTCCTTCCTTCTTTCCTGATGCTGGGGATGAGAACACAGGGCAGCATTCATGCTAGGTAAACGCTCTACCACTGAGGTACACTACAGCCCCATTTTCTATTCACACTCTTGCTGAGAGAGAGAGAGAGAGAGAGAGAGAGAGAGAGAGAGAGAGAGAGATATTAAAATTATCATCACTACCATCATGAGTAATACAGAATGAGGCTTCTGTCTGCAGCCTACAACCTAAGTGTGCTCCATCCTGTCAGAACTAATCACTCACTATCTCCCTCCTTCCCTGAGGTGCGTGATTCAACCAAAGTGGAAGAGAAGCAAACACATGCCTCAAAAGAGTAAGATGGGGACTGGGAGAAATGGTAGCTCAGCGGTTAAGAGCACTGACTGCTCTTCCAGAGGCCATGAGTTCAATTCCCGGCAACCACATGGTGACTTACAACCATCTGTAGTGGAGTCTGACGCCCTCTTCTCGTGTGTCTGAAGATAGCTACAACATACTCATATTAATAAAATAAATCTTAAAAGAAAAAAAAAAACCAAGATGGACCAGGGAGATGTCTCAGGGATGACGGTGACCTGCTACTAAGCAAGTCTATTTCCTGATAGCACACAGTGGAGGGAAAAAGCCTACTCCCACAAGTTGTTCTCTGATTTCCACACATGCATGTACGAAGACAAAAGTAAGTATGGAACCGTTGACTCCACGGGCACAGACTGCTTGGCTGCTCTGCCCTCTCTCCCTTGGCAGAGTTGGTGAGGACCCCATCAGCTATGCATTTCCTGGCCTCTCCCCACCCTTGGGGTGCCTCCCTTGTTTCTGGTGCTCTGCCTGATATATTTGCAAATGCTCCTAAGAACAAGGGTGATGGAGCACTGACCTTGAACAGTGGAGCACTGTCCTTTGGCTCCATCATTCATTTATGACTCTGACTGTGGACACCTGGGTGTCTCCATGTTCTGCAAGGTGCAGGCTGGAGGCCCAGAGCTATAGCATTTGGCTTAGAGGTATGTGTCCTTTTTTGCTGGCTTTCCAGACTACAGGTCCTCACCAGGTAGCCTTCTGGTGGCTCTACACTAAGTGGCCTAGCAAAGATGGAGCCTGGGAATCTCCTAAGGGCTTTTTCCAGGCTTTTTGCTTTTTTTACTAAAAGTAGAGAGATCAGAGTCATTTATTTCTCAGAGAAACCCCTTGGTGGATTTCTTAACAACATGGGATGATCTAAATTATGAAATAAACTTTTTCCAAACCAATTATTTAGTTTGGACCTAGTGAGAGAAAAAAAATCAACTGAGAGTTTTGAACACTCAACTGGAGAAGAAACCATGCCCTCCCCTTTCTCTGTCCCCGCCCTCCCTACCACCCTCTCACTTCCATCCCATCCCCCAATCCTCCAACACCCGCAACCCTCCCCCTCCCCTTTATTTGACATCTTTCTCTGGTCTTTCACTTTTAATAGAATATTCTCCGGACAATTATATCCTGAGAAGACAAGCATCTGCCACAGTCTAAGAGCGTCACCAGCCAATGAGAAACACTGAGAAGTGTCAGAATAAAAAAGATGTGCCAAGATTGCAGCCGTCTCCAGGAGTCCCGTTTGTATTCATTAAACTCTTGATGAATCTACAGCAGTTTAGGAAATCAGGACATGGTCTTAGCAAGGTCAACACACTAAGTCAATGGGCTATGCACCCCTGAGAGAACTTTGACTCCAAAGATGCTGAGGCTGCTCCTGCTGTCCTCCATGTCCTTCTCAGGACACACCATCCCTATTAAGATGGGGTTTTCTTCCCTTCTGAGATTCAGGATGACTGCATGGCCAGCCTGTAGCACAGATGGTGGAACAAATGTCACTGTGCAACTATGAGAGTGGACTCTGGAAAGGCCGGGGCTTCTGAAGTTCTTGGGCATCCAAAGTCACTGAGTATTCATATGCAAGAGTGACCCTGTCAGGTTTTAAGGACTCTCCAGGGAGTCCAGCCTGTGTATCAGACTAGCCCAGGTGTACAACATGTGACCAAAGAAGCTGTTGGAATGTCCTAGGCCTGGTTATAGGAGTCAGTCCATCTGTCCAAATTCTCAGACAAGGCCCTAGAAACTTGGAGCAGAGATGATCTCTCTCTTTCTCTCTGATCTGAACGGCACATATGATCTCTATGAACTTCAAACGCCTAAATTTAGAATGGATTATCATATAGTCTTTTTTGTTTGTTTGTTTTTGTTTTTTTGAGACAGGGTTTCTCTATGTAGCCCTGGCTGTCCTGGAACTCACTCTGAAGACCAGGCTGTCCTCAAACTCAGAAATCCACCTGCCTCTGCTTCCCACGTACTGGGATTAAAGGCGTGTGTCACCACTGCCTGACTATCATATAATCTTGAACAAGAAAATTATGTACTAATAAACAGGAAAATGAAATAAAAGACAAAAATATTTACAATAGCATCGAAGCCTCTGGGGCAGAGGATGAATCCACTGAAAGGGGCGTCTGACTGATAAGAAGAAAATGGTAAAATACCACTAAGAAAAATTAAACAACATGTGCATAAGTGGGGAAATATCACAGAATAACACACATTCAAATATTTATATAAAGATATGAATCTTTATAAAACTGGGCTATAGTTTTCAAGCATTATATTTAAAAAGAAAATTATGAAGTCCACTGGCTGATTCTAACACTCCTGTGGGAATGTGAGGAGCCAAGGATAACCAGAAACAAGGTGGGCATTTCACCTGCTTCAGACTCCAACAGAGATGGGTGTGTGTTATAGAGCTCTGGTGACGCTGGCATTTAGCAGGCTGAGGAAGGAGGACTGTCATGTTTAAGATGAACCTGGATGGCAGAATGAGGGCTGGCTCATTATTATTATGAGCTACAGGCTGGACTAATTCCATAATAATTATGATTATATAATATGCAACACCATATTCACATGAGTACTAAATTACATCATACTTGAAACATAATACATCTATGTTATGGTCTTAGATATATTATTATCATCATACAGAATGAAAAATACAAATCAGGTACTTGCAAGGATTTGATTTATCACACACATGGCACTCACTATAGCCAAGGCTCTCAACCTTCTGATGCTGTGACCCTTTAATACAGTTCCTCGTGTTGTGGCGATCCCCCAACTATAAAATTATTTTTGTTGCTACTTCATAACTGTAATTTTGCTACTGTTAGGAATTGTAATGTAAATATGTTATATGCAGGATGTCTGATATGTGACCCTTGTGAAACGGCCAAGTGATCCCCAACGGGGCTGAGACCCACAGGTTGAGAACCACTTTAGAGAGATTGAAAGAGTCAATAAAAAAAAAAAAAAAGAAGTAAACAGTGTCAAGTCAGCTGATCAGCACACAGAAAAAATAAAACACCATCCCTCCTCACATTGTACAAAAAATTCTTCCTAGGTAGTTGGAGTCCAAAGGTGAATGATAAAATAAGACAACTTGAACACAAAGTGGGACATTATCTTTATCACCCTCAGGAAGAGATTTTCCTGAGCAGGACTCACTCAAGAAGGGAAAGAAACCAAGAGACTGAGTTACCTTCAAATGAAGAAGTTTTGATTTCTAAAAGATGCCATCAACAGTCGCAAGGCGATCTGCAGAGTCCAGGAACAAACTTGTCACTAAGAGCCCTTATCCAGAAGGTATTTAAGCATCCTTCAAGTAAACAAGAAAAAGCCAACTCCATAAATAATGTGAGGTTCTTGGAAAGGCATGTTGCTGAAGGAAATAGCTAACTGAAAAAACATTCAAGATGGTCAATTTCAACAGGAACGCACCCATCAGAATGGCAGCTCAACAATGGGTGAAACGTACTTGCCTGGCGGGGACCACAGAGCAGTTGATAGAGAGTCTGCACAGAAGGATAGCCAGGCCAAGCGTGATGGCCCATGCCTTCTATCCAAGTCCTCAGAAGTCACAGGCAGGTGTTAGCTCTGTGAGTTGGAGAATAGCCTGGTCTACATGGTGAGTTCTATACATAATATAGAGAGACTCTGTCTCGAACAAAACAAAACAACAACAAAGGAAAACAACAGACAGAAAGGCAGACAGAGACAGAGACAGAGACAGAGAGATGAAGTACCCTAATCTATTTGGAGAGTCATGGAATCTGTTTTAATAACACTGAAGGCACACTGAAGACACTGGTGGTACAGCGTTTGCCTCATCTACCCAGAAGAAACCCATGCCTGGGAGAATCAGAATACGTGTGATAATCATCAGAACAGGGTGAGTAGAGGTAGCCAACAGCTGGACGCTCATGCACAGCAGAAGACATAAACAAATACCTTGTGATATGTCTATGCTACATCATCCAGTCATGGAAACAAATGGAACTCAGCTATGTGTAACGACAGGAAAGAATGTCACACATGTAATTTTTTAAGCCAAAAAAAAAAAAAAAAAAAAAAAAAAGGCTAGGAACCAATTCCATCTGGGTGTGGTAAGAGCATAGCTTTAGTCCCAGCAGCTGGTAGGCAGAGGCAGGTGGATCTCACTAAGTTTGAGGTCAGCCTGGTCTACATAGTTAGTTCTAGGACAGCCACGGCTATGTAGAAAGACTCTGACTTAAAAACAAAAAGCTACCTGCCATATGGCTCCACTGAATAGCTCACAGCTGGTGTCAGGGATGGGCGAGTGCTTTGCTTTGGAAGTACAGGAGAGGACAGATGGGAGGGGACAAAGCAGACCCAGGAGGTGCTGTAACATTCCACTTCTCGTTTCAAGCACTTACTATATGGATTTATTCCCTTAGGGGAAACAAACTGACCTATGTACCCTTAAGATTTGTGACCCTTTCCATGTTCACTTTGTTTTAGAAGAAAAAGAAAAAAATCGTAAAGGGAGGTGGGGAAGTAACGGGATGCAATTCGGTTGTAGAGTGCTGCTTAACACATATGGGGCTCTAGGATTGATCCAAAATACTCAGTGGCAGACAAACAGCCAAAGAGAAAAGGACATACCCCAACTTCTCTATCTGCTATTCAAAGGAAGACTCTCGATCTCTCCTCCAACACAAGGGACTTCAGTCTCTTAAAGCCCAAAACTCATTTGAAAGTAAATTTCTGTTTGTTCGGGTACACTGGAACAGCACTGATATTAACTTTGACTTATGCAAAGGGTTTCAGGAAGCATATTTTAGGAAGCATGGCTGACTGTGATTGGCATGCAATATAAGGCATCTATTGAGAGACTCTTTGTGGCTATTCTGTGGCTTAATTTTATCCCACAGGCACTTGCTTTGGCTCCTTTCTGTAATATGAAGACACATTCCTTAGCTTAGTATTTTTAATTATTATTATTTTCTGCAGCACTGGCAAGCTTCTAGTAAATAGTGACCTATTAAAGATAGGTTTGATGGATATTGCCAAGAATTGACCACAGTGATCCAGCCAGGGAAGACAGCCTGCTGACTCAGGTTAGGTGGGACCAAAGGACTGGCTGACACTGGACTTGTGGCATGGACAAAACCAAGCAAAAAAACAACAAGGTAATAAAGCCCCAGGGTTTTTGGTGGCACAAGTGGAGGACACTCCCTGCAGAGATCTGGGATGTGCTGGCTCGTTTGATGTCAACTTGACACAAGCTATAGTCATTTCAGAGGAGGGAGCCTCAATCAAGGGAATGCCTCCATGAGATCCAGATGTAAGGCATTTTCTTACTTAGTCATCAATGAGGGAGGGCCCATTCCACTGTTAGCAGGGCCATCCCTGGGCTGGTGGTCCTGGGTTCTATAAGGAAGCAGGCTGAGCAAGGCATGTGGAGCAAGCCAGAAAGCAGCACCCCTCCATGGCTTCTGCATCAGCTCCTGCCTGCCTCCAGGTTCCTGCCTAGTTTGTGCTCCTGCCTGGCTTCCTTCAATGGTCTGGGGTTTGGATGGGTAAGCCAAATAAACCCTTTCTTCCCCAAGTGGCTTTGGTTTCACCACAGCGATATTAACCCAAGCTAAGACACCTGTGAACGGTAAGACTGAGTATTGTCCGGTTCAGAGGAATCACTGTTTCCCCAAATTCTGGCAGTTAGACGGAAAACAAACAAACAAACAAACAAACGCATTCTTCAGAAACTTGTGAAGCCAGTTTCCCTCTACCAAAAGAAGCCATCTCCCTGATCAGAGGCAGAAGGGACAAGTGGCTATCAGTAGTGCCATTAACACACCAAAGTGCATGCTGGCCTCCAGGCTCCCTCAGTATCATGAGTACCCAGCCCTTCTCACCTCCTCCCCTACCCTAAACTTCTGCAGCTCATGGGCGTCCCTCCCCCTTGCTACTCATTCTCTTTAGAGCCCTGATATTCTGGCTATCATCTCTCTTTTGCCCGAGTCCTCTTGGTCTTCCTCTCTTGGTGTCCCCTCACTCCCACCCCTACCAGTCTCCCCCACCTCTTCTCGCTCTCCCTACGATCTGCTTCAGCTTCAGTCATGACCAGATCTGGTCTGTTGGCCATATTCAGTCTCTCTCTCTTTGTTCTGGACTTGAGATGCCCGCCTGTCGTTGTTCCCTCCCTCAGTCCCAGTAAGGACCTTTCCTTTAGTGTTTGTGTCTTCAGTTAATACTGTTGTGACACCTTGAGATTAAGCACCTAATAACTATCTGACTGGTGACAGGGCCTGGGCGGCGGGAGTCTGAGATGCAGGAGCGATCTAAGCTGGAGATATGCATCTTGGTGGAGTCAGCAGGACTGGCAGCTGCAACCTCAAGGTTGATGGGTGAGGCACAGCACACCTAATTAGGTTTCAGTCAGATGAGCGAGAAACAATTACCAGCTGCAGGCTGTTTGATGCAATATTTACTTCTCAATGAAGCACATGTTTGCTTGGTTGGCAGGTAAATGTTTGGGGCCGAGTGATATTTGAGACATGCTTTTACTATAAAATGGGCCGTGTATCTGAAATTTAAATTTAACCTGGAGTCGTGGCCTTTTATTCAGTAGACCTGGCCAGGCCACATTGGGGGTGAGAGAGAGAGGGCTAAGACTAAAATTTGGGTTCTACTGAGATAAGAGATTCAGATGAAACTCTGGAGAGATGGCTCCTTGGTTAAGGTCTTCCGGAGACCCGGGATTCAGTTCCCTGAACCCATAATGTGGCTCCTGGCCCAGGGCATCCAGTGCCCTCTTATGGCCTCCATAGGTACTGCATGCACATGGTGCGCAGACATACACGTGGACAAAACAAACACCCATAAAATTTTGGGGTTGTTTGTTTGTTTGTTTTGTTTTTTTTTGGTTTTTCGAGACAGGGTTTCTCTGCGTAGCCCTGACTGTCCTGGAACTCACTCTGTAGACCAGGCTGGCCTTGAACTCAGAAATCTGCCTGCCTCTGCCTCCCAGGAGCTGGAATTAAAGGCATGCGCCACCACTGCCCGGCACACCCATACATTTTAAAATAAAATTTTAGATGCTTAAAAAGGGTTTAGGAAAGAGAGAAGAACTAAATGAAGAAGATTAAAAAGTGAACGAGACAGGTAGGGGACACCCTGTGTGTAGTGGCCTGGAAGAAGGTCATCAGAGAGGATGATGTGACCCGCGGGTCTCCCAGGGACAATGCCTTCAGGTAACCCTGGCCTGGCAATGCAACAGCCACTGGTGACTTATGTATGGTACGTGCGTTCTAGACCAGGAGCATTAGCAAAGTCAGTGAGTGATGAGTTTTTGTCTGCTCATTCACGCTCGGTTAAGAAAAGTGAAGGGGGGGGGGTAGTCGAGATGGCTCAGTAAATAAAGTCACTTCCCACACAGCCGATCTCCATGATCCCCATGACCCACGTGGTAGAAAGAGAAAATTCGCTCCTGTAAGTGTCTTCAGCCTATATTTCCCTGGCCCCGTGCGCTGTGGCAGACACAGGGAACCATTTTTACACACACACATACATACATACATACATACATACATACATACATACATACATAAATATTTTTTAAAGTGTTGAAGATGGATTTCATTTTGTGGTCTACACCTATCTTCTCCCTCTTTGAAGCTGTCCCTAGAGAAGCCAAACAATACAGATTTCTCTATGTTCGCCTCTAACCTTCTCAGGAAAGGGCGGCCCTGAGCACATCAATCAAGCCACAAAGATCAGGGGCACCATGCACAGGGAAGAGAAGGAGATGACCTGCGAAGCAAGGACGCCGAGGGCTATCAGCCTGATCTCCGTGGGCGCACACTGAGACTTACTCCTGTTCCATGGGGCACAGGGAGGCAAGACCTGCTGGGGTCCTTGCCAGTGTGCGTTTTTATGCACACTGAGACCTTTCCACAGCCTGGATATTACGCATTTTTTTTTTCTGTAAAAAGGAGAATCATTGGTTCCAGTTGAATCTTTTATACCTTTTTAATGTAGCTATGAGCATTAAGTTCCCTAATTGAAGGGAAAACAGCATTATACATTGACATGAAAGGTGCAGCATTACGGCACGGCACGTAGGATTTCATTGCAGAGTTTAAAAAGATAGAGACTTTCAGAACGTAGCTTGGCCTTCAGCTGTTGGAAACAGTGGTGCGTGTGGGGGAGGAGGTGATTGTCACACATTGTAACTTCGGCCTAGATTAAAACATTTTGTCACATTGAGAACAAACTAAGGTTGTACCTCAGAGCCTTCCCATTCACACTTCATTACACAGCGCTCATCATCAGGTTGTGGCTGGAAACCTCCCACAGACTCCTGTACTCATGACAAGCTCAAAATTGGTAGCAGTACTCTTCGTAACTTTAAAGAAGAACGAACGTTCACTCTCACAACCTTGTGGCTCAGCATACACAGCTGTACAACTTATTCATTCTGTTCTTCCATGTTATCTCCCCGAAAATTTCAATGGCGTGGCTTGAGTAGTGATTTCTGGGATCTCTACAAGCTAATTATGACACAATCATATCTATTTATTATATAATTCAATCAATGTAGATAATTGGTCAACTGTGACACCATTCAATCAATAGGGATAACTGGTCAACCATGCCACTGGTTCTGTCAAAGGAAATATAGTCTTCTATTGCATTAAAATAAGTGCAAAAATATTTATAAATTATTTGTGAGAATGTAATCAGTGCAGCCTGATAGAGAAGCTGTAATAATTTTTGAACACATGCCATTTGAATTTCATCATCTTCTCAGAGGTAGTGTTGAGGTTAAATTTTATTGCCCTACAAACCCAGCTTTGTCATTTCCATCAAGACAGTAGTTCTCACACTTGCAAGCACACTAGAACCACCCGTGGGACTTGTCGGATCACAGAGCCCAGGGCCCCACCCCCAGAGCTTATGATTCAGTGTGTGGGCAGAATCTGAGAATTTATCTCTCTGGAAGGTTCCCAGGTGAGGCACTTGGAGGGGGACTATATTAGAATATGCTTCTATCATGTGTGTGTGTGTGTGTGTGTGTGTGTGTGTATGTGTGTGTGCTGTGTATTAAAATGTGCACAAGCACATATATTCATATAGATGCACCAATATGTGTGTGCATGAAAATGGAAGCCAGAAGACAACATTGGGTGCCATCTTTAAGAACATCGTCCACCACATTTGAGATAGTTTCTCATTGGATGGAATTCACCAATTATGCTGGATTGGCTGGCCAGTGAGCCTTCTGTCTCCAGCTCCCCAGCACTGGAATCCTAGGCACATGCCTGGCATTTTACACGGATCCTAGAGATCCTGATATTTGCATGCCATTTCACACCAAGAGCCAACTCTCCAGGCCTAGAGCATACTTATAAAGACATTGTCCCCATAGAACAGCAAGGAAGCCACGTGAACTCTCAGGGCTCACTTCAGTGGTGAGGAAACCATAGTATAGATAAATCACTGTCAGCATCCACCTAAGTCCCAGGGTCCAATTCAATCTCCCAAGCCCCACAGAGAATCTCATTGTCTTTCCATCCACTGACATGTTCTTTATATTTATTCTACACAGAAAGTACTCATTCTTTTTTCCCTGTCTTTAAGCCAAAAGGGGAGTAAGTTTTAAATTTTGCTTACCATTCCCCCATAATCTGAACTACAAGAATGGATTAGGCTTTGTCAGCATCATTCACATTTCTGACTAGATTTATTTGAACTTGACCTAATGTTGCTTTTGCATTTATCTTATGTTTTGATGCCCAGAATGCCTTGGAGCTGCTTCCCACAGTCCTCTGCCAAGCAGCCCTGAGGAGATCCTAGCTTGCATTATACAGAGCTGCTTGTGTCCTGGCCCATGAGACACTGTCCCTCTATCCTAAGCAACAGACTTTCTTGATTACCAAGGAGGGTATTTGGGGGCTCTGTGAACCCTTGGGGGATAGTGAGGAAACTTTACTGCTTGGCCAAATCCTGATTATCCCCACACAGGCATACCCGACTAAGTCCTGATGGTTATGGGCACACCAAGATCTCCTACAGCACTTGGATACCTCTATAAAGGTATATTTACCTACTGAGTGATTCTGTTGCCTCAGTTAAGGTGTGAGAGATGACTGAGGCAATAAGCCCCCCATGTCTCACTGTCTACCCTGACTGGGTGGTTGGGGAATTCATACCACTTACTAAACTCTTATGATATAATCCTGAGCTTTGAAAACACCAAGCCTCTCTCAAACAATTGACTTGGCTTACTCTGAAAATCTAAAGATAAGCAAGCATCATTCTTTATACCTCCAAGGTTGTAACCAGCTAAAATATCCATTAAGAGATGAGTAAGTAGACAAGATGTGGGGTTTTAGTAGCTGGTTGTACATCACCATGATGAAGTACCTAGCAGAAGCAACTGAAGGGAGGACTTATTTTGGCTCAGGGTTTTAGAGTGCTGTTCTAGTGGTTTAAACTAAAATGGCCCTCATAGGCTCATATGTTGGTGGAACTGTTTGGGAAGGATTAGGAAGCATAGCCTTCTTAGAGGAGGTGTGTCTTGGGGGATGGGCTTTGAGGTTTCAAAAGTACTCCTAGTTAGTTCTCTTTGCTTTGTGGTTGAATCTCAAGAGGTAAACTAAAGCTACTATTCCATGCCTGCTTGTCTGGCAGCCTACCGCCATGCTCCCCTCCATGATGGTCATAGATTCTAACTGTCTGAAACTGTAAGCCCCCAACAAACTCTTTCTTCTATAAGTTTCCTTGGTCATAGTGTATTAGCACAGCAGTAGAAAAGTAACTAAGACAATTGTAGACTGTCAGAGTGGACTGACCTGGTCCAGGGTGCTAGAGTGTGAGGGGCTGCTGTTGACACTGTCTGATCAGGAAGCATAGAGAGTGAGCCTACCCAAAGGGACGACTTCTATCTGCCAGGCCCTTCCTGGGAAGGCTCCATAGCCTTCAAAACACACTATAAGCTGGGGACTGAGTGCTACCACTAGCTGGGCAAAACAGTGAAGGCTTTGACTTAATGGTTATTAGCTTGACAGAACTTCTATAACACAGTACCAACAACCAGAAAGCTTGAACAAAATAAATCCTCTTTCTTAAAGCTCTAGGGGACAGAAGTCTGAGTTTAGTGTGTCAGCAGCACCCCCTCCAGGGCTCAGAGATGCTTCCCCTTTCTCTGTGCTCTCATGAGGTCTAACCACTGTGTGAGTCTCTGTGTAGATCTTTACTTCTCACAGGAAAATACAACCAGTGATTGGGACCCACTTGAATGACTTCATCCCAACCTAGTTACCTCTTTAAGGATATGATCTCCAAATGTAGAGATGTTCTGAGGTACCAGGATTGGGATCTCAACGCGGAATGCTGGGGTGGATACGATTCAGCATATTGCCAGTGGGGTACAGAGTGAGTGTCTGTGATGGAAAGCTATGGAAATGAATAATAGTGATACCTGTGTAGTGACGTATGTTTAAATGGTGCTCACCAAACACAAACAGTGGACGTGGCATATGTGTTTTGCTACAATTTAGCGGGGCGGGCAGGAGAGACAGTGTACTAGGTAAGAACACTTGCTGCATAAGCATGAGGGCCTGAGTTCAAATCCCCATCACCCACCCATGTAAAAAGTTGTGGCTGTCCACATGCGTGTAAAGTCCAGCACTACGGGGGTTTAGAGACGGGAGGATTTGGGGGCTTTCTGGCCCCAGCAAAAACAAACAAACAAACAAACAACAACAACAACAAAGAAAAACCCCTATGTCTCCTTGAAGGAGTGTTGCTATCTTGAGGGAAACAATGTGAAAAGTGGTTCTTAATGTCCTCCACTCTGTCTCACCACTCTGCAAACACACCACACACACACACACACACACACACACACACACACACACACACTCACACACATGTGTGAGAGAGAGAGAGAGAGCACGAGAAAACACGCAATGATTCTTTTGGTGTTTTGTTCTGAATGCTGCGACTATTCAGCTATGCTCTGGTCTCTCGTCAGTGTCTGTTACAGACACCTGCAAAGGAGCCCATGGACATCTCTACAGAGCTTCATTATGCGTTCTGGGTTGGTAGAAGATGTGCAGTCTTCTCCGGACACAGTGTGTTCCTGGGTGTGGGGCTGACAGCCCATTCCTCAAGCTTCCTGGAGCTACGGCCTGCAGAAAATGATGCCAACCCCCAAGTTCAGGTTTGGATCCAGGCAACTGGATTCCTGTTCTTTTCCATCACCAGCGAGTTTCGCAACCTTCTCTTCTCTGGGATCTTTAGTTTTCTCACTACAGGATGGAGGTGGTGGACCACGTTTGTGTCTCAATGCCTTGCAACACGAATGAACATCTTGAATCTACCTGAAGGTGATGGGCTTGTTTGCGGGATGAGTAAGTGTAAGTGTTTGTGTTTCCTCAAGAGTGCATGGAGACTGGGTTCTCTAGCGGGAACAGAGGAGCAGGATGGCACTGGGCACTTGCTACCTCTGTCCACACCAGATCAGAGACGAGATTTTCCGGTGCTCAATCCCAGGGCAAGAAGGAAGTTTCTGGCATTCCTAATGATGTATGGAGGGAATGACCTATGTCCCAAAGAAAATGATGCTTATCTGGAGGATCAAGGGGAAGGGAAGGGTGCAGACATCAAAAACTTGACAGAAAGACCCAGAGAAGCTAGTCCCAACAGAGACTTCTCCAGGCAACATGATCCTCTCAGGTGTCAGCCAGAGACACCTCTGGGGGTGGATATGATGATGAAAGTGTTCTGTCTGCTTTGACAGGTTTGTTTGGGAAAAGGTTATTCTCAGCTAAGAAAAGAGAGACAGAGATACGATCTTCAAAGACCTTCTGTGTTAATTACTTTGGGGACAACATACCCAGCAGAAGGGGCTAGAGAGATGGCTCAGCAGTTAAGAATACTGGCTACTAAGTCCAGAGGAACTAGGTTAGATTTCCAGTACCTCTCTGGTGGTTCATATCATCTGAAACTCCAGTCACAAAGGATCCAATGCTGGTCTGCCCAGGAACCAGGCACACATGTGGTACACAGACATGCATGTAGGTAAATCACTCATACGCATAAAACAAATAAATTTCCAACAGAAGCAACTAAAGACAAAGGGTTATTTTGGCTGTTTCAGGGAATATCATGGTAGAGGATGCATGGTGGGCGCATGCTCCTTGGGTGTTATGGGAGCTCCCCGCTGCTACTTTTCAAAGCATGGTGGATTTGAAAGTGGAAAGCTTGGGTACCCACAGAGGCAGGTATCACCTTCAGGGTTAGTGGTTCTCAACTTTCCTAATTCTGCAACTCTTTAATACAATGCCTCATGTTGTAGTGACTCCAACCGTAAAATTATTTTGTTGCTACTTAATAGCCATAATTTTCCTACCATTATGAATCATAATGTAAATATCTGATATTATGACCTCTGTGAAAGGTCATTCAATACCCTCCCCTTACCCCCACATACACACAGGGTCCTGACCCACAGGTTGAGAGCTACTGTGGCTAGCTAGGCCATGTTCTCTGTGGTTCCACAGCCTTCCCCAAACACTTCCACCAGCCAGGAATGGGAATCAAGTATTCAAATACATGAATCCTATGCAGGGCATTTCACATTCAAATCATGACACCATCCTTCTAATTTTGAAATGATTTTTAAAGACATGATTCTTGACGTTTGGAAACCACCAAGTTCTCAAGAAAGACAATGTCTATAACAGCTGTGTTATAGATTCACAACTTATTTTCACACATAGCCCCATTCGGAAGGAAAGCTGGAGCTACATAGGAATGTAGTGATGGTTAATATTGTGTCAACTTGACAAGAGCTAGGATCACTGTAATGGCTATTCCTAGTTGTCAACTTGACTATATCTAGAATGAACTACAATCCAGAATTGGAGGGCACACCTGTGATCCAGACCTTGTGGCTGGAAAACACAAGTTGCTGACCTAGATCTTGGCATGGAGATCTTGTGGCATAGTGGCCATGAAAAGCTTAGGCCCAGGAAAGTTAGTACAGGACTTTAATCCCAGGAGACTGAGGCAAAGAGATCTCTGAGTTAAAGGTCAGCCTGGGACAAAGCAAGTTCCAGATCCAGCATGGTGGAAAACACCTTTAACCTGGGCCACACCTTCTGCTGGAGACCTACCTAAGGACATTGGCAAAAGAAAGATTCACTCTTCTTCTCTGCTTGCATTGACTTGCCAGCACATCTGTTGGAACCTACCTCTACACAAGACCAGCTGAAACAACTAGCCTTGTGGGACTGAGCAACTACTAGATTCTTGGACTTCCCATCCACAGCTGTCCATTGTTGGGTTAGTTGGACTATAGACTGTAAGTCATCATAATAAATTCCCTTAATATAGAGAGACATTCCATAAGTTCTGTGACTCTAGAGAACCCAGACTAATACAGTCACCTAGGGGACAAGTCACCAGGGTCTGGAGGGACGCTCTGGATTGGGCTGAGGTGATAGGATTTACCTGAATGTGGGTGTGTCAGTTTGTATATGCTTGGCCCAGGGAATAGCACTATTAGAAGGTGTGGCCTTGTCATTGTGGGTGTGAGCTTTAAGACCCTCATCCTAGCTCCCTGGAAGCCAGTCTTCTCCTATTGGCCTTTAGATGAAGATGTAGAACTCTCAGCTCCTCTTGCACCATGCCTGCCTGGATGCTGCCATGCTCCCACCTTGATGATAATGGACTGAACCTCTGAACCTGTAAGCCAGCCCCAATTAAATGTTGTTTTTTATAAGACTTGCCTTGGTCATGGTGTCTGTTCACAGCAGTAAAACCCTAAGACAGTGGGCAACTCTGTTCCATGAGCTGGGGGCCCAGACTGAATAAGAACAAGAACTCAAGCTGAATATCAGCTTTCATCTCTCTACCTCTGCTTCCTGACTGTGGATACAATGTAACCAGCTGCCCCACTCTTGCCTGCCATCTTGCCTCCTCCACTCTACTGGACTGGACTGCTAGACTATGAGCCAAAGTAAACCATTCTTTCTTGCAGATGTATTTTTTTCAGGTTTTTTTTTTCTTTCTGTTCTTTCTTTTCTTTTCTTTTCTTTTTCTTTTCTTTCTTTCTTTTTTTTTTTTTAAGAAAAAGTACTGCTACAGAAGCCACATTTAAATGCTATTGTACACTAACGTCATCTGCTTTTTCATACCAACAGCATTGTCTGATTGTTGAAGCCTACGGTAGGTAGTCTCATGGCACTGAGCAGAGGGCTCTGCAGAGGCAGCCTGGCTTGCAGTCAATTCTGTGAGTACTGCACAGGGACCAGCCCAGCTGAAGTCAGTTCTCCCAGGATCTAAGTGTTCCTTGGATCAACAACAAAGCAGTTTTCAGCTCCGAAGCGTTTGTACAATGGAGTGCATGCTTGCCTGTTTTCTTGAGCGGAATTTGCAGAACACACTCTAACCTTTTCCCTGTTGACTCAGCATGAGTCACCATTATGAATCAAAACCATAGAATTTTAGTACAAAAAGGAACCTCAGAGACTACTTAGCTCTGGGTTTTCATATTCCAGAAGCAGGGCTAGAGGAGTTTAGGGGGTGGCAAGAGGGCGAGGATGGGATGTGAATTTGGAGGGGCCTGATCGGGAGACCCCACTTCACCTTTGGTCGTGCTCTGATTTCCACATCTGAGACTCACGCATGCTGTGTGGATGCTGACAGTCCAGACAGCTCTTGACAGAGTGGTTACATACCCTGTTCTCTGACCTCTGCGTCTCTGTCTCCACAGTTGCCCAAGACTTGCTTATGTACATGGGAGGCTGGAGTAAGGTTGCACTCAGCTGGGGCTTGCAGCTGCTACCATTACTACAGTGGGCTCAGAGGAGCCTTTCCATATGAACCCAGCTCTATTCTCTGCCTGGCTGTCACTGGTCAGTTCCTGGGGCAGTTATGGCACCCTCCCTTGAGAGAACCCCAACTTCTCTCCCTCACTACTTCACTCTTAGATCTGGCCACCAAGTTAGGGACTGAAATAACCAAATTGTACTTTTCTGGCCTGAGGGAATATACTCAAGAGCAAGGTGTCTGCTAGGGGGGACATCCCCTGGCTTACAAATGGCTCATCTTGTGTCACCAAGAAGGTTCCTTTTCTGTGCCTGTCAACGTTATAACCTCTTAGTGGGCCACTAATCATGATGTTTAGGGTGTACCCTAGTGCCACACTTTTACCTCTTCAAAGGCCATTTCCCCAAATACAGTGACTCCCAGAGCTTCTAATTGTTGAAACATGGCTCAGTCCATGATAATCTTATTCATGGCTCGGCTTACAGCAAATCAGGCTTTGAGGACAGTCACAGTGATGATTCCAGGGCCTTTTATGTATTCTTTTAATGCGCAATTGGCCCTTACACAGACAACTGACTTCTCAAAAAGTTTTTTCTTACTACTGGGTCTCATTATGGCACTTTCCAAACAAATTTGTGTTTGTTTGTTTCCCTGCTTCTCTCATTTCCTCCTTCCCCCTTGTAACTTCCTGCTTCCATCACATGTGACTTTTTGTGGCCACACCCACTTCCTCAACACCTCCTGTTTCCCTCTTGAGGACTCCTTGCTAGTTCCATAGTCTATACCCCTGTCAGACACACACACACCCTTTTTACATATCTATAACAATAAAAGTTAGGATCTACATATGTCTTAGTTAAGGTTTTGCTGCTGAGAACAGACACCATGACCAAGGCAACTCTTGTAAGGACAACATTTAATTAGGGCTGGCTTACAGTTTCAGAGGTTCAGTCCATTATCATCAAGGTGGAAGCATGGCAGCATCCAGGCAGGCATGGCCCAGGAGGAGCTGAGAGTTCTACATCTTCATCTGAAGGCCAATAGAAGACTGGCTTCCAGGGAGCTAGGATGAGGGTCTTAAAACCCACACCCACAATGACATACTTCCTCCAACAACTTCCTGCCACACCTTCTAACAGTGCTATTCCCTGGGCCAAACACATACAAACCACTACAGCATATGTGAAGGAGTGTGCGAGTCTTCTCTTTTGGAGTCTGGGCCACGTCGCTTAATAAGCTACTTCCCAGGTCTACCTGTTCTCCTGCAAATTTCATAATAGTTTTATTCTTCTTTCCAATTGAGCAAACTTTTAAAGCTATGTATATGTGTGTTTATGTGTATGTATATATATGTGTATGTATGTGTTTGTGTATACCTGTGTATGTGTGTATGAGACATTTTGAAAAAATTATCATAGGTCTTGGAATAGTTCCCAAAAGCAGCATGTGGATAAGCAGTGCGTGACGGGCCCTCACTCTACCCACATCACCCTAGGGAAGGCAGGGATGAATTCTGCCCTGAGCTCTGGAAACTGTCTGCTAGGCCTATAGGGGCAGAAGGAGTAGAAGCCTGTAGGTGGTCCCCAGTCTACAACGCAGAGGGCCCAGGGCAGTAGAAGGCCATGCAGGGGGCGTCCTGGGGCTGGCAGTGACCATCTGTGCTCAAACTTGTCTTTAGCTCCATGCCTCTCCTCGAACAACAAGACAGTCACCTGGGTATTAAGATGTGATTAAAATTCAATAGAGCAAGGCACACACACACACACACACACACACACACACACGCTCTGTGCCTGAAGAGAACAAAGGTCCTTGAAGGGACAGAGGGGACTGAGCTGGCACTGTGTCCAGCCATAAGGCTTCCTGGATGCTTAGCATCTGCCATTGCTTTCCTGGCCCAGAACTGGGTCCTTACCTCTCTTATCCTTCTGACTGGGAGATGTCTCCTCCTTCCCACCTCCCAGATTGTCTGCCCATGCTGGCTGTGGAGGGAGCACTGCCTCTCTGCATCCCTATCCCTCAGCCCTGCAGGCAGGCCCTCCTTTCTTCTTTCTTGGTTCCCACCCCAGCAAAGCCACACCCTCCTGCTTTCTTATTTATCTTACTAGGATAACTGGGATACTTTGGGCACCAAATGAGCTCAGAGTAACAATGTTGCCTGGATTTTAGAGGAGGTCTAGGGAACCAGAGATTATCCTTTGTGATTCCTTTCTCCTAGAGTCCTGTACAGGTACAGAATTGTGGCTTTAAAAAAGACCGTAGGAGCCAGGGTACCTAGATATCTCTTGTGAAACAGGCTCTCCTAGAAACGGCTGCATAGACAAGACTGGAGCAATGGCACTATCAAGAGACAGTTCATAAAGAAGGCAGAATAGTTCACGAGTCCTGCCCCCTAAACAAAGAACTATTGGCTGCTGGAAGAAGGAGAATTACCCTTTCGCCCAGGGATAAGCCTACTTATTGGCTGTCCAGTGCGGAGTGGTCAGTCTTGAAACCATATGCACCAGCACAACAAAACCAGACTCATCAGGTTTCATGTATGTATATTTATACACACATATATTTAATACATATAATCAAGGAAAAAAACCACAAAGGCTCTTGATGAGAGTGAGGGGAGAGAGAGGGTCTCTGGGAAGGCCTGGAGGGAGGAATGGGAGAAAGAGATGTAATTCTATTTCAATTAAAAATATTAAGGGAGGGGGAGGTGGGGGGAGGAGGAGGAGGAGGAAGTGGAGGAGGAGAAGGAGAAGGAGAAGGAGAAGGAGAAGGAGAAGGAGAAGGAGAAGGAGAAGGAGAAGGAGAAGGAGAAGGAGAAGGAGAAGAAGAAGAAGAAGAAGAAGAAGAAGAAGAAGAAGAAGAAGAAGAAGAAGAAGAAGAAGAAGAAGAAGAAGAAGAAGAAAAGTTTTTAAATGGGTGAGTGGATATCACCAGTCATCTTTGTAGGAATCACACAAAGAGGGGATACAAAAGAGGAAAGTTACTTTGAAATTTAAATGCTCCTTCTTCCTGCTACATCTGTAGAGATCAAAGCAAAGTCACTCATCACAGGAGAATCAGAAGGATGCTCTAGAAGTCTAGGAGGATCTCTTAGCCCATCAACCAATACCTTAAATTAGGAACATGGTCTTGGAGTTGCACTGTGGCCATTTCCCTGGGTCACTGGCTCTTTCTCTCATATCTAGAACATTGCTAGAACTTTCTGGGATGTGGACCTTGTGAATTCCCAGAGGGAACTGGGAAGCCTACAGTAATCTAAATATATTTCATATTTACCTCACAGATGTAACTTGCAGAATTGGTTCCTGCTCATTATTAAGCCTGCCTCTCTGGCCATGGTCAGAAGAAATATGACCTAGATTGACAGTGCCTGAAGCTGTCACTGTCAGATAACTATGGGAGAATGTCCCCACCTCACCAGCTCTTGTTGTAATCTCTCCCCGCTATTCCAGTCTCCCATCCTCATCAGTAACTCCTAACTTTGACTGCTCCTCATTCTGGCTTCCTTTACTCGCTACCTGGATGCCCCCCTCCCTTTCCCTTCTGTGAGAGGTAGCTCAGCTAATGCCACTCAGGAGGGTTTTCTTGCAGCCCTGCAAGGCTTTTATCTTCATGCTCCTTGGGCCCAGATACTTCAACCAAGGACATCTAGGATGCTTTTGCATTTAGGGTCTGAGTACCGAGGGGAGGGCACACCCACACATGACGTAAGCAACCCACCCAACCCTGAGAGAAGGGTTGGAGAAATTTCAAAATCCTATTTTGAAATAACTCAATAGCTTTGAATGATCATTTTGAGAAAAACCATTATTGTGTTTATATGCAGAAAATGGCTCAGTCCTAAAGAGGATCTGATTGCCTTTGCACCTATAAAGAGTGAAAAAGAAAAGAAAAAAAAGATAACTTATTTTGCCATCTCTTAGAACAATCACAGATATGTCAGCCTTCCGTGCTGACTGAATCAGCTACACCCTTGTATTGGTGTGCGTTTGTGGGTGTGTGTTTTTCAAAGGTATCATTGCTAAGATCACCCCCAACAGAATGCACAAGAGGCAGATGGTGCCAAGAGAGGCAGAGTCTAGAGTCCAGGGACCGGGCCTGGGTGGGCTCCTGGCATCTGCTCTCAGCTGCATCTTTGTTTCGTTTAATCTCTTTGAGTCTGCTTTGGCATGGGGACAGTCCCTGGGTCTTCCCTACAGGAACAGTGGCTATGCCTGCCAGGAGTTTGGATTCTCCAGGTTGTAGCACAGGTGCTTCCTGAAACAGGGCATGGACAGTGCTGGTCCCTATAGCTCTGACTGCTTGCTAATTGGGCGGTCAGATTATATCATTCTCAGTATCATTATGTACATGTGGGAAGATGAATTTCAGAAGGAGCGGACAATATAAACTTGTAGAACTGATTAACATTAAGAGATTTTTGGCAGTGCTGAGCAATGCTTGCCATCTGCCCAGTGCCCTCCCTGGGGTCCCCTTCATCTGTCTCACTGCTAGTTGATGGTATTAAGAAGACAACCTTTAAGAGGTGACAAGGCCAGCAGGGCTCCCTAATCACAAATAGGATTAGTGTCCTTGTCATTGGACTAAAGGGAAGGGGTTTGTTCCTGTTGCCTTTTCACCTTCTGTCACTCAAGCATTTGGCAGCATGACCCCCGTAGACACCACACACTGGCACTCAGATCTCATACTTCCCAGCCTCCAGGACAGTAAGAAATAAATGTTTGCTCTTTGCAAATTACCCAGTCTCCTGGGGTTCTGTTACAGCCACACAAAGATACTGCCTCTCAAGTAGGGGTGTGTGCTGATGCTCCAGGCACAGCTATGATAATGAGCGAGGTAAAGAATGGGGTGGGGGAGGAGAGTCCACTCTACACCCATCAGAACGAACAGGGAAGATCAAAAACTCAAGAGATAGCATTTGCTGGTGAGGATGTGGAGCAAGAGGAACACTCCTCCATTGCTGCTGGAAGTGCAAACTTGTACAACCACTTTGGAAATCAATTTGACATTTTGTCAGAAAACTGGGAATAGTTCTACCTCAAGACCCAGCTTTACCACTCCTGGACATATATCCAAAAGATGCCGCACCATCCACAAGCACACTTGCTCAACTATGTTCATAGCAGCTTTATTCCCAATGTCCAGAAAGCAGAAACAGCCTAGTCGTCTCTCAACTGAAGAATGGGTAAAGAAAATGTGTACCACACAATGGAATACTATTCACCTTCTAAAAACTGAGACATCATGAATTTTGCAGGCAAATGGATGGAACTTGAGAATATCATCCTGAGTGAGGTAATCCAGTCCCCAAAGGACATGCATGGCATGTACTCAGTTATAAGTGGATATGAGCCATAAAATACAGGATGCCCATGCTACACTCCACAGACACAAAGAAGCTAAACAAGAAGGAAGGCCCAGTCAAGAATGTTCGAATCTCACTTAGAAGGGGGAATAAAATAGTCATAGGAGGCAGATGGAGGGAGAAAACTGTGAGGGAAAGGGGGTAGGGAGGGGAATGGGGCATGTTCAGGACCAGTTGTAGGGAAGGACAGGAGAGATGGCCAGATGGCCATGAAAATAAATGAAAATCTGCAACTGATGGGGGCGAGGACATGGGGGTGGGGCATCTCCAGGATGAGGCAGAGACCTGGGATAGGGGAGGCTCACAAGAATCCATGGGGATGACCTTAGCTATGAGTCACAACATTGGGGATATGGAACCTGAAGAGGCCACCTCCTGTAGCCAGGCAGGAACCCCAGTGGAGCAATAGAGACACCAACCCACCCACAAAGCTTTCAACCCAAAATTTATCCTGCCTCCAAGTAACACAGGCTCCAGGGAGGGAACAGAGTCTGAGGGAATGGCCAACCAATAGCTGGCCCAACTTGAGATCATGGGCAAGCACCAATCCATGACACTATTAATGATACTCTGTGTGCTTGCAGACAGGGGCAACTTGTCTTCTGAGAGGCTGCACCCAGAAGCTGACTCAGACAGATGCAGACACCCACAGCCAAGCAGTGGGTGGAGCTTGGTAGCTCTTATGGAAGAATAGGAGGACGGGACCTGCAGGGGACAGGAACTCCACAGAAAGACCAACAGAGTCAATTAACCTGGACCCTTGGGGCTCTCAGAGTCTGAACCACCCACCAAAAAACATACATGGAATGGACCTAGGTCTCCCCACACATATGTAGTAGGTAGGCAGCTTGGTCTTCATGTGGGTCCCTATCCTAAAAGCTCTTGCCTGCATGTGGGATATGTTCTAGCTGGGCTGTCATGTCTGGCCTCACAGAACTGACGAACTGAAGCAGCACTGAGAGCCACGATTAACACGGAGACACAGAACTGGGCTGGTACAGAGAGAGGAGAGCGACCCACTTCAGTTTAGATTGCGACAGATGTTCTTTTTCCTGCATTCCTTCAGTCGTACCTGAGACATGGTGATTGGCTTACTTCTCTGTCAGTTTGGGTCTAAGGCCTGACCTGGTACCAGCCTTTTGGATTCCTGAGGGGTCGGCTTATCCAAAGCCAGTCTCTGCCCAGGGGTCAGCCCAGGTCTCTGGAAACATAGATCTCTACAAAGACAGGTTCAGCAGGCCTCACTGATCCATGCCAGGCTTCCTTCTTGATGATGGAGTTTGTGGGTCTGGTGGCTATGTGCCAACCAAACCCCTCCTCATCAGAGACGGTAGAGCCCTGGTCTCATGCCTCCTTTTCTGTATTCTTAGGAACACATATCTTGTCAACAGCATGTGAGTTTCTTAAGATTAGAGATGTAGATGATAGACCTTTTGTGACATGAAAACCTCAATACTACAGATGAAACATTCGATAAAGCCAAGGAATATCCCCAGGCTATTCTAAATTCACCAGTTTTTCTTATTTTACATATTTGATCTCTTTTCATAGTATACGTATACTATGCATACTATATCTGCATCTCTATGAGTACATTCTACATATGTGCATGCCTTAGGGTGTTCCTGCTGTGAACAGACACCATGACCAAGGGAACTCCTATCAGAACAACATTTAATTGTGGCTGGCTTACAGGTTCAGTCCATTATCATGAAGGTGGGAATGTGACAGCATGCAGACAGATGTGGGGCTGGAGGAGCTAAGAGCTCTACCTCTTCATCTGAAGGCTGTTAGTAGAATACTGACTTCTAGGCAGCTAAAATGAGGGTCCTTAAAGCCCACACCTACAGTGACACACCTAATCCAACAAGGCCACACCTACTCCAACAGGGCCACACCTCCAAATAGTGCCATTCCCTGGGCTGAGCATATACAAACCATCACAGTGCATATCTGAATGACTACTATATCTGCATATCTATGAGTACATTCTACATATGTGCATATCTGAGTCAATACTACATATGCATATCTATGAGTATATTCTACAGACATGCATGTCTGAGTATATACCATATTTGCATACTTATGAGTGCATACTGATGCATATACATATCTAGGTAGACTTTTTGAAAGGCAATTTGTTAGTTATAGACATCGTGGCATGTCCCCCTTAAATGTGCATACCTCAAGAAAAATGGCTTCTACACAACACACTCACAGTCATCATTAGGACCCATTAGGATCGAGCTCAGCGTGCTCTTTCACTTCCGTCTGTGTAAACACTTGGTATAAGCTAGGAATCCCTAAGTAAATGTGACTTGAATAATAGAGAATAGAGGGATCGATCTTCCAGCCTGGTTACTACCTAGGCCTGGGGAGGTGACTCAGTAAAGCGCTTGGCTTTCAAGCCCAAGAAGCTGAATTCGACTTCCAGAATGCAAAAAGAAAAAGCAGGGTGTGGTAGTAGCACGCACTTACAATGCCAGCCCTGGGGAGGTGGAGAGAGAGAGACCCTTGGGGTCACTGGTTAGCTAGTGAGAGACCCTGTCTCCAAAACCATGGTAAACGGGCTGGAGAGCGGCTAGGAGTTTTAAGAGCAATCGTTAGTCTTGTATAGATCCTGGATTTGACTCGCAGCATCACATGGTGATTCACAACCATTTGTAACTCCAGTGTGAGGAGATCTGATGTCCTCTTCTGACATCCATGGGCACCAAGAATACAAGTAGTGCATTTACACACGTTCCAGCAAAATATTCACACATAAAGTAAAATCAATAAATCTTAAAGTCAAAGGGATGAACAAAAACCAGAACAAAACAGGTAGACAGGAGGGGGAAGTACTGATTCCCTAATTGATTCTTTATTGTGTCAATAAGAAAGGCAAGAGCCAATTGCTTGGCAAAGGTAAAATACTTCCGGGTCGCAGGAGGAAGAGAGGAGACCACTTAGAAAGAGGGAGCTTTTCAGCCAGGCTTTGGAACTAGAAGCGCCCAACAACCATATAAAGGCTTGGGGTAACTATAACAGGCAGTCTCTGCCACCATCGGATGGCTGTATAGACTAGTTGATAAGGTTAGGGCAGGAGATTCTACACCCAGCAATTGTATTATCTGATAGATTCTAAGGTAATAAAGGTGTCAATGGTTTTCTTCCATGGAGCAGAGGTGGACAGAGAAAAATAGCAGCCGGGTCTGCAGATGAAGCCAAGCCAGGAGCTGGGTGGTAGGTAGCAGGCGGCTTAGAAGAGCTAAGCGGAGAGGAATGGACAAATTGAGAGATAGCTGGCAGCAGCACTCTCAGAGCTAAGGCGAGAGCACGGTCCTAGGTCTCAGGCAAAGGAGGAAACGTGAATTTAAAAATTACACACAACAGCAATGACCCAAGGAAACAGCATCAAAGGTTAACTTCTGCCCCTGACACTCCCTACACACTTGCACTTACACAGATTGCACACACACACACACACACACACACACACACACACACACACACACACACACACACACAGGTGGACACACTGCACACACACACACACACAGGTGGACACACACGGAGATTTAAAATAAAGCCAACAAACCACTCTCAAACTGTTCTCATTGGTTGAGACAGAAACCTTATACCTGACAAGAATGGTTTGAGGCTGTGACTTCCTGTGTCATTAAATGATGAGAATTTTAGTTCCTTGTGGCATGAAAACAGGAGCGTGGGAGTGTGGCAGCTCCTGCTGTCTGTCATGCATCCTGATGCTCAGGTGCCAGCTGTTCCACAGCACAGGCAAGGACTGAGAATGCTAACTGAGTATCACAGCAGCACAGGGGAAGAAGGGGCAAACAGGGAGGGCTGGACAACAGGGAAGGCCGAGTTTCTGTTGGGATCACTTGTGGGTACTCTGAGTGTGTGTGTGTGTGTGTGTGTGTGTGTGTGTGTGTGTGTAGACTGGAGAACATCACTATTGCTACAGGGCACACTGCCACACAACAGACACCACACATCAGACACCCCTACATCATGGAAAGTCTCCTCTCTTCCTTCCTGATGAATTTCTCCAGCACGCATCCCACTTGGAGCCCTCTTGAGATGAGATCACAGGCACACGCAGAGCTATGTAGATAGACATCATGCTCACTTTTCTGCTGCCTCCTCTTTCCCACACTTTGGTGTCTCGGAACAGTTAGACCACTGGAGAAATCCATTTTCTAATCATGACTCCTCTTATTAGAACTTGGGGAAAAAAGCTGAATTAGAATCTCTGTCTTCATTCTGACAGTTATTATCCTTTTTGTTGTTGTTGTTGTTGTTGTTGTTGTTGTTGTTCCAGTTACTATGTTTCATTTGTTGGAAACAGGGTCTCCTGTACTCCAGGCTGGCCTTGAACTTCCCATGTAGGGAAGAAACACTTTGACCTCCGGACCCACTCACCTTTACCTTCTGAGTGTTGGACATGGACCACCAGGGAAGGAGCCCAAGGCTTCAGGGCCGCTAGGGAAGTTCTCTTACAGTCTCAGCTCAGTTCTGCACCCCCTTTAATCCAATGTCACCTATGTGTCCTTTAAAGACTCTCTGCCTTTTGAGTTTTATACAAACAAATCTGAAAGTGCTATTGTTAAGTAAGTTCTTAGGGCCCAGCAAAGCCATCCTTCCAGAACGTTCTAGAAGCAGCACCCCTTGTACTGATTGTTCTACGGATGTGAAATGAACACAGCTCCACTTTAGAAGCTCCCAGTTCGGAGAACTTTTCTTTTTCCATTTTGATTCCCTTCAGTTTTAATCAAATCATTAAAAAAATAATAATCAACAAACAAGAACCAAACCTTTAGTTTGATCCTAAAGTCTTATGCTTGGCATTAGAGGGTAGGATCTGAAATCAAAGGCAGGAGAATCCAAGGAGTTCTGGTGAAGCTCCCGTGGCCTTCACCTTAAATTTAAAAAGTAATTTTCTCAGACGTTTGAAAAAGCCATAAGTAGCCATATTACTTTGTATTTACCTAAAATTACATATAACACGTGTGAGTTCTATGTATGTACAGCATATAGTTTAAGTGAAGCTGAGCCACTTGGACTGACAATGCTCCTAACAAGCCATAAAGGATCTAATCAAAACCCCAGTCCTAAGCATGAGAAACCCCTTTAGTTGTCCAGGAAGTCCAAGAGACTGCTAAAATGATACAGCATATTGATATCGGCCTTGGGTACCTCCCGGAGATTGAAGTAAATCCCTATGGCTGAAGGTATCACATACCTCACATACCTCAGACCTAGGACTGAGAGGCTCAAGCAAGGTCTGACCTAAAAGCTCCTACCTGAAGGTGTTATGCAAGCTGCCAGTGTAGGGAGACAACCAACAGTCCTACCCAGCCGGAACACCTATGAACCACAACAACGACCAGCATGACATGGTATCCCTAAAGGTGTAGTTGTAGCACTATATCTTGGCAGTAACCAACAGTTGTCCAGTTGGACTTAAGACCTGATTGACAGGCTGGTGAAATGGCTTAGTGATGAAGAGCACTGTTTTTCCAGAGGTCCTGAGTTCAATTCCCAGCAACCACATGGTGGTTCACAACCATCTATAAAGAGATATGATACCCTCTTCTGCTGTGTCTGAAGACAGCTACAGTGTACTCATATACATAAAATAAATAAATAAATCTTAAAAAAAAAAAAAAGGCCTGATTGACAGGACAAAGTCTTGCCTAGTACAGGAAACCTAACCAACTGCCCGGGGCTAGTGAGGTCAGGATCTCAGAGAGGAACGAGCTATTACTGTTTCACTAGACCAGCACATTCCTGACTACACTCTAAATACCTGCCCTGCTACCCACAGATACGTGTAGCCCCCAAGTCTCACCAAAGAAGCTTCTCTTTGGTGACAGAAAATCATCAGAGAAAGTCATCACTGGTCAGAATGTAAAGAACGGGTATCATGGGGGACCCGGTCCCAATATATCTACAACAAGCCCTGTGTTGAAGCCTCCGGGAACATTGTAAAAGAAGGGACAGAAAAAACTGTAAGAGACAGAAGACGATGGGGTCTACTGTGAGACTGTGTCTCTTAGAAATATCAGAAAGAGCCGGGCGTGGTGCACACGCCTTTAATCCCAGCACTCGGGAGGCAGAGGCAGACGGATTTCTGAGTTTGAGGCCAGCCTGGTCTACAGAGTGAGTTCCAGGACAGCCAGGGCTATACAGAGAAACCCTGTCTCAAAAAATCAAAAACCAAACAAACAAGCAAAAAAAGAAATATCAGAAAGGCTTCACCCAATAGTATTTCAATAAGATGGTTACGTAAACAAAACCTGAACAAGGAGACTCCACATAGACATACTAACTTGGAAGAGGAAATTTTATAGACCCCCCACCCCTAGACAAAGAACTACAGGATGCCAATAACAGAAGTGCGCATCCCCCATGAATGAGCCTTCCAATGCCCAGTGGTACATACAAGCAAATGCAGTCAGCAGGGGGAAGTGAATGGAGGGAGATAGTGTAATTATTTTTTATTTTAAATAAAAACAAAAGTGATTTCCTTACTCACTTGTACGTTGATCCCTTAAAATATACCTGATGGAGCCAGGCACGGCTCTTGTGATCCTAGTCCTTGGGGGGTGAGGCAGGGTGATTGTTCTGAGGCTGAGGTGAACCACAGCTGTATACAGAGACTGTGTCCCCAGACAGTGCAGGTCCAGTGTCCTCTGTGCGCAGAGTACCTTTAAGCACTAGGCCCAGATCAGGGAGCACAGGACACTAAGATCTCTGATTTGAGACCAGGACATGAGGCAGCGGCAGGACCCCCATTCACTGTTGGGGTCGGGGGCAGACTTGCTACAACAGCCCCCCCCCATTCCTCATGTTCCTTCTGTGGGACACAGGGACCATGCCACCAGTCACACGCCCAAAGCTTCGACTCCAATGGGTCACAGTGTGAGTTCTTCCAGAGGAAGAATTCCCGTTGTCCCTCTGAGTAGTGTTTTCTTTTCCCACCCTTCTAGCGCATACCTCATAGGAATGGATCCAAGTTTATTACATTTGGGGAAAATAGCCTGACAGCCCTGAGTTGTGAACCCCAGATTTCATCCTTGCTCAGCCAACTCCCTGTTTTCTCTAGTGTGTTTCTTTGAGCCTGGTGAACTCTTGCAGATCTTCTTGGTGTGAATTTGTGAGACTTCCTCTTGCATAACAGTCCTTCAGACACTCTCTGAAAGAAGGCGAAGGCGGCATAATGAACCCCAAGAGACTCTGTCTTACCATACCCGTCCTGTAAGATAAGATACCCTTACAATTGGAATGTTAGGATCTCTTATTTGAATTGGTGTCTTTTGTAAATCAAGCTGCACTGCAAAGTTGTCAACTTGGGTAGAGTCTCGCATTATTCCCACTGTGAGGGGAGGATGCGAACCTCAGATAAGAATCAGGATTTGAAGTGGTTGCCAAAACTATAATGATTTCTCTTAGTCGCCAATGTTCTATGGGAGGAGTCAGTGGCACCACAAGTTCAAGGCCAGCCTGGGCAACTTAGTAGGACCCTGCCTCAAAAATGAAAACCAACAAAGTAGAAGGAGCTGAGGATACAGTTTATTGACATTACCTAGAATATGCAAGGCCTGAGGTTCAGTCCTGAAAGTTGGAGTTGCTTCTTCGTTTCTGCCCAACGGCTACCTAGCAACAGCCAGGTAGCCTTGGTTTGTTATAAAAGGGACTAGCCTCTCACACTCTCTGATTCTCTGCCCCCCGCCTCTTTCTCTGCCTCTACTCCCTTTTCAACACCCCTTCCTGTGCCCCCAAATAAACTCTATTTTATATAACACTCCATTGTATGGCTGGCACCTGGTGGGGGGGCATGCCTTAGCATGGGCCTGCTGAGAGACTCCTTCCCACTGCACCATACCACACTGTATAAAACATATCCTTGCCAGGCGTGGTGGCGCACACCTTTAATCCCAGCACTCGGGAGGCAGAGGCAGGCAGATTTCTGAGTTCGAGGCCAGCCTGGTCTACAGAGTGAGTTCCAGGACAGCCAGGGCTACACAGAGAAACCCTGTGTCGAAAAACCAAAACCAAAACCAAAACAAACAACAAAACAAACAAACAAAAACCCACATTAGTTTACATGATCTTTCTCTTTCTTGATTTGAGGGAGACATCGAAAGAAAGTGTGGAGCTGAAGATTGGTTCTTTGACAGAGTGCTTGCCCAGCATGCACTTGGCTGTGAGTTTGATCCTCAGCGCGCGGTGGGGGATGGGGGTGGGGGGAGCAGCTTAGCCATCCTCAAGGGAGATGCAGGAATCGTGGCTGAGGTCGCTTTTACAGGACATTCTGTCACAGCGACAAGAAAGCAGACACAGGGACGCTGTGTGTAAAGGATGCAGTAGGCTCACAGTTCAGAGCAAAGGTAAATGAAGGTAACTGGAGGGCAGACGCCAAACCAGTTTCCAGCTACCTGAAACTTGTAGATCTGTGTAAGATTGGGGGCGGGGCAGACAGAACGCGGCTTTTGGTGGTGTTTACTCTTTGGCTTCCCAGACAAGTGTAAAGTATCAACTTTGTATCAGTTACAAACACAAAAGGGGAAACTGGTGCCAGTCTCCCTATTACTAATACGAAGATTTCCCCCGCCCCCGCCCCCCAGCAGAAAATCCCTTGCTAACTTCAGCAGCTGAAGGTTTTATGTCAACACTCAAACCGGAGTGGAAGACACAGGTCGTTAAGCAGAATGGTGACTGCCAGGAAATTGAATGCTGCGGGTGCCTGCCAAGTACGTAAAGTGAGAGGTAGTCCTAAATAATAGAAAAAGCACTTGGCATCCTGAGGAGAACGTGTGGTGAAAGGCCTGGGTATGACACTGGATACCAGGGCCACCAGTTTTTGTTGTTGTTGTTGTTTTGCTTTTTTTTTTGGGGGGGGGGAGGTTTGATATATAGAACCTTCACAGATTAGACAGCACACCAAGAGTTCTAAAAGAAAAATTTCTTTCATCTCCTAATTTGCAGAGAATCATAGTAATGATTAGAAATGTCTGAGTGTGGTAGGAAATGGACATTTTCGCTGGGGAAAGCAGACCTTCAGCCTTGGTTCTTCAAAGAAACTGCATTTTCACTGGGAGTGAATTTAACCACTTCTAATAATGCAATCCTGGTCCAGGGCATGCTTAGCCCCTGGTAAAGCGCAGCTTGGGAAGGGAGCGGCTTCTCGACTTGTAGGTTTTACCTGCTAACGAGGCAGCTGGAAGGAGCCACCAGAATCACCTGGGGCATAGTCCGAAGACTGTCATACCCAAGTTCATGATCCACTGAGGCCCCTTTGAACGACCATGCACTGTCCCCAGACTTATGATGAGGAAAGTTCAATAAATGTAATGAAGTTTTTAACTTAGTAGGAGTGAATACCTATATCCTGGACATTTTATAATTTTCATAAATTTCAAAACATATTTTCCTGAAAATTTGTTTTTTAGACATATTTATCTTACAGGTATGGGTGTCTTACCTGCCTATGTGACTATGTGCCATGTGGAGAGAGAGAGAGAGAGAGAGAGAGAGAGAGAGAGAGAGAGAGAGAGAGAGAAAATACAGAAGAAGGTGTCCGATTCCCCAGAGTTACAGGTACTTGTGAGCCACTACATGAGTGCTAGGAATCAAATCTGGGTCCTTTGAAGAGAAGCCAGGGCTCTTAATTGCTGAGCCATCTCTCCAGCCCTAAAACATACTTTCTTATCCCTTTTAAATTATTGTCTTAGGGTTTTACCGATGTGAACAGACACCATGACCAAGACAACTCTTATGAGGACAATATTTAATTGGGGCTGGCTTACAGGTTCACAAGTTTAGTCCATTATCATCAAGGTAGAAGCATGGCAGCATCCAGGCAGGCATGGTGCAGGAGGAGCTGAGAGATCTACATCTTCATCTGAAGGCTGCTAGCAGAATACTGGCTTCCAGGCAGCTAGGATGATGATCTTAAAGCCCACACCCACAGTGACACACCTGCTCCAACAAAGCCATGCCTACTCCAACAGGGCCACACCCTCTAGTAGTGCCACTCCCTGGGCTGAGCATATACAAACCACTACAATGACATACTATAGACCTCACAGCTACCAGAACACTATTAGTTCCCCAGTTTAGAAACTTCTGGAAGGTGCAAAACCTGCTCTGTACCTGGCCCTATAGTCAAGTTCCATGTGTGGAAGTCAGGGGCTGGGCACAATTTGTGTCAGCCATTGACTTTAGCTTGCTTACAGTCTAACTTGGGAGACAGAGCACCTTCTTAGGGACGGACTGTGGTATGGGTCAGAGTAGAGTGAGTTCTGGGATCATTCAACGATTAGGGATACACTTGGTAGTGGAGAACCGCATAGCTGAAGGCTTGTGAATTGGCAAGGATGGGAAAGGCCTCTCTGAGGAGGAGATCTGTCTGCCCACCATGCATTCCCAAAGCCCTATGCAGCTCTGTGGGAGAGCTGTCAGCACTGATTTGTCTGACAACCGGTGAGTTTGAGGAGACTTCCGGATGACCCTGCCTGGGGAGGAAACTGTAGTCAGATCTCATGGAGCCATGATGCACTGCATTAGAGTTTAATGTGAGGTAAATAATGGATGAGGCACTGTCTCTTGCCCTTACCCATATTATTTTTGTCAGGGATGCCTGTACTTATAATCCAGACATTTTCTTTGTCAGCCATATTGCTGGTTACCAAGGTTTGCATTTTTTTTTCTTTCCATCTCCTCAGGTGTGTTTAGCCAGTACCCAGGAGAGGGGATTAAAGGAGAAAGTCAGCTTCAGCGCATGCTTTCAGGAGTTTTAGTCAGATCCACTACTGTCAATCAGTCTGAGGCTGAGATAGTCAGATCCACTGCTGTCAATCAGTCTGAGGCTGAGATAGTTAGATCCACTGGTGTCAGTCTGAGTTAGTCAGATCTGCTGCTGTCAGTCTGAGTTAGTCAGATCCATTGCTATCAGTCTGAGGCTGAGTTAGTTAGATCCACTTCTGTCAATCACTCTGAGTTAGTCAGATCCACTGCTGTCAGTCTGAGTTAGTTAGGTCCACTGCTGTCAGTCTGAGTTAGTTAGATCCACTGCTATTAGCTAAATCCACTGCTATTAGTCTGAGGCTGAATATCTTAATGGGTTGGAAGAAGTTATTTACTTCGTAGTGAACAGGAAAAAAGAGAGAGAGAGAGGGAGGGAGGAAGGGAGAGAGAGAGAGAGAGAGAGAGAGAGAGAGAGAGAGAGAGAGAGAGAGAGAGAACACTATGAACACAGGCAAAGATATGCCCAGGGTTCTGATTTTTTCAAGTGGACCTTGTTGCCTAAAGGTTCCATCATTTCCAAAATAGTGCTGCCATCAGGGACTGAGAGGTCTACAGGAGCCTGGGGGTGGGGGTGGGGGGGTGGGGGGAGGAGTGGCATAATTCACATTCAAACCATAACACGTGCTCTTGGAACCAGTGTCACATCTCTGAACCACTTGTCTATACCACAGGAATAACAAGTGATGTTTAGAGTTGCCGTAAGCATCAGTGCAAACCTGCACTAGGATGTGGGTAGTGTAGTGTGTCTGTCTGTCCTCTGCTCCATCCTCACGCACGCTCTGCCAGGCAGCATCAGCACCTGCTTGTCCTGACCCAGTCTTCCAGTCTCCACTCTCCCGCTGCTCTCTGCTGTGACCCTGCTCTTCACAGGGGGCTGAAACAAGCCTTGGACACACAGTATGACTCATTAAAAGTGATTTTAGGGCTTTATTGTCTAGATGTTGAAATCCTAAATGAAGTTCCTAATGAAATTGGGGAGAGCTTTCTGCCATTCTCTTCGATCAGTTCACTAATTTGTGAAGCTAAGTGCATGTAGGAGGGAGCGCTAGAGTGTTCTAAAGATCCCTAGATCACGTCGTTCCTTCTCAAACACGGTTAGTGTAAGCTAGAGGTATTTACTGAGTGCTTAGTCAGGAAGGTCATGTTCAGACGTGGGCTGAGTGAATGTTTCCATTCTTCACCTTGAATACCAACTGATTGGAGGAAAGAGAACCAAAATTGTTGTTTTTTGTTTTTTTTTTTTTGAATGCATATGTTATTAGGATGTGTCATTAGAAAACAATTTTATAAGAAAGTGATTAAATGAAAAAAACAAGGAAGCTTCTATGAATGTAACAGAAACCACCTTATTTCTGACTGACGAGGACAAAGGGTCCCATTTAGAATGCTACTGTGATGTCACTAAAACACATAGAGATATACAAATACTATATAGAGGCTGTACATTTTGACTAGAATTCTCCATCAAGTTGCCTTGCTAATGGAGCCCCTTACCTGAGCATTGCTTTGGTGTTTACTGTCGATCTCTGCTGTTCTGTAGGCCTGAGGGAAAACCTCTGTTTCCCATTCTCAGCTTTCACTTTTCTGTCTCAGATATGGAGGAAGGCGAGAACACTGTAATCAGGTCTGCCCAGCTGCTCAACCTAGCACTGCCTGCTGTGCATGGCGCCTCTGAGAGGTCAAGGCCTGGTGCTTGTGGCTTAGGTTTTCTCAGAGTCTTTTTAATGGCTTCTGTTCTATTCCAGGATTCACAAAGGCTGTGATTCAAGGTCAAAGCACACATTGTCTCTTACTTCCTAGGTCACTCCCTACCTTTTAGCTCTCTCCCAGAGCTCTAGAGGGAGCTTTTACAATGGCCACCCAACACACACACACACACACACACACACACACACACACACACACACACTTCCTTGTCTGAATCCTCAGAGTCTTCCTATAATCCACAAGAGGAGAGCATTCTACAACAACATATTTAGATCTGTTCTTTACCTGACATGTGTCCCAGTGCTGGCCCCCATCAGCAGCAGGACGTGCTGGCACTCTGCAGTTCAGGGTGTCTCCCCTCATACAGGCCCCTTGGCACACTCTTCCTAGTCATGTTCAACCTTCTCCTGACACATGTCCCTGGATTCTTCTTCATACTGACTTTGACCAGCACAACTTCTACTGGTCCATTCACCAACTGTTTTGCATTGATATGTTTGCCCGTCTGCTAGCAGAAGAGGCTCCTGAGCAGAGAACCCTGCCTCTGCTCTCACAGATCTACAATGTGCCCTATATGGTGACCAATATTTATTTTCCCTATAGATGGCATAAATTGGAAGATCTGGAGGTATCTTTAGATAGCATTTTCCCTTTGTATGACTGTGAGTGCCCGACTTACCAGTAAGAAAGACGCCACAACAGGATCCTTCTGCACACTTTTATTGGGAGAGCTTGATTGCAGAGGTGAAAAGACCCCGAGCCCCAGAACTGGCGCTGCTTATATAGGCCTAGGAGGGGGAGGGGCATGTTTACACCCGATTGGTTATGCTTTCAGTACCTCATTTACATGCCTTGGGCCAGGCTTTCAGTGCCTCATTTGCATGCCTCAGGCCAGGCAGTGACTCCGCAAAAAACTCTACTGCATATGCGCACATTGGTTGTTTATCCAAACTTATGGGTGGTGGCCAGCAGTAGCCAGTGCCATCCAGCAATGGCATATGTGGCTTCCCACATCTCCCCCTTTTAATTTTAATAAAATGATGCTGGACTAGGCCTGTGCAATTATGTCCATCTGCCACAGCTCCTGTTTTAGGTCGTTCCTCTAGTGTCACAGCCTTACCCGTCATAGGGTAGCCCTATCACCACGGGGCCCTGTGTCTTAGGTTGGTCTGTGCACGAGGAAAGTTGCCCGTCTTTGGATATCACGGTGCTGTGTGACAGCACTGCTAAATGACCTAGGGCAAACTCTACAAAAGAGTCCAGACAAGTTTAAGGGAATGAATTAGTGGGGAAATCATGATCACCCTACCACGTGCAATGAGGAAACCTCAGCGATGTGCAAGGGCTGATCAATGATTGTTGAGTCTCTCTCATCCCAGTGCAATGGATCCATAGATCCGTGGGGTGCAAGAGCAGAGGACTCAGATGCCAACTAATTCTTGAGCATAGATAACCAAACTTCAGGGGAGGCGCCGTTTTCAATGGCTAAAAGTGCTTGAGTTATAATCACCTTGTCACGTTTTTGTTGGGTTCTGAATTTGCAAACCAACCAAATCGTGAATACCAGTCCATAGCATATGGCAGCACCAAACAAAATCACTCCCACCCATTCCTTAAAGTAAGAAAATGTAGAGGTAAGCCAAGAGGTAAAGTCTCCAAGGGTCACTGGTTCCACTCTGGTTCCATTAAGGTTCAGGATTTGTATCTGCAGCCTTGTCTGCAACCTTTCCAGCTCCTGCGACCAGTTCCCCTTCAGATAATTCGATAAATTGTACTTTTAATAAAAGAATTATTGATATACCTAATGGGAATAATGCACACATGCACACAACTCATTTGTATGACATCCATCATTTGTTCCATGTTATGTTGTAAAATATCCACTCTTTGATTTACTAACATTAACCCTGAGGCGATATGAGAATCTGCCCTTTGCAGGGTAAACAATGCCTCAGACATTTTTTCTGCTATCTGACTTGTGGTGTCAGCAGTATTAACTTGATTGGCCATAGCAATTCCTGCGGTAACCGCTGATGCCGCAGACACCACAATGGCAGTAACAATGGCAGCTGTGATTCCAAAATCTCTCTTTTGCCGAACAAGACTCATGAGTGGGAACTTCTCTGGATCTGCCTCAACAGGCACAGGGACAAAGGTTGGTAGATGTACCACTAAGGCTAAGAAAGTGGTTCCATTCCAGCATTGTGTCAAAAAACAAGTGACATTTGTACAATCTAACCAATCTGTATTGTTTTGAAATTCAGCCAATATAAAGAAAAATGGAGGATTGACACAAACTTCTATGGGAGGAGTAGTCATATTTCTGATAAATCTATTAGATGTCACATTATCTAAGTGAGCAGAGGTATTGGAAAGTGTGGAAGAAACATTCAATATTTCATGAAAGGTTCCAGTCAGCAATGCAAAAGCTGACAAACTGGTACTAGCACCTGCCTCATTACTTAAAATCCATTGGTAATATGGCCAAATATTTTCTTTCCCTGTAGCATCCCCTTTATCGTTCATTATGGCAAAATCCAATGGAGGTGACAAAACAAAACCCTTTGCTATTTCTTTCCGAGGAAAAATTTTTGATTGGCAAGGTGAAAAAACTATAGGAAATGCAAGGTCCAGATGGCACCAAGGCACACTGCATATAGCAGTAGCATTGCCAACAGGCCATCGTGATCTTTTAGGAATAGTCACATTTCCCTTTATCATAATAGTGGTGATGTTTATAGGTGAAGTTACATTATTTCCAACATCACTTGAGCCTGATTGTGCTCCTTGAAAAACTTGCGTTAAAGTATTAAGTAATACTCCAGAGCTCACTTTATTTTGGCGAATGGGATCTGCCCAATTAGAGATAATCTTTTTCTTTAAAAACATACAGGGTGTAAAAGGTTTATCCACATTATGCACAAAGCATAGTGTATAATTTAAATGAAAACTCGTACTATTATACACCCATGGCTCTTGAGGAGTTTGTTGTGCACAAGGCACATCCAAAAAACATTCAGTTGCAAAAAACAAAGGCAAGGTAGAGGAATTGGAATGTACCGGTAAGGGTACTGGCCATGATCTCACTACTGCCCACAAAGGTATACTTATCCCTGTCTCAATCATCAGGAGTAAGAATAACAGGATCATCTTGGGATTCATCTTAATCTTTCACGGTTCTTGTCAGTCGCGTCGGAACCCAAAGTGGATTATCTTCACCCTGTGGAAAAACACAAATAGCTCCCCTGGATCTGATTAATATGGGATCCGGGCCATACCATTTATTATAAAGGACATTTTTCCACTTGACCATTTCATTGGGCAGTTGAGGCCATTGTCCATGCCTTTCGGCTGGTGATCTTCCAGCATCATCCAATTTTTAAAAATTAAGAGTAAATATTGTAAGGGATAGAGCCATCTTTGGCATCATAGCCTCTATTCCCCCTTTTTGTTTTTGCAAATATTGTTTCAAAGTACGATGGGCTCTTTCAATGATGCCTTGGCCCTGTGGATTATAGGGCAACCCAGTAACATGTTTCACTTGCATTTGTTTGCAAAATTGACTAAATTTAGAAGAGGTATATGCAGGACCATTATCTGTCTTTAGCAGCAGGGGCTTGCCCCATGCAGCCCAAGCCTCTAAGCAGTGGGATATGACATGAACTGCCTTTTCCCCAGTCAAGGGAGAAACATGTAGGACACCAGAACTGGTATCGATGGACATATGTACATATTGTAATTTCCCAAAAGCTGGGATATGCATGACATCCATCTGCCAAACATCTAGGGGTCGCAATCCGCGAGGATTAACACCCACGGAAGGTGCATTAATAAATTCTACACATTTACCACACTGTAGGACACTATCTCGAGCTTCTGTTCGTGTGAGCTTAAACTTCTGTCTCAATGTAGAAGCAGGGACATGATAAAGTTGATGAAAATCCTTAGCACCTTCTATAGAACTTTGTGAAAGCAAAACCATGTCTCTGGTGGCTGAGTCAGCAATTGCATTTCCCTTAACCATAGGTCCAGGTAATGATGTATGTGCTCTAATATGTTGAATATAAAAGGGGTGCTCATGTATCTAAATACAATCTTGTACTTTCATCAAAATTTCAGATACTGAACTAGACTGCTTAAAATTTGCAGCAGTCTCTAATGCTAATACAGCATTAACCACATAAACAGAATCAGAGATAATGTTTATGGGCATAGAGAACCTTTTAAAAACTTCTAAAACCACCAAACATTCCACCAATTGAGGGGCTCCTGGTGTAAATTGCAACCTTACAGCCTTTTCATTAATCACATAACTTCCAATTCCTGTTTTGGATCCATCTGTATAAATATCAATGGCTCTATTTATAGGGGTATTAGCCGTTTCCTTTGGAAATATCACTGGATGCAATAACATAAAATGTAATAAAGGATATTTAGGATAATGATTATCAATTAAACCAGAATAACTGCATCTAAGAATGGCCCATTCATCTATAGTAGCACACAATATTTGCATTTGTGCGGCAGTATATGGAGTAATTATGCTATCAGGCATTTTTCTAAAGTGAGTAATTTACTTTTTTAAACCTTTATGAGCCATATTTGCCACCAAGGTGGGATAATGCTCTATAGTCTTATTAGGGGATATATGTGGATGTATCCATACCAAAGGACCATCTTGCCATAACACAGCAGTTGGCAAGTTTATGGTTTTTAATATGCATAGGCACAAAGGTTCTTGGTCATTTATACGATTTAACTGTGCTTTTTTGATAGATAGCTCTTTCAACCCTCCTAAGAATTTCAGAAGCCTTAGGTGTTAATTGTCTCAATGAGGTATTATGTGATTCTCCTTCTAAAATTTGAAATAAAGGTTTTAATTCCGAAGTAGGGATCCTTAAATAAGCTCTAATCCAATTTATATCTCCTAATAATTTTTGAAAATCATTTAATGTCTTTAAATGATCTTTTCTTATACTAATCTTTTGTGGAGTAACATATTGTGAAGTGTTAGTAGCTCCCAAAAAATGACTAACACTGGACTGCTGTACCTTTTCTGGTGCAATAATCAAGCCTTTATTTTTTAAAGTTTCATTAAGCAAGCCATAAGCTTGTTGTATACTTTCTTCTACAGGTCCACAAATCACAATATTATCCATATAATGACATATTTTTAAGGAGGGAAAACCATCTCTAACTGGTTGAAAAGCTTTTCCTACATATAAATGACACATGGTAGGGCTATTTGCCATTCCTTGGGGTAATACTCGCCATTGATACCTTTTATCAGGCTCCATATGATTAATAGAAGGCAGGGTAAATGCAAATCTAGGCTTATCTTTCTTATTTAGTGGAATGGAAAAGAAACAATCCTTAATATCCACTACTATAATTCTCCAATCCTTAGGTAGAGCTAAGAGTAGGGGGAGTCCTCTTTGTACAGGACCCATAACTTGCATTTGTGCATTAATGGCTCGTAGGTCATGTAACAACCTCCATTTACCTGATTCTTCTTTACAAGAAAAATAGGGGTATTCCAGGGTGATTGCGTGGGTTCTACATGCCCCAGGTCTAATTGTTCTTGTACTAATTCTTTAGCTGCTTTTAACTTCTCAGAGGGTAAAGGCCACTGAGGCATCCACACCGAGTCCTCTGTACACCACGGAATGGGTAAAGGCTCCTCAGCTGCCCCTAGAAAAAACCCAGCCTTTTCTTATCTGCTTTTTCTGTGGCTGTAACTGGTGAAATTCTACCTTGTAAATTTTTTTCAAGACCTAGTTCAGGTATATATCCCATGCCTTTCATCATTTCCTTGCTTTTCTGAGAATAATTATTAGTCAATATAAAATTCATGGCTGACAACACATCTCTTCCCCATAAATTTACAGGTAAAGGGAGCACATAAGGTTGAAAAAGCCCTGTCCTGCCTTCTTTATCCTTCCATTATAAGGATTTTGCACTTATAGTTGGGGTAGCCTCATATCCTAATCCTTGTAAGCTATGTGATGATTGATTAACAGGCCAAGAAGCAAGCCACCAGTTACTGGATACAATGCTTTTATCCACTCCTGTATCCATTATACCTTGAAAGATTTTTCCTTCTATTTGTAATTGTAAAGTGGGACGATTATCCAAATCTAAAGATATGTAGGCCACATTAGTTGCTGTAGAACCAAATCCCTTATCTCTTCACGAATCCTGGCCCCTAGGGAACATGTTATACAAACTGGGAAGAATCAGCAATTGAGCAATGCGATCCCCAGGAGAAATGGTCATGATACCTCGGGGTGCAGAACACATAATTTTAACTTGTCCCTCATAATCTGAGTCTATAACTCCGGGATATATCACCAGTCCTTTCAAAGAAGAAGAGGACCTACCCAACAGTAGGCCCACTGTATCCTTCAATAAGGGACCTCTAAAATCTGAGGAAATAGGTTGGCACCCCATTTGAGGTGTAAGAATTATTCTGGAGGTGGCACAGATGTCCAATCCTGCTGAACCCGGAGTGGCTCTCCTCGGTCTCTGGGTGGCCTCATGGACACTGTGGTCTGGAGTGCCCCATACATTTGGGGGCCCTGGGGACGGGGGCCCCTCACTCCGTTTTTTGGCTGTTGCACTTTAAACTGAGGTATTGGCCTTCCTTTTATATCTCTGACTGATCTACATTCATTTGCCCAATGTCTTCCTTTCTCACATTTTGAGCAAATGCCTGGTACTTTCTTTTCAAACCCACTCTTTCTACCCTTTGTACACTGCTTTTGCATATGACCTGTTTGTCCACAATTATAGCAGGTTATTCCTTTTGTTTGCGCCATCAAAACTGCGGCAGCCAGCCCTGCATTTGAAAGGGGTCCTCCTATTTCTCTACAGGTTTTTATCCACACCTGTAGTCCTTTCCCTTTCCAAGGTGTGATAGCATTTCTGCATTCTTTGGTACATTGCTCATAAACTAATTGTTCAATTAGCGGCATTGCGGCCTCAGAATCACCAAATATGCGTCCGGCTGCTTCCATCATGTGAGCCACAAATTCAGAGAATGACTCATTAACTCCCTGAATAATTTTTGTCAAGTTACCAGATACCTCTCCTCGATTAGGCAATGCTTTCCAAGCTTTCACTGCTGCCTGATTGATCTGATCATAGACCTGCACTGGGTATCCTAATTGATTGTTTGTCCATATACCCTGACCTGTAAGCATTCCAAAGCGCCATGTTGGTTGCCCTGCAGTAGCATTAGCATGGGCCTGACTCAAACACAGATCATGCCATATAGACTTCCAGTCTATATACTGTCCCATCGTAAGACATGCCTTTACCACACTCATCCAATCAAAAGGAGTCATGGCATGGTGAGCCAGTCTATCAATTTGGGACTGAGTAAAAGAGGCATTGACTCCATAAGTCCTTACTGACTCCGCTAAATCTTTCACTTGTTTATGCGATATTGGCTCATAATATTACTGTTGAGCTTGATCCTGAAAAACAGGAAAAGCCTGACATATTTTGCACAACCCTCTAGGAGTGCAAAAAGAGTGGCCATTGCCAATTGTTTTCTTATCTGTATAAGGCAGAGGTGGTGGGGGAGCACTGAGACTCCTCCCTATTGGACCATATCTTACTGCCTCATACTTTGCAGCAGCCTCCCCCAAATGTTCCTCCTCCCCTGCTGATAATTCCAAGTCCTCTGAGCTAGATAATTCTAACAACACAAAGTCCTCGAGAGGAGGATAAATTGACTTAATTTTTTGATCTTCATTCTTTATATTATCTTTTGTATCTTTATATTTAGGTTTCTTTTCCTTTTCTCTTTTTATATCTCTTCCTTTACTTATTTTTCTGCACGCTCCTTCCTTTTCATTTCTCTCTGTTTCTGACATACTTTCCTGGTGCTCCTGCAAAAGTCGCTGCCCTTCCTTAACAGCTGGTTCACATTTCTTGTCCTGAATACAAGCCTTAATCAATTTCCATAACGGCCTTGTTCCTGCTTTCACTTTCCCTTCTGCTTTCTCTCTTGCTATATCTCTCCCTAACTTTTCCCAACTAGGTAGCGTCATCGACCCAGTGGGGGCAAACTAAGGAGCGAGTCTGTCTATCTCTTTTAAGAACCCTCTCACTGTACTTTCAGAAATCTTTAAACCTTGTTCTTTAAGCAAGGCTTGCACCAGCCCTACTAATGGCATAGACTGGCCAGTACCCATGATCATCCTGGACTAAAGCGTTATCTAAGTGAAATTATTCCCAGCAGATACACTCGTGTCCAGGGCAATGACAATTAAGGCAATAACACAATATCAGGGCAAGAAAGAAAGCAAGCAACGCAACCCCAGCAATAATTACAGAATCTATTCCAAAAGAAAGCATACCTCTCAGAGACTTATATTAATTTCTTTTTACTTAACAGTACCACCATTCCCCAGCTGAAGAGTTCTGAATCCACGCAGTCGAATCCTTCTCAACAGTCTGTATTGTGGGACACTTCATTGACCGCTCCTTCCCCATGATGTAGTTCTGAATCCTCCCTGTAACAGGGGGTCTTTGCTCGTGCCTGAAGATGTCTTGTCCCGGGTTTAGGCACCACTTGTGAGTGCCCGACTCACCAGCAAGAAAGACGCCACAACAGGATCCTTCTGCACACGTTTATTGGGAAAGCTTGATTGCAGAGGTGAAAAGACCCTGAGCCCCAGAACTGGCACTGCTTATATAGGCCTAGAAGGGGCGTATCCACACCCAATTGGTTATGCTTTCAGTACCTCATTTACATGCCTTGGGCCAGGCTTTCAGTGCCTCATTTGCATGCCTCAGGCCAGGCAGTGACTCGGCAAAAACTCTACTGCACGTGCGGACATTGGTTGTTTATCCAAACTTATGGGTGGTGGCCAGCGGTAGCCAGTGCCATCCTGCAATGGTGTATGTGGCTTCCCACATATGACTTCATATCTGAATTTGTTAAGTTTTGGAGTTACTATCTATTGTTTTAATTTTCCCTTGGATAGCAGTAAAATTTGGCACCTTGTGCTCTCTAGGTAACGGCTCTACCATGGAGTTCCATATCCAGCCCATTTCTGGTTGCTGGAATCTGAGCTGCCTGACTTTGACAACCTTGGCTACCACCTATCCTTGTTAAGATCTTTTCAGTGGAACACAGCCAGGAAGACACACCGTGTGTATCATCTATGGCTGATTTGTTTTGCAAAGCCAGTCCTCAGAGGGCCTGGGGAGATGGCTCAGTCAGTGAATTTTTCATCTCACAAACATTAGGATCTGAGATCTAGCTGCAGAATGCATATATGAAAGTTAGAGCCTCACAGGAAGCTCTTGTTGTCCCAGCACTGGGACAGCAGAGACAGGTGGACTCCTGCAGGTCTACAGCCAGCCAACTTGGCTCTACTTAGGAGGTTTCAGGCAAATGAGAGAGCCTTGTCTCAAAGAAGGTAGTCAGTGCCTGGGATAGGAAGGAAACTGTCCTCTTACTTCCATAAGCAAACACATGCACACATGCACCTACCCCCTCCACAGGCATACACACATGCATACATGCACATTCATATGTACACACACATGCATATCCACATGTGTGCACACACATGCACACATATACACACATGCATGCACACATGAACATGCATACATGTACACACATACACATGTGAACACACATACACACACATATGCACGCACACACACACACACACACACACACACACACACACACAGACAAACTCCCTAGCCAGAGCACAGTAGTTGAATAAAACTTTATGGCTTTACAAAGGCCAAATCATTTATTTTGTGGTGCTTTACAGAACAATGTGCTGACCTGGCTCCAAGTCTTCATTTTTCGCCAGATCGCCAGGCTTCTTGACTTGCTAATACTCTTTCTGGAGATTCTCCAGGCCAGTATGGCTCCCTGTATGGTCATGGCCAGCTCTGTGAGCATTATTTCCTAAGCAGCCTCCCCCACTGGTGTAAGAGTCAGGGACAGGATGCAATAGTCATAGGCAGGCCATCCACACATGGGGTGCTGACCGAGCCCAGTGAATAGGCAGGGGACTCACTCCTGCCATGGAACCTTCCTCAACCCAAGAACAGTGCCCATGCTTCTGCTGTTGTTGACATTATGTTTGAGCCTCATCAGCTAGGAGACTCACGGTGACCGAGGCTGTGTGGGTTGCAGAATGAGGGGAAGGAACAAACGTGTCACCTAGTACACTGGGTGGGAAGCCAGACAAGGAGAGTTTTTCTAAGTGTATGTGCCTGGAGGCAGCTGGAGGCAGCTGGAGGCAGCTGGAGACTATGGCTTTACTTGCATAGGGGGCAAGGTGTCATGTGACTGTGCACAGTCACAAGGTGGGTAGAATGTGTGTGTGTGTGTGTGTGTGTGTGTGTGTGTGAGAGAGAGAGAGAGAGAGAGAGAGAGAGAGAGAGAGAGAGAGAGAGAGAAGGCCCTAGCTGTCCTCTAGACACCTATCCAACCCATAAGCTCAACAAACCTTGTCAGCACTAGAAAAACAGGCCAAGCAAATCAAATGCGGGGCTTGTTTAGAGATGAGGGAGGGGGAGAGAGGTGAAGGGAGCTGGGGCAGCCGCTAACTGTGCTTAGTGAGGCCTCCCGGAGGGTGGGGTGGGGTGGGGTGGGGGGGCAGGCCATCAAATGCCAACAGAGAAAGTGCCAAACCTGGGGCGGGTAAGCTGGAGCAGATGAGGACAGGGTGGACATAAATCCTTGGGAATCTGTGGTATCAGAACAGCTTAATGTCCGCGTGAGAGATGGCGCTGGAGACAAAGCTGGGTGCTAACGGAGAAGAGCATGTGGGGATTCAGGGATTCCCAGATACCACGTGGCAGGTCCCTGGGGAGAATCTGGGGCTTGCCAGGGCTGCTGTGGATATTTTCTGAATGGATAAGCCCTGCAGGATGCATCTGTATGGGAGCCATGGGCCTCTTCATCAGCTGGGCTGCAAGGGAGTGATGGGTTGATCGATCGCCCCGTGCCTAGGGAGATTCTCATCAAATAAATCACTTGCGGTTTTTAAAATTAATTTTGTGCATGTCTCATGGTGCATGTGTGGAGGTGAGGGGACATGTGTGCATGTGTGGGGACAGCTTTTGGGAGTCAGTTCTCTTTCAAGCTATCATGTTTGGTGGCAAGCACCTTTAACCATTGAACCCTCTCATTGGCCTGGCACGAAGTAAAAATAAGATGAAAAATTATATTTTTTTCTTTATGCTTCTATAATGAACACAAATAACAGGATAATTATTTTTATAATAAAAGAACAATGTAGGCATAGGCTTTTATTGGAAATATACTGAATAACTTGATGCTAAAAAGCATCTCTTCAAATATGTCATCTGATTCATTCCTGAGTTTGAAATTCAGAACCAAGAATTGTGGGGACATAACCCACCTGCTGGGAGCAAACAGCAGTGCCACCAGGTGCAGGCTTTGTGAAGTAGAGGTGACATCACCCGTGTCCTTAGATCTGAGTGGGATGTAGGTCAGAGCCAGAGAAACCTTTGTCCAACTTGCTCAGGGCCCCTCTGGAATAAAGTCACAGAAATGAAAAAGCAAGACTTTTTACCCTAACCAGCCTTACCTTTGTAAAGGGAATGCACAGAGCTCTGACACACACAGCGATCACACATGCCCGTGCCTTTGTTGCAGCCTTTGCTCTGTGGAGGTCCTGGGTGTCTGGTGGGTTTCACCTTTTTTTCATTTTCTCAGAATGCAGGGTTTTCTCAGGATTCTGGCTCCAATGGGGTCCTCAGCACACTGCTGGCCTGGCAGATAGCCAGAGATGGTCTCTTCAGGTTGCTCCAGAAAGACACACTGAGATGGGTCAGGCACAGCCACGTGATGTTCCTCAGAAGACCCAGGGTCCACACTCCTAGCTCTGAGATTCATCTTCGTGTCAACTTGATCAGATTTGTAATCACAGTGGAGGTACACCTTAGGGCATGTCTGTGAGGATGTTTCCAAAATGCGTAACTAAGGAAAAGAGACCCACCCCAAATGTGGGCAAGACCATCCGGTAAACTGGAGTTCCAGACCAAGGTAAAGCCGGAAAGGAGGAAGCTGGCTGAACATCAACACTCTCCCATGTCTGCTACCGGTCAGCCTAGATGCCAGAGACCTAGCCATGTTGGTTACTTTTCTTAAATGTTGTAACAAAATACCTAACAAAAGCAACTTAAAGAAGGGGATTGTGGGAACTCGTTCTGGCTCACAGTCTTGAGTATGTATTCATCATGGTGGAAAAGGCTTGGCAGGAGGAACCTGAGGCAGAATGCTGTGCTCAGCTCGCTTTTTCTGGCCACGGCCACGGAAGGTTCTGCCCACAATTAGGTGTGACTTCTCACTTAACCCAATCTTGAACCTCCCAACAGGAATGAACCTAGGTGGTGCTAAGTCCCGTATAGTTGACAGTCATCTTTAACCATCAGACTCTTCAAACAGTGAGCCAAAATGAACGCTTTCTCCCTTAAGTTGCTTTTGCCAGCAACAATGAGGGACGTGCCCAATAAACACACAGAGCAGCATGAGGTCAGCACAACCAATCTTGATGTTTTAGTTTGAATGTGTGTGATGCACAGATGCACATTCATGGGGAGGCCAGAGGTTGATGCTGAGTTTTCTGTTGTCCACTTAGGTTGGTCTGTCTGTCTGTCTGTCTGTCTATCTGTCTGTTTCTGTCTCTTTCCTCCTTTTTCTTCCTTCCTTCCTTCTTTTCTTTCTTTCTTCCTTCCTTCCTTTCTTTCTCTCTCTTCCCCTCTCTCTCTCTCTCTCTCTCTCTCTCTCTCTCTCTCTCTCCTTTTTTGTTGTTTTGTTTTGTTTTGAGGCAAGGTCTCTCACTGAACCTGGAGCTCATCAAGTCAGTAACTCTAGTCAGTGAGCCCCAGGGATGCCCCATCTCTGTCTCCCAGTGCTAGGATTATAGGTGTGTGTTGAAACATCTGCTTTTTTATTTGGGTTCTGGAAGACTGAACTCTCGTCCTCATAACCCTTAGAGTAACCACATTACTGTATTAGGCCATCTCCCTGGACCCAAGCGTCTTCCTGTCTCTCTTCAAAATATCTATCTATCTATCTATCTATCTATCTATCTATCTATCTATCTATCTATCTATCATCTATAGTGTGTGTGTGTGTGTGTGTGTTTTCGCGTGCACGCGTGCTCGCGTGCTCAAACCCACCTGCCTGAGTACCATGCGCCTGAAGGAGCCCATAGAAATAAGAAGAGGGCATCAAATTCCCTGGAATGGGAGTTTTAGGCAGTTGCAAGCTACCCTCTGGGTACTTTCAAGCTGAACTCTGGTCCTCTGCCAAAGCAGCAAGTGCTCTTAACCTCTAAGTCATCTCTCCAGACTCTCCAGACCCAGTTTCCCTTGTTAACACTTATCTGGGCAAGTCTGTGAGCAAGGCAAGAAAGTGACTGCTAGGTTTCAGAATGAGATCTTGTTTTGAAATACTGATAATTAGGAGAGCAGAGCCCCCAAGGTTAATTATGGAAAGAAAAGAGACCAATTCCCCCCCCCCCCCAGTGGCTGATGCTTCCAAGTTCTCGTTTAGATGATCCAGAGATGCCCCTTCTATAAACACATATGAGAGGTCACAGAGAAATGCGGCCCATCTTCCCTCCCACATCTCCAAAATTGATCAGAAATGCAATCCCAAGGATAGGTACAAACACGCTTTTGATTCTTTCATTGACAGTCTGGGTCTTTATTGATTGACAGTCTGGGTACCACCACACACACAGACTTCAGGTATTTCTTAATACACTTCACAGAAAGAGAAAGATTGCTTTGCAGAGGTTTGATTTCCACTCTTCTGACATCCACTTTTATCCCACTATTCACACTCACACAATGCAGGCTGTGATTCATGCTCACACACTGTGGATGCCTGTCTTTTGGGTTATTTTAAGAATCACTATTGTATTCTGAAGAAAACATATGCATCTGTTAGGAAGGAAAAGGGACCATACTGGAGAGCCACAGAGCTTCAGGGAGTCCCTTTACCCAAAGCAGAACAGCAAACATTGTCCTGGCTTCCCAATGCGATTACGTCACACGGGTGTGGAAGGAGGCAGAGGCAAGCACAATGATGGAAAAAAAATAGTGATGGGTGACATCAGACTCCTGACTGCTGCTTGACAGGTGGTCTTTTCATTTTGGGAGCTGGCTGGGTGGAGTCTAGGGCCACTGGGACAAAAGTGTGAACTTAGGCCAGCTGGCCTTTCCTCACACCACAAGATAACATCATTTCTATATGATTTTTAGCTCTAGGCCTCAAGTTTGGTAGCCCCACCACCACCAAAAAAAAAAAAAAAAAAAAAGCAAAAGCAAAACAAATAAAAAACAGGAAAAAGAAAAGAAAACCTTGAAAGATTAACACTTGAGTGTGATGCATGTTGATCTGAAGGCTATCTTGGTGTGTGTGTATTGCCCTGTCTGTAGGACCACTGGGTGGATGGGGCTCCCTGGGGCTTAACAGCAGAGGAGGGAGCAGATATGCAGAGGTGTCCCCACTTGTGGTGGAAGGGGTCAGGCATACTCTCATTCAGATGGTCGAGGGATGCTCCTTCTATAAACATTGTGTTTCTTGACCCTGTTGTTAGCATTGGCGCAGCATCATGGGATTGTCTCTTAAAAACGCCCCCTTTATAGGCACTTTCTCTGTTAAATTCACAGTGAAGCTAAACTTCCAGGCTGCAGTAGGAATACTCCAAACCAAATTGCAGACTTTGTTATCTTTTCAGGGGGAAAAAAAGATCATTTCTTTCTAAAGTTGCAGATAATGAAACGAACGGAAGTAGGTTTGGCTTCTGAGTCCTCCCTGCGATTTAAGCAGTCTGCCATCCAATTAGCTTTCCTAGGTTCTCACTTGGTTGATAAGCTGATTAGTACACAGAGGGGTTGTAATCTCATCAGCACCATTTGTAAAGATAGGATTTGGGGGGATAAACAAATAGTTTTGACTACTGCAGGGGGCCCTTTGGGAATAGATGATTACTACATGAGAGCAGCGTTCCTCAGATCTCAAGTGTGCTTCTGAGAATCCTCAGAGGTGTTACTTACCCAGGGCGTGGCAACAACCCTGGAAAACACTTCCCACCTCACTCATGGCTTCTACAGAATCCAAACCAAAGGTGCACCCTCATCTAAGCTCTGACATTCGAGTGAGCCAGAGGCTGAAAGTGCCTCCTCCCCCTGGGGCCAGCGGGTGCTGTGGTTTTCTGTGGGTGCCCTGGAAAGGATCTAGGGGCTGCTTCTGTAATCTGCAGCCTGTGTTTGTGTGTGCGCATTTATGTGCTTATATGCATCGAGAAGAAGAAATGGCTAAGGAAGGTAGGAATCTTCGGAGTTTCCCTTGAGGTTGTGCGTCCAGGGCCAAGTGACATCTCTCTCTACACGTCAAACCAGTGATCTCCCATGCAGGCTCGGTTCCACTCACAGCCACAGTTCCAGCACCACTCCAGCTTGCACTGGGGCTGAGGACACTTCATGTGCATACATCCTCCTGTGGGGACAAAGGACATAGACGCTGTGGGTTTGTAACAAATACGGGCGAGCCCTTGTTCCCCGTGCCAACCTGCCATTCCAGAAACAGCTCTTGTAGTGAATAACAACCTCAAGCAATGAGAGCAGAGAGACTGACCCAGAGTGAACAACCAGACAGCAGCGGAGGCAGCTCCTGGGTCCGGATGCTCTAGAGAAATGGAACAAATCCCATCTGCATATCTGAGGTTCTCTTCTTTTCCCTCATTTAGACACAAATTGTTCACATTTTATAGACAGCGATTCTTCATTTTAAAAAATATATAACCATAATAAACACATGATTTTAAATTCATATTAAAAATTTAGTTACGTAGTATAAAATACACCGAGGTTCATATCTATTTATTTTTCACATATTTATTCAGTGTTACTTGGCTCTACAAAATTTATCAACAGGAGTTGGGACAGTATACTACGTTTAATAGAGAATATGTTCCTTTGTGGTATTCAGAGGGCTCAGCAGGTCGAGTGCATGCTTAACGTGCACGGAGCTCTGGGTTTGAACCTCAGGCATGGTAGTGCACACATGTGGTCCCCCCAAACTCAGGAGGTTGGAGGCAGGAGGATCCAGAATTCAAAGTCATACTCCGCTACAGGGGTGTTCCAGGTCACCCTAGCTTGCTTACATAGAACCTTGTCTTAAAAAGTTAACAAAACAAAACAACAGGAAGAAACAAAAAGTCAGAAAGGAAGCTCATGTGAGGTGTGTGTGCGCCACCTCCTACGTTATAGCTTGAGGATGTTGAGGCTGGAGCACGGCTCTGCTGGAGAAGTGTCTCAATGTGAAACTCCATCAGCAGGAAGAAGAATTGCTGAGACACCCAGCATTCCTCTTAGAACAGGGATGGTCTTGTCCACAGGCAAAGGCAAGTCCCTTATCGAAGGACCTCCTTTGAGTTTGCCCCTTCCCTTTGGTTGTTTGAGCTCCAAGCAAAGCAGTCTCTATTCAAGCGCTGCTCCACTTGACTCTAAACGGGCTCTGTTATCCATTTTTGCCACCTATCTTGTTGGCATTTTTTTTTCTTGCCAAGGTATCCAAGTAGTTGCCTCAGGACTGTCTAACTTTTATGAATAGAAAGCTCACATGAGAGCTAACACCAGTCTCAAATATTTCTGGGCCCACAGGCATTTATTTGTCTTGGGATAACACGTTTAAAATCCCCCTATTTTCCACTTGGTTTTGGTTTGTTTGAAGGATCATAAAAGATTTTAAGTGTGTGAAAAAAAGAGGAGAAAATTTAAAAATATTTTCCATCAAAGACAGGGCCATTTTCAGCACACATTAACAGCTGTGTCTTAGGGTGTATACAATACATTGGAATAGTGTGACTATGTAACATCGGTTTTTTTGTTTTTGGTTGTTTTGTTTTGTTTTTTTTGAGACAGGGTTTCTCTGTGTAGCCCTGGCTGTCCTGTAACTCACTCTGTAGACAAGGCTGGTCTCAAACTCAGAGATCTGCCTGCCTCTGCCTCCCAAGTGCTGGGATTAAAAGCATGCTCCATCATTGCCCAGTGTGACATCCTTTAAGTCTCTCTAAAAAATCTTATAGGATATTAGGCAACACGTGAACAATTGTTACACTATGGGAGAATTGTTTGTTTTTCTCTCATTCCTCACACATCCGAAATCCTAACATTGTAGCTCATCTCTGTAGAAAGCATTGCTCACTGTGGGTGAGGAGGAGCAGTGGGTGGAGACAGTTTGGCCAGGAGCTCTCTTTGCAGAGTCCCGCATGGCCTTGGTTGGGGTGGAATGGCATGACTCCTGCCCCTGGGACAGGGCCAACAGGGCTTGAGCCTCCACGAGTGTCCGTGGCTGCTGTGGGCATCAGGCTTGTTTGTACAATAATGGACATACTTTCAAGTTCCTCTGAGGAATGTCTTCCCTGTTAAGGTTAATGACTCCGTGATAATCAGAGACAGCACGAGGGAGCCAAAGGTGTGGCCGATGTCTTTAAACGCTGGGACCCTCTAGGCAGCCATTAAGACTGTGGAAAAGAACTTTAAATACATGAGCTCAAAAATATATAATGTCTCAACTATGCAAAAATATAAGGATGCAAGATGAATTGTATAAGGAATTTCACAGATCTAAGGGACAAAGGCAGCTACACTATGAGCCGGCTAGTCAGAAGATAGAATGACAGGCAGATTCCTGAGTTCAAGGTCAGCCTAGGACAGATCGAATTTAGGTCCAGGCAGGGTCATAATGGGAATTCCAGGGCAGGGTCCCACCCAGCTGCTTTATTGTCTGTGCTTGTGCTTGCTGTCTCTTCCTGAGTCAACGGGCTAAGGTCTCGGAGTGTTGGTTCCTAGACGGTCGAGAGGGGATGGGAATAAATAACTGAATTGGTATGTAAATAAAAACCTGGACTTTGGATCTGCCTGAGATCAGTGAGCAGAAAGTGATAGCAGTTCTTTTAGAATTTTTTTTTTTTTTCTATCAAGAGCTTAGATGTCTAGAAAGCTCTGGAGAGTAAACAGCTCGTCAAGAGGTTTATTTTTTGGTTTGTTTTTGTTTTTAAATAAACAGGATTTCTGATATTAGTTAGAAATTTCATGGAGAGCGAACACAGCTCTTTTAGAATTTTTTTCTAACAGTATTTCATAGTCAGAAATCCCAAGAATTCCTGAGAGAGCTGACGTGGCTCTTTTAGAATGCTTTCTAGGCGCTACCCAGAGAAGGCGGAAGAACAGGCACAACTCTTTCAGATCTTCTTCTAGCTTTCTGATTTTGATTGGAAAACCCAAGAATTATTTTTAGAAATTTTCTAACAGGATTTCTGACTTGGTTGGAAGATCCAAGAATATTTTATAGCAACTTTTCTGACTTTAGTCAGAAAGCTTTCCAGAGAGCTTTTAGAATTTCTACTATCAGAGAGAGCTGCCTTGAGAAAGCTAGCTTTCTCAACCAGAGAGTTTTTTAGAATAGCAAGAAAAAGCTGTTTAGAGCAGAGCCAAGCACACAACACACACACACACACACACACACACACACACACACACACAGAGAGAGAGAGAGAGAGAGAGAGAGAGAGAGAGAGAGAGAGAGAGAGAGAGAGAGAGGGAGAGATCTGAAAAGCTATCTCAAGCAGACTACACAGTCCAGAGCTATCTACAGAGGGCTGTGCAGGGAGCCATCTTGAACAGAACATGGGCCGCCAGCTTGGACCCACAGTTTAACTTCAAGTTGTTTGTTTCACCGCTCTCAAACACCCCTTCTCTCAGAAACCGTCTCCAAGCTGGTCTTGGCATCTCTTTCCTTCCTGTTAGTTAACATGCAGCTGACTCCTGTTAGACCCTGTAATGTGGAGGTGCCCTTGGAACTGGGATTCTACAAGCTCAGCCTCACAACAGCACGCACCACTTAGCGCCGTTCTGGTCAAAGATGTACGGACAATGGCATTCCCATAAGACTGCAAGCCGGAAACTCCTGTGGCCTGCTGATCTCCTGGTTTGCGTTATCCCCCACATGCGGGTGCTAGTCCACTGTGCTGCCGGTGATAGGGAAGAAGAGATGGCAGAAGGGGACTTTGTGGAAGAAGCAAAGATTCCGAGGAGAGAGGAGAGAAGTAGAGGGTGACGGGGGTCGGGGAGATAAAATATTAAGTTTTCTCTCGTGTGCGGAATTTAGATTTAACAATACATATATGTAAAGAACTTGAAGGCAGAAAGGAGATTATTGGGGGTGGAGGTGGGGGCCAGTGGGAATGAGGAGTGGAGGAGTATCATATGGGAGCAGATACGAACAAAGTGCATATGTGTACACAGCGTATATGTACACAAGTGTCGGTGGCTGGAGAGACGGCTAGGAGCGCTGGCTACTCTTCTAGTGACCTGAGTTAAATTCCTATCACACACGTGGTAGTTCATAGCTGTTTGTGACTCTAGCTCTTGAAGGTCCAATACCCTCTGTGGGTACCAGGCATGCACACATGGGACACAGACATGCCTGCAGGCACAACATCCCATCACTTAAAAAAAAATCTTAAAAAAAAAATTCAGAATGAAGTCCCTTCTTTTGTACACTAAATAAAACGAACACTAAAAACGAGGGGAAAAAATTAGAACATACACACCATGTTCCATTTGATAATGGAGATAAGCTGCCATGTAAATATTTATTTATTTTACTTTTATTTATGTGTATACACAAGGATGTGCACCACATGCATGCCTGGTGCCATGGCTCCCCCGGAGCTGGAGTTACAGAGAGTTGGGGGCTGCCATGTGGGTGCTGGGACTTGAACCCGGGTCCTCTAGAAGAGCAGTTGGTGCCCTTAACCACTGAGCCATCTCTCTAGCCCTTGTCTTTAAAAAAAAAAAAAGTGTGGGGCTGGAGTGATGCTTCAGCATTTAAGAGCACTGATTGCTCTTCCAGAGGTCCTGAGTTCAATTCCCAGCAACCACATGGTGGCTCACAACCATCCTTAATGAGATCTGATGCCCTCTTCTGGTGTGTCTGAAGATAGCAACATTGTACTCATATACATAAATAAATCTTTTTTAAAAAAAAGGTGTGCATTGAATTTATTTGCTTATTTCTTGTTAGCAGGGGCATATGTGTAGAGGTCAGAGGATAGCTTGGGGAAATCAGTTCTCTCCTTCAACCACGTTGGTTCCAGGGATCAAGCTCGGGTGATCAGGCTTGGTGTCTTTGCCTGAGCTCACTTTGTAGACCAGGCTGGCCTCGAACTCAGAAATCCGCCTGCCTCTGCCTCCCGAGTGCTGGGATTAAAGGCATGCGACACCACGCCCGGTGAGACTGTATTTTATAAATAAATAAATTACAACAGAAAGCCGAGCTGGGGTTGATCATAGAGCTCGCATTTGGTCTAAAGGTGCTGCATTGATAAGTATGAGGGCAATTTAGGTTTCAAGTCAGAGGCTAACACTCAGCAGGCACTATTTACAGTCCAGTACAGCGTTTCTAAGAAACAACCCCGTTGGACACCATCTGTATCAGTGAGTCACTTGGCTCCTCAGCTCTGCCTCCATGCCTGAGCTGTGGCCTGTGTCTCAACAGATCTTGTCAGGTCATTTCCTTTGAATAGTCTCCTGTCTTAGGGAATCAAGCTTAAGCCCCTTGTCTCCCACGTTGGGTCTACACACTGTCCTAGCACACTGTGCCTGACTTTCAGTGCAGGCTAGGGGTGATGTTCATACCTTGCTGTCTTGGCACATGTAGTCCTCCACTTCTTTCTTGCCTGAATCAAATCTGCATTTCTCTGGGATACTGAAGAAATGGTCTTGCCCTATTTAGCTTGTGTTTTTCAAGTCTCTATAGCCACTTGTGGTGATTTGAATATGCTTGGCCCAGGGAGGTGTGGCCTTGTTGGAGTGGGCGTGGCTTTGCTGGAGGAAGTGTGTCTCTGTGGGGGTGGGCTTTGAGACCTCCTCCCCTTCTAGCCATGTAGGAGACAGTCTGCTCCTAGCTTCCTTTGGATGAAGATGTACAACTCTTAGCTCCTTCTGTCCAGTGCCTGCTTGGGTGCTGCCATGCTCCCACCTTCATGACAATGGACTGAACCTCTGAACCTGTAAGCCAGTCCCAATTAGATGTTGTCCTTTATAAGAGTTGCCTTGGCTATGGTGTCTCTTCACAGCAATGCAAACCCTAAGACAGAAGTTGGTACCAGAGACTGGGGTGTTGCTGTGATAGGCCAGACCATGTTTTTGTTTGGAGAAATGTAGATTTTAGGACTTTGGATTTGGGAAGCAGTGGAATTCTTAAAGTGGGGCTTAATGGACAATTCTAGTAGGAATATGGAAGGTGGTACTGCTAAGGGGATTTAAACTGAGTAGGCCTGCTGGCCCAAAAAGTTTGAGTGGCAGAGAATTTTCATATGTGGCCTAAAGACTGTTCTTGTGATATTTTGGTGAAGAATATGGCTGCTTTTTGCCATTGTCTGAATAGTCTGCTTGAGGCCTAAGGTGAAGAGATTTATTAATTGCTTTGACAAAGGAAGTCTCAGAACAACATGGCATAAATTCTGTTGTGTGGTTACTAAAGTTCACTCTTATGAAGAACGCTTTGATTTAAAAAAAAAAAAAAGAAGCAAACTGAGAAAGGAAAAATGCAAAATATGTGGTTCAAATATTAGAGGGACACCAGGAAGTAGAAATGAGCTAAATCCTGTGTTCAAGGAGTTAAAGAGATTAAGGAAGTGGTGACCTTGGGGCAAGATCCCACCCAGCTAAGCTTACTGTTTATGCTTTTGCAGTTGAACAAGGGATAGTCATATCTAGGAGTTATTATTACTGTTATTGTTTTCATTTGGAATCTTAATCTGAAATGAACTACAATCCAGAAATGGTGGACACTTGCTTTATATCTGGATCTTGAGGAATATTGGCCATGAAAAACTTAAGCCCAGACATAGTGGTACACACCTTTAATCCTAGGAGACAAAAGTAAGCAGCTCTCTGAAATCATGACCAGCCTTGGGCAGAACAAGTTCTAGGTGAAGAAAAGCTTAAAAGTGTGGTGGTACACGCCTTTAATCCCAGCATTCCCAGAATCCAGGAGACAGAGCCATGTACGCCTCTGCATTCAAGGTGAGTTTGCAGAACAAGTTCCAGGACAGGCAAGCTTAGGCAGTGAATGAGTAGGAAAACAGAAAACTGGTGATAATGTAATAGAACAAGGTGGCCATGTTCCAGCTCCAGTAAGCAGCAGAACTTGACAGCTTCAGCCATGTGGCTCTTTAAAGAGCAAAATGGACTACTGGGATTATTGATGGTGATTAGCTGAGGCTAAGAAATTAGCAGTGATTAAGAAGAGACCAACATCACTGAGGTGAAATCTTCTGGGAAGTGCTTTCTAAGATCACAAAGAAGCCATGTTCCAGAGATAGTCAAGGTTGTACCTCATGCTGCAACTGGAATTGGTAATGTGTAATAATCACCCAAGTGGTACTGATTTTGTAGACATGAAGAGGTCACGAAGAGCAGCTGAGGTTTGACACTGTGAGAAGGCATAGAAGGCCATTAGTGAAGGTGCAGCCTCAGTTGCAGTTGACATCCCAGAACTGAAGGGGTCATGCAAAGAAAGAAGGTGAGGCTTCGCACCATGAAGAGAGCCTATGAGAAGCTATTGGCGAAGCCTAGTAGCAGCAGAGGACTCCAGCAAATTGGAGATGTCACCACCAAGAACAGCAGCAGCAATGGAGTAGAGTCAACCAGAGCCTAGAATGCTACAGAGGGCAGAGCTGGAGAAGTGACCCACACCCTTTGGAGGAGCTCAGATCACATGTGAATGCCAGACATTGGAACAACACGCTGTAAAGTTGAAGTTGCCTTAGATACCTCAAGATGTTCAAGATGTCAGAGCCATGGGATACCTGCCAAGGAGAGCTGCTAACAGGGAGTGGAACCAGCCCAAGAGAATGAAGCTTGTTGCTGCTGAATGCCAGATGTGCCAACAGCAGTCAACAGGGATGAAAGGGGTTGGAGATCTGAAGAGTGCTTTGAGACTGGATGTGGAGACGGTGAGTTTGGAGTTTGCCCAGCTGGTTTTTTGTTTTGCTTTGGTGCAGTGTTTCTTCAATATGAATGGTGAGTTGAAGGTGTGTGATCTGCTTTTTGATTTTGATTTCTTAAGCGGTTATAGTTAAGAGATTGCATGAATTTCAGGAGAGACTTTGGACTTTTAACATTGTTGAGATTGCTATAGAGTATGGGACTTTGGAAGTCAGACTAAATGAATTTTGCATTATACTATGGCTAAACATGGCTCCCATAAACTCATGTGTTTGAACAAGCCTATGGGGTCCAAGGAGTGTAATGTGGTGGTTTGAATATGCTTGGCCCAGGGAGTGGGGCTATTAGGAGGTGTGGCCTTTGCAATGTTCCAACATGCAAAGAAACAGTGAGTCACCAGGTGAGTTAGTTCCTTTCCCAGGAGACCAACTGGTGAGAGTTAGGGTCTGGGGTTGAGCTGAGCCCGTTCCTGCCACTCAGCAGCACCAGCACACTCCTGCTGGTATTGATAAAGTCTTAAGAGGCTGGAGTGCTTGATGCAGATTGGTGTGTGATCAGAAGGAGAACGGTGCCGGGGGACATGGGCATCGTGTTATTCAGCCTTCGCCCTAGCTTTGTGCAAGGCTAACCCATGGTCCCTGCAAACCCATGGCAAACCCATGTGTCCCGGAGGGTGAGATAGATGCTCAGAGACCATGATAGGTTTCCAGGCTCCCAGTGCGAGAAACACTGCTGACAAAGGTTGAAGGGGGGTGGAACCCAAGTAGAACAAAGCCCAACTTCTACTCCGCTCCGCAAACCGCAGCGCAGACCACGCATGAAGCCCTCTAGAGCCAAACAAATACAGGGAACAGAATGGAAGGGACTGATTCCCAGAATCCTCCCAAAGTCAAAGCAACACACTGACAACAATAAAGGAAAAAATTAAGATGGTGGCACAGTAGTCCCGCGCGTGGCCACAGGAGGTATGAGGGCACTGATTCTCAGGGTAAGCAAGGTGGAGCCTCTAGGGGCGCCAGAATGGTCTCCTTGGTGGCACAGACTTATGGTCTCTGAAAAGTCCCCCCTTTGCGGTACAGATCCTGCAGAATTCTTGACTTCACTTCATGAATGTGGGGCGGTGGAATGCTACAGATTGAGAGCCAAAGTGGCTTTCTTGAGCCGCTTAACAGTCTCTTATCACAGTTTCTGCACCCGACGTAAGCGCTTCGAGTCTGTCAGGCAAAACTTTCAGAGCAGACCGTGCTGGTGAACTTGGTACCTCTCCAGCTTCTCCCGGCCCTCAAGCTAAGGCTGCCCCTGGAGATCTACCTGGTAAATAAAAGCACGGACTTCTGAATCTTTTGTCCTTGTTCAACGAATCTAAAAGTTTGCATAGTCTCCCCCAGAGTGGGACATATTGTTCGGGGCAACTCAGATCTGTGTTCCATATTATGGCAACTCACATTTGGCTCAGAAACAACTCTCTATTGTCCCCTTTGGAGGAAGAGCTGTGTTTTGCAGCAGCAGTAGCTCTCAGGGTGTAGCACTCACTTTGGTTCTTGTGCCTCTGCTCCAGGAAAGGCAGTGTCCTTAAATGATGCAGGTGCCTGGTTCTTCTTTCAAATGTCCTTTGCATGATATTTGCTGTGGACTGTGGGGGTTGGGGGGAGGGAGAGGTGCTGTGCATAGCTGTGTGCTCTGAAGGATGCTTGTCAGTGCACAGGCCTTGCAAGCATAGCCCCCGAGTCTTCTGGGAGACCTTGGCACAGGCTTGAAAATACAGGTGGTTGGGTCTGGTTGGAGGGTCAGTAGTCTGTAGTCTCAAAAGCATACTTGGCAATTCTCCTCCACGCTCAAGGGGACTCCAAGCTGTACTTTAAGGACACGGCAATCAGAGACAGATCATGATAGATCTGAGCTGTTCCCCAGTTTCTCGGAGAGCCAAGGCCTCTGGCCCATGAATGCAGGAGGTGTGAGGGACACATCTTTCAGTCTAAGCTCTCTGGGGTTTCCATGTGGCTTCAGGATTATTGAGGGCAGTAGTTGTGGCTGCACCAGGCAGGAAGGGACAGTCCTGGAGGGACAATGCCTGGGCTTAAGAGGAACCATCTGAACAGGAACATACACGCTCTTGAGTCTGTTGACTGCAAAATGGAACATTCTAGAAAACTTGGACAGCCCTCATTTTGTTTCATAGAGATACTACCAAATAGTTGTTTTAAATTCTCAAAAGTCACAGAAGATTTGCTGGGAGGTATAAGAGAAAGTCCCTTTCCAAAGCCCGGTAGTGTTGACATTTGAATGGAGGAGCTGGGCACCTATGTCATTTATGGCTTTGCCTCCCCTGCAGCAGGGACACAAGAACCAAAGCAAGCTCCAGTTTTCAGGGATATTAACGAGAGTGATGGGCGTGTGTGTGTGTGTGTGTGTGTGTGTGTGTGTGTGTGTGTGTGCACGCATGTGTGTGCATGCAGGGCTGGGGAGAGGAGGAGGTGTTCACAGCTAAAAGTTCCCCAGAAAAGCTGGTTAAATAAATCTAACCCCTTTTCTTTACCAGAGAGAGAGAGTTTGAAATGCTTTACTGTGTGGATTCATGCTTGGAATGTTGACCCTAGTAACAGTGTCCTCAAATGACCTGTGAGGAGTAGCCAAGGACTCAGGAGAAGCACTAAGCGAGCATACCTCACAAATTAGTCATTTTTTGTTCTTATTCTCCATGAGGTGACATGTAGACAGCATCATCTAACCAGTGGAGTTGACATGGCAACCCTCAGTCTGGACTTTCAGTGGAGGACACTCTGTGTGGACATTGGGCTTTAGTGTTGCTATAACAGTGGATAACTCATCGGATGCCTAGTGCCAGATGTCATTTGTAAGAAGGGTCACCAGTGTATCTTGTGTGCCTTCTCTCTTCACTGGCCCTGGACTGAGGCCTGATGATGTCACCCACTGCTGGCCACCATCTCACCAGAAAGTTTCATTTACCACCACCTCGGCTTCCAGCCTAAGGGTAAATTTCATCCCCATAGAAACCACCTTGGAAACTGCTACTGCGGCCTGCTTCACAGCATGCAGCACGAGAGAGCATCCCAAATGTCTGCGAAGAAACCAGGTTAGTTTGAGCGGGATGTGGGTTCAGGAGGTTGAGACTTTTCATGCTGGAGTATAGGTGCTCACACTCTACCTAGATGGCCTCAGGCTGTGCACCCTCCCAGAAGTCCTGACTGCCACCCGAGGCCCCCATGCAGGAGGCCTCAGCACTATCCTGGCTCTTGCCTCGGCTTACACTCACCGTTTTTTTCAATTGGCACGTTGCAGCGAGGACAAGGCTTGGTGGTCTTCTTGATGGTTTCCTTGGAGGCCTCCTCCCAGCGAGCTTGCTCAGCGGCTCTTTTGTCCACCCTGTAGGCCTGGGTTGGAAGAGACAGAAGAAACTTAGGCTTAAGACTTCATTATCCGGATTGAAGTCTGTGTTCCTTAAAGAGAAGTGAAGACACTTCTCAGAAATGAACGTGCCTTTGGGCAAGCTCAAATATTAACTTGTTTGACAAGTGCCGGACAGCCACTGGGCATGTGTGGGCACCATGGTTTTGGCACATGGCATATGCTTATGGCTCAGAAAAGATTGCTCAATTTTATAGGCATGGAGCTCTCTGCTCTGAGAATTTTATGTGATTGTAATAAATAATATGTAGCAAGTGCTTAATCTGTAGGCAAGTGATAAACACTTCCACGTGCCTCTTGAGAGTGAAGTGAACACATTGGCTGTCATCTCGGAGGCACTGACGGAGGCTGGACACTGTTATGTAAGCGGGGGAGCCTGGGATTCTACAGTCTTCACTTCTCAACTCCCCCTTGCATTTTCTTCTGCTTCTTTCTTGACCCTGCTAAGTGGGTGCTATCCTAGAAGGCAGGGGAGAGAAAGCAAGGGCTTCCAGGAGTTGGTGACAGCAGAAATTAGGACCTTGGGCTTTGCAAGATGCTGCCTGGGTTCAAATCCACTCAGATGTAAGACATTGGTCAGGACTCCTCATTCTCTCTGAGTTCTCTCAGATGGAAATATAAAACACGGGGTGCTGCGTGCTGGGGGGCCATGTCACATGCTCCTTACAATGAGCACATGGCATGTGTCATTGGCTGATAACTTCAGGTCCTTCAGGGTCTATAATATCAGAAGCCTCGATGCCTTTGCTATCACATTCATGTTATCAAGGACCAGATAGATCATCCTTGACTCTTAGCTGCCTGCAATGGGGTGACTGCCTTCCCCATGCCCCAAAATGCGTATGTTGAACACCCAATCCTGTTGAAAACCGACTAGGCCATCCTCAGCTGGAGAAGGGACTCCAGAGGAGCAGATCGGATGGGTGCTTCATTCCGCACCTGCCGAGTCGGTCAGATGCCCGTTCACTTTCCGCTTACTTCAAGAACTGGCTGGCCCTCGTAGAGACAGAGCTGGTCGTTTTTGTTTTTAGTATGAAAGTGTTGTGATCTGGAACTGTATCTCAAAATGTTACTCCAAATAGAGTCACTCCACCTTGACCTCTATGGCATTTATTTATTTATCTTTTTCTTTAATACAAACACGTGAGTCATTTTATTAACCTGAATAATGGTTAAAGAGAAATATTTCCAGGGCTACTCGGTAGCATTGGTGCTAACTAAATGCAACAATCTTACAGACCTGAAGGCTGCCAGCCCCATGCACAGATACTCATTGGCAAGTTTCCAGCAGTGAGACACTGGGCTTGAGAGGCACGCCCTGCTGGGGCCTGTCCCCTGCCAGCAGAGGTGACATAAGAAGTACTTGGTTGCCTATGATCAGAAGCTGAGGCTTAGCATGCCCCCCCCCCACCCTTCCCCTGTGACTAGCAACCCCCATCCCATTTTCACAATGAGGTTGGGTTCCCATTGAGGCCGAAAATGAGAGGAGTCAAACTTCAAAGATCAATCCTCCTTTAGTTGTTAAAGCTCCCAGTCTTTAAGAATGAAGCTCTAAGAAGGAAACAGTATTCATTTCTAAGTTGCAGCCTTTTGCGGCGTTTGTAAGGACCTTGATATTTATGTTTCTGTTTTTGCAGCAGAAAGTGAGCCCTTGCGGACCAAGGTCATGTTTGAGTCATCCTTATAATTCCAGCCCTTGGCTTGGTTCCTGGGTACCGGGAGGGGACTCAGTTTTAGCTGAGTAAGTGACAGTCATTTGGAATAGGACACCCATGAGACACGGGAGCACAAGAGATGCTTCCATGATGGTAGTGGCTGGGACCAAGGTGAGATGGCCAAGGGCTGGTCACTGGTGTCAACCCATTTCTGTTAACATCTGCTAACATCCTGAAGGGAAAAGGGACTTGTGAGATTTGTTAGAATAGAGCAGAGTCAGCATGATTGCTGAATCCTAGGTCCCTGCAAGCTTCCTTTAGCTCCGGCACATCCTATAGATGGGAGGCCGGTGATGAAGCCATGGCTGATGAGGACTGTTTCAAGACCTGGTACCCGACATGCATTTTAACTTTAACATGTCTTCAGTCAGTCTGAGGCAGGTGTGGTCCTAAGGCCCCGTGATTTGAGTAGCCGTTCAGTTCATCACTGCCAACTTGACTGGCTTCAGAATCACCTAGGAGATACACCTGAGTATGTACACAAGGGTGTTTCCACGGAGGTTTAGCTGAGGAAGGCAGGCCCAAGATGAATGTGAATGATATCATCCCATGAGCCCAGGGCCTGGACTGGGCAGAGATGGGGAAAGGACAAAGGAAGCTGACGGCAAACTTCATCCCTTTAGACTGTGAACAAAGTAAATTCACCCTTAGTTGTTTTGAACTGGGGTTCTAGGAGAGAGCATGAACCTGTTTCCCAAAGTGGGTGGCTGTACACATGTGTCTCTGTTATATATTATAGTGTAAAAATTAAGCTACCTATACAGTTTCATAATATATGTGACTGGCTATAGACATATGGACTTAAGGTCTCCCGCAAAGCCACAGTGATAGTAGAGTTTATGCAGGCTGACAGGCTAATCAGAGCCTTTTGGTTATAAAGAGACAGAATATGGAAGACTCAGAGCCGCAGTGATCTTGGGCTGTTGTCGGTCTCGGTATCTGACCCAACTTATGAATATTTAGTTGTGATGGCTAAAAGAAAACTCCTTTTTGTTTTACACACCCATTCTAAATTCCTAAAAGATGAGTTCCTGGCAGCTTTGACTCCCGGCCCCCTCCCCAGGATTGTAAATACCTTCCTGAGAGAATTACCATTACCGGTTGCTCCAGCTTTTGTAAAACCTGCTTGTTGGTATGCAACAGGGAATGGGAGGGACAGCTCCTCACGCTGAGCTGAACAGAGTAACACAGTTTCTCACTCAGCTGGGCATTGGGAGTCTGGGGGAGGAACCGAGGTAACTGTGCTCTTTCCTCTGTGCACAGAGCACCTTCACTATGATTGTGGTCCCGCTGGCAGTAATTAATAAATTCATTTAATTATAACTTGAATTGAGTCTGTGGCCTTTCCTCCGTAGATTTGAACTCTGTAACATTGATAGAATCTTTGGAATGTATTCTTAGCAGACTACTGACTTTCACCAAGCCCAGAGCTAAGCGTATTGTAAGACAGCATTTGAAAATGGTATCGGAGACTTCCCACATTAACATAATTTGCCGATCTGAGGTTTCTACCAACATAGCTGGTCCATGAAACGACTCATCACACATATTTCTTTCTTTTGTTTTTGAGACAGGGTCTCACATAGTCTACATTGGCTTCACTCCGTAGCTAACTCTGGCCTGGTACTCCCGATTCTCCTGTCTACACTTCCCCAGGCCTGGGGTCACTGGGGAGTGCCACTATGACCTACTTTTGACCTACGACTAGAAAGGTACATGCGGACTTTTCTATAGCAGCACAAGTCACAGAGGGCACCCAGGATTGCCATTCCTGGCCTTGACCACTCATATGTGACTCACAATAAATTTTCTGCAATCCCCTTTATAGAGTAGGAGCTGTTATATATTGCTTGTCTTATATTATATGTATTTATTTGCATTGAACAGGTTAAAAAACCAGTCTTGTAAGTGCACAAAGTCAGGCTATAATGAGTTAAAACTCTTAACTTCGTATTTCTGATGTTGCTGCAAGACTGTGATTGATATTTAAAAAATGTTCCAAACTTCTTCACCTCAAAATACACATGAATTATACAAAATTTGAGAAATACAAGCATGAAGAACCAAGACAAGAGCTACCTTCTCACTGGGAATAAGCATTTCTGCTTTGTCATGCCTAAACCATTTGTCTATCTCTCTCCTGGTAGAATCATTAGAAAAGACTCAGGGGCTGGAGAAACGGCTTAGAGCACCAGAGGATCCTGGTTTGAGTCCCTGCACTCACATGATAGTTCATAACCATCTACAATCCAGTTCCAGAGGAGACAGCACTTTTTTCTGGCTTCCTTTGTAACAGGCACGCATATAATGCATATGTCAGGCAAAACATTCGCACACACAAAATTAAGTAAGTAAGTAAATGTAAAAAAAGTATATTTTTAAACTTGCAGCTAGGATGACAGATTAAAAGCTGCATCTGAGTGGATGCATAGACAGACAGGCAGACAGAGGACAATGGTTGCTGTACCACTAGGCCAATCAGCTCCTGCCAACTTCCTGACAGGCCACATTCATTTGCTGTATGCCAGGGAACTTGTAATAGATCCAGAGGTCTATTACTGCCGCTCCTCCAGGATGGAGGCCACAGCTGCCCTGCTAATCAGAAGTAACTTTCTCCCTCAGTGAACCGTTCATAGGAGCAGCCTGGGCTACTGGAAAGCAAACACACAGAGCAGATCCAAGTGGGCTAGGTGTGAGAGTGTGGAGCACAAAATGTAGCCAGGAAACCTGGATGGGAGGCAGCCTGCCAGGGGAAAATTGCCACCATTGCCAGGGGTGAGCTACACAGCAGAAGTACAAGCCAGCCAAGCCAGCTGGGGAAATTGGAGGCTGGTGGCGCACAGAGCTGCTCATGTGGGCAGGTCCTCCATAACTCTTCAGAGCCTAAACCAGAGACCCTGCCCCTGGAGAGGCCAACGCCCGATTCATCAGGGGCAAGAATGCAAGTTGCTGGGCGAGGCAGGGTAGATTCTGAAAGAGAGTAGTCTAGGTTCAGAAATCCTTCTGCCTGGAGAGACACCCACAACCAGCCTGAATTGCTGAGATTCCCAGTCCTCCCCAGCACCCTGTGGAGACGGACACTGAGGGGAGGGGGGCACTATGATCTCACTGAGGAAGAGGCACTAAGGGCAGCTTTCCGGGGAATTAGTTTTTCCCTATGTTTTTCTGTATTTCCTAATTTTAAGATTATTTTGATTTTTAAATTAAGTTTAAATTATTTATCATTATTAACTATTAATTATTATAATTATAGTTCGCAATTATATTAATTATTAAATTAAATTTGATTAATTTTAAATTATTCACACTCCTGTACTGTACTTTAAGTGTCTGTGTGTTCACCTACAAATATCTTCCTTATTTTATACTTCTCCAGCCACGTCTTCCAGTCTTGCAGTCTCCAACTGCAATGCTTCCTCTGTCACTCAGCAGACATCTCTTCTTTTAACCCCCTCAACCCCCCCACACGTTCTTTTCTCATTCCAAAGCAAGTTGGAAAGGTAGAGAAAATTCAGAGGACATGGGGAGGTATAGTGAAGTTTCTCAGATGGCAGCTCAAGGGACGGGTGATAAAGACGTTCCTCTCCCGCAGAGGTATTTACTTTCTAGTGAGCAAATTGTTTGTTTTATATTTCATAAATAACCACGATTCATGCCTGAGGCTGAGCCCTTGTGACCTACAAGGACTGCCTTACTCCTATGCCAGACCCCCCCCCCCCCCCAGCCCGCGAATCTCACAAACAAGGCTTTGTTTACAGTCAAAACATCTTAGTGTCCCCTGCACCCCAAATGATCCAGGAATTTACTTTATCAGCTGTAATGCAAGCCAGTTTGGAACCACCCCATCATCTCATGTAATGAAAAAGAAAGGCTTAGCAACCCTTTGAGGTGTAACTTCAGAACATGCGGCCCCTCAACAGACCTGGCTCTGGAGAAGCCCACACGCCTGCTCCCAGGTGTGTGGTCCCCTTTCGCTGTCGTCTGTCTGTCTACTAACCCCAGCGCTTAAGTCTCCGTGAAACGTTCTTCCTGTTAAACTCGAACCCTGCTTGATGCTCGCGTACCCTGAAGCTCTTTTCTGTGGTGAGGTCAAGGATCCCGGCTACAGGTTCTCTGGCAAGACGTCCTCGGGTTGCTGCGGAATAGGACCCGGAGCTGTATCTGGGGCCCGCATCTCCCTAGCACTGTGTTAATCCTGAGATTCGCCGGAGAAAACCCAGTTCCACCACTTGAAGTGGGCTTTATTAAATGCTGATCAAGATGGACTTTGACAAGGACAATTCCAGCAGAGTGGCCAGAGACGTATTTTGCAGGCACTTATAAGGACAAACGCAAAGACCACCGTACTTTCCCGTGTGGATCTGTTATTTTCTAAGAAATACAGCTCCTTGCATCCCAGGAAGGGCTTGGGCAGGTGGAGTTGGCAACTACAACTCCCAGCATTCCATGAAGTTACCCAGTGCTTGGGCCGGTGAAGCTTGCAACTACAACTCCCAGCATTTCAGGAGGTTACCTGATCCTTTGGCTGGTGGGGCTTACTAATTTTGTTTTGTTGTTCTTGTTGTTTTTGTTTTCGAGACAGGGTTTCTCTGTATAGCCCTGGCTATCCTGGAACTCACTCTGTAGACCAGGCTGGCCTCGAACTCAGAAATCCGCCTGCCTCTGCCTCCCGAGTGCTGGGATTAAAGGCGTTCGCCACCACGCCCGGCACTAATTTTGGTCAGTACACACTGAGCATTACACACACACACACACACACACACACACACTCACTCACTCACTACACAGAGAGGCCTCCAGATACCATGACACACTCCCTACAAAGTAGCAGGAGACAAAATTCCTAGAGAAGAAATTTCCAAAGGACTCGCATAAAAACAAACAAGTTAAGAGTGAGGAAAGGGGCGGGGCAGTGGTGACGCACGCCTTTAATCCCAGCACTCAGGAGGCAGAGGCAGGCAGATCTCTGGGTTCCAGGCCAGCCTGGTCTATAGAGTGAGTTTCAGGACAGTCAGGGCTACCGACTGGAAACCGAGTCTCAAAACAAAACGAAATGAAATGAAATGAAAACCAAAAGAACTCACACAGGGCAGGATCCTGGAGGCACGGGCTGATGCAGAAGCCATGGAGGGGGCTGCTTACTGACTTGCTCCTGATGGCTTGCTCAGCCTGACTGGCAGGGGTGGGTGGCACTGCTCCCCATGGGATGGGGCCTCCTACATCATTAATCAAGCACATACATACATACACACCAGTCTTACGGAGGCTTCTTCTCCGTGGTCCTTCATTCCTCTCCGATAACTCTAACTTGTACTGAGTTCACCTAAAACCAGCTAACACAGCTGAAGAAAAACTCAACTGGAAATCGAGACACTGATAAGACCCCAAGTAAAAATTCTGGAAACGAGAGAAGAAATCCATCAAATAAATAACACTACAAAGTTAACAGGTAAGACCACATGGGAGAAGAAAAAAAAAAAATCAGAGATGGAGGACAAAGTCAGGACAGGAACAGTTATGCACATATAAATAAAAACAAGCATGAGCCATGCATGTAAGAGATCTAAGAGACCAAAGCAAAGGACCCAAAACATGGACGTCAAAAGGAACAGACAACGTCTCCAGTTAAATTGTAGTAGAATTTCCAAAACCCACTGAAGGATGGCCAAACACAACAGGTGCACAGATCTCCAAACAGGCCAGGCTGGAGAAGAAGCCACGGGGACAGGGCAGAGTTGGTACGGGAATGGGTGTGGGTGGTGGGGAGGTTCTGAGGAACAGGGAAGGTAAGAGAGCAGGTGTCCTGAAAGGGAACAGGGCAGGGCAGGAAGGATGAGGGCGGAGTGGAGGGAGATGGAGGATCTAAAAAAAAAAAAAAATCAGACTGGGAGAAAATGCTATAATGAAGTCTATTAACTTTGCATGTTGCTTAAAACAAACAAACAAACCAAATACAGATGCCACAAGCAATTCCCTGGGTCACTTACAAATGACAGTATGCATGTGTGCGCAACTGTCAACTGCAATCTCAGGCTTCCCCACACCCCCGTCTGTCTGCACGCATTCTAATTGGCTTAGCTAATCACAGTGTGCAGGAACATGGGCGGCGCTGATCGGCCTCGGAGATACTGAGATGAACCAGCTTGTGTGGAGGCTTTGTAATGAGTCTCTGACACAACACCCTGGCATCAAAGTCTCCGGCTCAGGGTGTGTGCGCACATGTGAGGGTTTATTGCACTTAGCCGGATTAAGCCAAGTGAACAAAATGTTTAATATGATGAAGAATCGTCTGTGCTTAGCCTGAGAGATGGGGCAGAGCCTTGCCTTCCAGAAACCGTACTGCCAATTTACAATAACGTGCTTTGGTATTTGGGGGCGGATAGGTGGGGAGGGGGTTATGGGGTAGGGGAGAAGAAAGCATTTTTTTTTTCCTGTCAAAATACCAATTTCTGGTCCTATGATACATAGGATTTAGTGCATGTGACTTGAAGGCTGACCAAGTACTCTTGAGGATTTCCCAGCTAGGGGACCTGCCATCTCCCCAGCCAGACCTCTTCCTATTAGCATGGTGTAAACTTAACACGTGACAGGGGTAACCGACTGCCCATGTGGCCATTTCCATGGCAGAGTGAAGAGAGTTATTGGGTTTGTCAGTGGCTCACAGGAATGGGAAGGACCAAGATGGCTCTGGCCCTTGGGATGGAAGAGGAAAAAGGTTGCCAAGGGCAACTTCTACTTTACTTCTTTTCCACGGCCAGACTTTGATACCTCTTCCTTTATAGACTGTACAAAATTCACGTGTTGAAATCTGAAGCCCCGGTTGGATGGTGTATGATGGGGCCTTTGAGGCAGCCCTCATGAGCCCTCGTGAGCAGGAGCCATCCCCCTATAGAAGGGGCCCAGACAGCTCTCCCGATTTGTAAGAACAGAGACAATTCAGTGCTCTGTGACCTGACAGAGGGTCCTCACCAGACTCCAGCCGTGCTGGAGCCCTTATTTCCAATCCCTAGGCTGTGAGGGTAAACTTGTGTTGTTTATAAATGGCACGGTCTCTGGCACTTTGTCATAGAAACCCTGTTGACTATGACAGACTATAATTTGAAGAATTCATCTCATCGAACAAAGTAGGTCTTCATACTAATTTAAATGGGCAGATAGTTTCTCCAGGATCATAAATGTGGAAGGCTCTGATACTCGCCCTGGCCTCTAGGCACCATCTGTCCTCCTTCTTGGGATACTAGGACAATGACAGGCACACACATTCCTACCACTTGTCCTCAGTTGGCTCTTGACTTGGCCTAACCTTCAGAAACTCTCCAGAACAGGTACACAAGTGGACTGCCAGACTCAGCATCCTTTCCTACCTTATCATGCCTGGTTGTTCTGCTGTATCTACCACATGCCTACCTTTCTCTTCAGCAAGAGTCACCCCAAAGGGTCCTCCTGAACTCTCTCATGTTACAGCCAGTCTTTGTTCTCTCCACCCTGGTCAGTAGGAGCCATAGAGCGTTTGGGATTCCATTTCTGCTGCTGCTCCCATGACACTGAGAGAAGTTTCCACGCACATGCTAGCATGCCCGGGGAATTCCCACAGAGGTGGACACATCTTTGCTTTGCATCCTGAGCCACGGTCAATGCCAATGTGGTGGCGCACACCTTTGATCCCAGCACTCAGGAGGCAGAAGCAGGAGGATCTCTAAGTTTGAGACCAGCCTGGTCTACAGAGTTAGTTCTGGGGCAGCCAGGGCTACACAGAGAAACCCTGTCTCAAAATAAAAACAATACAAAACAAAAACAAATGAAATAAAACAAAACAAAAATCCTTCTGGACTGGTCTCAACCAGAGGCTGGCTGCTTTTAGATAATGCAGGGCTATGTGCTCACACCCTAGAGGTTCATATTCGGTGGGTGGGTCTGTACTAGGGTACACGAAACAGAATCCTTAAACCATGCTGCTTGTGTTGTGAGGGGCAAGAGGCTTGGATGTTAGTATCCTCCTTCTGGAGTCTTGTTTGTGTGGGGAATAACACTGTGAGTAGGGTAGTATTCTCCTCTCCCCAGCGTACAGTCCCCTGCCACCAAGCTGTAAAGCAAGAACTGGTGTTCTGTTGCTAGGAGCAGACAGTCTTGTGACTCAGCACTGTCTCAGGTCCACACAGAATATGAAGCGTGGGTCACAGAGGGGCTGCATGACAAGGCAGCTAATTAGAAGTGTGTGTGTGAGTGTGTGTATGTGTGTGCCCCCGCCCACACAGTGGAGATGAGCTAACGTGGGAGAAACGAGTTTTCTTACATATTTTATACCTGAAAAAAACAATAGAATTTCTTCTATGGTAAATAAATAAATACATCTCTCTCATGTATATACCTTTCTGTATATGCCCCTTTCTATACCAAAATTTCTTTACATGTGCCTATATACCTAGGTATAGGTTTTTGTATAAATATCTAGGTATAGAAAGAGGTGGAGTGTCAGCATGTAAAAGACAACTTATGACCCAAAAAGGGACAGATGCTTTCTTGTGCAACCCTAGGGACCTACCAGTGGCCGATTTGAGTGTCTACATCATGAGTTATGGCTAGGAGCTGCCTTGGGAGGGTCATGCCTGACTGGCTTGCTTGCTTTCTTACACTGTAGCTATGGGATTTGAACTCAGGTCCTCTGGAGGAGGATTCAGTGCTCTTAACCTCTGAGCCATCTCACCAGTCCTCAGCTCCTGTGCCTGGCTTTCATTCACCCTTTGCTAATGACCTTGGGCTCCTCTCACCTGCAGAAGTGTGATAACAACACCACTGGCCTCTGTGACTGTTGTTGGGAGGAAGTGAGAGAGAGAGACACACACACAGATTGAGCCCTCCCTGAGGACTGCGGACTTCGTCTGTGTTTCCTCCTTTGGTTGTACTGTTGATATGGTCACCCTCATTTCTAGCGTATAGATAGAGACAGGGATGTTAAGACTGGGAATTTGCAGTGATGGTAAAGACTGTTGAGGCCTTGATAGGTCTTAAGGCCTCTTACAGATACAGGTAAATCAATGCCCCTCCCAACTCCCTCGTCCCCCGTCCCCGTCCGTCGTGTCCCCCCCCCCACCCCCAGCCCCCGCAATGAAGCTTTTAAAAGCAAATTAGTGGCTTTTCCAGCTCAAATTAGCGGCTAGGAGACGCTGTTAATGTGCGTGTAAGCTACCAGAAGTAGAGAAGACCCACACAAGGGCTCTCCCCATATTTTAGAAAATTTATTTGTAATCCGCCTGGGTTAGAAAATAAATCGGACAAATATCTTCTAATCCTAAAAAAGGGTCAAAGCCAGGCATTACTGAGATGCTTGGCATACTCCAGGAAGGTTCTCTTCCGGTGAGCGGTAGCTTTTAAATTTCACCTTCCTCAAAGTAATCCAACGCCTGGCCCTCACTGGTCACCGAGGCAAAAACTTCCCCTCTGCACAGCCCTTCCCAGTGCTGAGTCAAACTTCCCAGGCTGCAGGCGTCTGCTGTGAGTGTCGCGCCCCCTGCTGGTGAGCAGTGGAACAGCACCTTTCAGGAACTGAACGGATCAAAACTGGTGGGGCTCAGCTTTGTTATTTTCAGTGTGTTCTCACGATTATTTTGGAAGAATGAGTGCATGCTACATTTTGAATTAAAAAACCATCAGAGGGTGGTGGTGGGGACTTACAGTTTCTGGCTGAGGACTGGTGCTACAATCTGCCTGTGTTCCAGATTTCCAGAAACACACTTTACAACGCAATTTGCAACAGCACTTTTGGTGATGAAGATGAGAGCCTTTCTTTCTACTATTGGTGGAACGTGTTGTACAAAAACCGTAGGAGAGTTGAGACTAGGGCACATGGGTGTATTAAAATCATACCAGGGACTCCCTGCGAGCCCCCAGGTCAGGGAAGCAGACAACACCTTACTTAGTTATCATCAGAAATGCTCCCCTACCCTGCAGCAGACGGGAACAAACAGAGACCCACAGCCAGACCATACACGGAGTGAGAGACCTGGGGATCCTCAGCCCTACAAGGGACCCCTCCATCACATCTCTCCCCTTGAGTGTGGGAGCCAGAGGGGATGGAGGACACCAAGGAATCAGGGCTTCAGGGACCCAGTAGGGCTGGTGGTGCACATACAAACTTAGAGACAGGGGCAGCGTGCATTGGTCTGCGCCAGAATGAGCCCTAGAGCTGAGATAAGCAGACACAAACTCCCACGCCTTACCCAGAAGCTATCTCCAAGTGATGGCCACTGACAAATGAGAAATTCGTCTTTTCTGAGGCAGTCTCACTGGGGAAACAAAACACTCTTAAAGGTAGGCTGCCCCATGCCCGGTAGTAGAGAGCCAACAGAAATGAAGTTAGGGGGGCTGGAGAGATGGCTCAGTGGGTAAGAGCACTGACTACTCTTCCAAAGGTCATGAGTTCTTTTTTTTTTTTTAAGACTTATTTATTATTATATCTAAGTACACTGTAGCTGTCTTCAGACACACCAGAAGAGGGCATCTGAACCCATTACCGATGGTTGAGAGCCACCATGTGGTTGCTGGGAATTGAACTCGGGACCTCTGGAAGAAGAGTCAGTGCTCTTAACCACTGAGCCATCTCTCCAGCCCTGCCTGTCTGTCTTCTGACAGGGTTTCTCTGTATAGTCCTGGCTGTCCTGGAACTCACTCTGTAGACCAGGCTGGCCTTGAACTCAGAAATCCGCCTGTCTCTGCCTCCCAAGTGCTGGGATTAAAGGCGTGTGCCACCACCACCAGGCTGCCTGTCTGTTTTCTAAGATGAGACAGAGAGGGTTCGGATCCGGACTGGAGGAGAGAGGCGAGGAAGGGACTGGGAGGGGTAGGGTAGGGGAGACCATAATTAGAATATGATGTGTGAAATAAACATCTATTTTCAATAAAAGAAAAAATTATATTGATCTGGGAACAAAGTCTGAGAATGAAACAGGTATACATGCCAGACCAAGAAAAATGTGTAACTCCTTGCCTCCACCTCATACAGCGTGGATACAGGATGGCAAGGGCCCCAGGGCCATCTATCCTCTTGTGATGGTGTGTATATGCTTGGCCCCAGGGAGTGGCAACATTAGAAGGTGTAGCCCTGTTGGAGTAGGCATGGCCTTGTTGAAGTAGGTGTGTCACTGTGGGCTTGGGTTTCAAGACTCTCATCCTAGCTGCCTGGAAGTCAGAATTCTGCTATCAGCTTTCGGATGAAGATGTAGAACTCTCAGCTCCTCCTGCACCATGCCTGCCTGGACACTGCCACACTCCTGTCTTGATGATAATGGGCTGGACCTCTGAACCTGTAAGCCAGCCCCAATTAAATGTTGTCCTTATAAGAGTTGCCTTGGTCTTAGTGTCTGTTCACAGCAGTAAATCCCTAACTAAGACGCCTCTAATACCCAGAGTATTCATTAAGGACCGTGGGACAGAGAACTCTGGACTATCCTTGGGGCTTCATTTCACCTTGGTGCCCCACTGTTGACACAGCCTACTTACCTGTGCTCTGCCTGTCCTGCTTGCCCGTGTGGACCACACCCAGTCCTTTCCTTCCATCCCTGCAGCTGACTTCATCTTTGTACTCAGCTTCTGCGGTAGGCTTGCGGTTGTTATCTTACCAATACAGCACGCTCACCACCCCACTTCAGTAACCAGAGCTCCCAGGCAGCCTCTTTAACTCCTACTCATTCTGTAAGCCATGCTGTGCATCCACATACTCAGAGATAGGTAGATTTCCTGCATGCTGGGTGATGCAAGTTCCTGTTAGGAATTAAGATTGCAATAAAACATCCTAAGACAGGCATGGTGCTACACACCTTTAATAACAGCACTCAGGAGGTAGAGGCAGGGGGATCTCTGTGAGTTAGTCTACACAGCAAGTTCAAGATAACCAGAGCTACACAGTGAGACCCTGTCATAAAACAAAACAAAACAAAAGCCAGGTGGTGCATGCCCTTAGTCCCAGCACTGGGGAGGCAGAGGCAGGAGGGTCTCTGAGTTCCTTTGAGGTCAGCCTTGTCTACAGAGTGAGTTCCAGGATAGCCAGGACTACCCAGAGAAACCATGTCTTGAAAAATAACCAACCAAACCAGCAACAATAAAACAATTAAAAGAACAAATGAGCTTATGGTATATCATCAGGGGACAAAATGCTGTTGTTAAATCCATGACACCTTGTGGAAAGACACATTCATTCTTGATTATGTTCCTGGTATAGAACGCTCCACAACAGCCTGAGATGGCTTGGTGAGCCGCTTTACACTTGGAGGTAGCTGACCCGTTAACGACGCAGCCAATGGTCAGGAACACACCCATGTAGTTGTTGCCCCCACACACCTGGTTTTAAGCAGCCTAGGAATGAAGGGATAATGATAACCAAAATCCAGTTTTTAGCTTTCAAACGTATGCCTGGTCTAAACATCAAACTAGGGAATTTGATTTCTGGTTTGTTGGAAATAAGCATTTCCCTTAAGGATTTAGCGCCCTCTGGTGGCCAGAGGGGCACTCTGCAGCCACTCTGAAGAGGAAGGCCAGGGCACAATTTTCTTCTGTGGGAATCATTTTGTGTGTGTGTGTGTCTGTGTGTCTCTGTGTGTGTATGTCTGTGTCTGTGTGTGGTGAGTAAGTATAATGTATATGTAGAGTACATATACTATGCGTGTATGTGGTGTTTGTACTATGTGTATAGAGTAAGTAGGCTGTGTGGGTGGTGTGAGGTATGTTATGTGTATTATGTGTGTGATATCAATTATTTATGTGTGTAGTATTATTAAAATCAGGCTGTGTCCTGATGTAAGCCACTACATATGGTTTGAAACACTGGATCTTTTAAATATTTATTTATTTATTTATTTATTTATTTATTTTCTGTTTTTTCCAGACAGGGTTTCTCTGTATAGCCTTGGATATCCTAGACTTTGTAGACCAGGCTGGCCTCGACCTCAGAAAGACTGGATTTTTAAGAGAGTGCCTTGCCCTGAGAGACATTTTACAAGCAGCTTTTGACACCATTTTGAGTGGAGAGTATAATTGCACTCCTGGGTGGACTCGTAGAGAACGATATCTGTCTGGTGTCACCTACGCAGCAATACTGACTTATTCCAGGTAGTAGAGAGTGTTGTAGGCTATATATTTATGAGGGTGTGTTCAGACTGCAGACGCACATGGGTCTATTACAAATGGATCAAGGAAACCAGACCCAAGAACTCACTGGACACTTCAGGCCAGGGGAAGGGTTTTCCTTCACCTGGAACCCATGGACACTGGGGCTTCTGTGACAGAGGCCCCGTACTGACCTGTCACCCGACACCCAGTGTGGACCAGCAAACGGAGGATTCCCATCATCCCTGCACTTCAGCTCCATCCCCACCACCCACTCAGCTGCCACCTGCCCAATGCTCTTCCCCCCTTAGGACCTCTGTCCAGCCACCTCCTCTTCTCTTCTGCAGCTGAACTCATCTTCACAGCTCTGATTTCAACCCTGGCTCCGCAGTGGTTGATTCTACAGCGGCAGCTTCTTCCACAGAGTGTTTATCAATACAGAATCAGTTTATACTTCAGAAAGCAAATTTCTGCTGGGGCCTTTGAAACCTTTTGTATCCATTCTGTGGCTAGCATATGTGTATAAAGATACATATCTATCTAAAAGACATGTAGGCATAGATATATTTACAGTGCGACGTGTGCTCTCAATATTAGCAGTTAAGATCGGAATGAAAGAGTCTGTGCTGACCATTGACAAAATATCAATGGAACAATGACAAAAATGTACACGTAGAGTACATGTCTGTGTAAGAGCTATGTGTATGGTATACATATGTGTGGTGTTTGTGGTATGTGTATAGAGTGGGCTATTTGCAAACTGCTGAGCCTGAGACCACTGTGCCGTGTGAATTTATTGTTATTTAACAAATTCTGACACTGTGGAAAGACACTAGAATATCCCTCTATATTTCTGATAAAGCGTGCTCATGATAGGTCAATCTATAGGGTGCATGTGGTGTGGTGTATGTGTTTTGTGTAGTATGTGCAGTGTGTCCATAGGATATGCTTTGTGTGGAAGAACATGTGTAGGATGTGTGTTCTGTTTGTGATGTATGTGATATTCAGTAGTGTGTATGTGTATAACTGTGTGTAAGTATGTGTGTGTACATGTGCACATGTGCTTGTGTATGTGAATATTCATGTATGTGTATGTACGACTGTGTGTAGTGTTTGTGTGTGTATGCATGTGTATGACTGTGTGTAGTGTTTTTAAGTATGTGTGTTCATGGGCATATGTGTGCTTTTGTATGTGAGTGCACCTGTATGTGTGTATATAACTGTGTGTAATGTAAGTTTGTGTGCGTATGTATGTGTGTGTCTGTATGATTGTGTGTAGTGTTTGTGTGTGTGTACCTGTGAGTATGACTCTGTGTAGTGTTTGTAAACACAATGGGAAGTCCATGAATAAGAAACCAGGAGAGATTTGGAGAGATGGTTCATTGGTTAAGAGCACTGACTGTTCTTCCAGTGGTCTTGAGTTCAATCAGCAACCACATGATGGCTCACAATCACCTGTAATGGGATCTGATGCCCTCTTCTGGTGTGTCTGAAGATAGCTACAGTGTCCTCATATACATAAAATAAATAAATAAATCTTTTTTAAAATAAGAAAGAAAAAAAAAAACCAGGAGGTTTCATCTGCAGTAAGAAGATTTACACGTTTGGTCCACGAATCCCACACTGCTAGCCCTGGAATGCAGTAGCCTAACACCGCAGACTTGTGTCCAGATGCCCTGTGATCCCAGCTTTGGGCCAGGACTGAACTTGGATCTACTGAGACGGCCTGATTTGTACAAGCCTTACTTACATAGCAAAGACTTCATACCCGAACATGCGTGTTTCCCCAGACATCTTCCCCACATTAGAGCTGCTATGACGTCTAGAATAAAACGTAGGGGCTTAGAGATTCAGGTGATGAAGTAACGTTTGGCTAGTGAGTTACAGGCTTCTAGTGGGGGGGGGGGCTTTGGGGGCGTGAGAAGGAGAAGGAGCCCTTCACCCTGGAATTTGGGCAAAGCCTCTCAGCAGCAGAGAGGCAAGAATTCTGGGAAATTGCTGGCAGCTCAGGGTCATCATTTCCTAGTCACAAACGTGCAATTTTCTAGGGTCCTCACCAGAAATGCACGGCAGAAACGGGACGCGCACCAACCACCCTGGCAGCCCCAGTGGTTCCCGGTTTCCTCTGTCAGATTACAGTTCCATCCAGAGCAGCTCTGGAGCAACCACACTTGATTCTACTTATCCGTGGGGGAGGGGCTCTTAGAAACCCTTCGAGATATAACCTGAAAGCCAACAAAATGGCACACAGGGTAAATGCCAGCACAATGAACTGCTCCTGTCCTTTGAAGAGCGCATGCCCACATTTAGGCAGCTCTTACTTCTTGTGGTTTTTCTTTGAAGAGCCTGAAGACATACTCTCAGGTATGTCTTAACTTCTTTCCCAGAGTGCCCCCTTTCTCTTAACCCTCATACTTAAGCCCTATATAAAAATATCTTCAAGCCAGGCAGTGGTGGTGCACGCCTTTAATCCCAGCACTTGGGAGGCAGAGGCAAGCAGATTTCTGAGTTCGAGGCCAGCTTGGTCTAAGAGTAAGTTCCAGGATAGCAGGGTTACACAGAGAAACCCTGCCTCAACACCCTCCCCCCCCCAAAAAAAAACCTTCAATAAAATCTCCAAGTTTGCTTCATCATAAATTCCCTTCTCTTGGAAGTCTTTCCAGTGCTGAACCCACAAATCCTGGTTTGGCTTGAGCTGGGGTCCTGAAGAGTCTTGGGGAACTCTGATGGGTGCTGACAGTGGCAATGTGGACCTGTGTCTGTTTCCTCACCAGCAACGCTAAGACCCTTAGAGTCCAAACCCCTTTTGGGGACCCTTGTTTTCAGAGGAGGCATTTCCATTTCTTTCTCAGGATGGGGACTTAAAAACGGTGTTTGGAAAGGAGTTGACTTCTGGTTAGAGCTGAGGGAGGTAGCAAGGCACATGGGTCAGAGGTTTAATTCAGGCAAGATCTCAGAGGTGGGGAAGCCTTACCACAGACCATGGTGGGTGCTGCTGCTGCTCTTTTTACAGTCAGATAGTCCCAGCAAAAGGAACGAGAAGGCCCACTCCTTCCTGGGCCAGCAGGCTGCTGTTAGGCATGTTAACGCATTGTTAAAAAGCACTATTAATACTAATAGCAAGAAGTTCTTACTGCAAGCAACCCTTCTAATTGTTTTTCTACAGATAAGCAAATGTGCAGAGTAAGCAATTTGACTTCTTGGCTGACAGCTTTAGACTCTTTCCTGATGTGCTGGCTGCCTGGAACAAAGAACTGACAGTCGAGGAGCTAGGTGGGATACCTTTTAGGCAGTGCTACTGTTCTGAATACCTCCTGGGGGCCCGGAGGTACATAGCAACAGCACCTGCCTGCTGCTGAGGTATACCCGGCTCCCGAAGGTGTGGCCTCGGCTACAATGGTTTCAACCACTTTACGCTGGAACTTGGCCATCAGCAGCCTTGGTGAACTCCTAATGACCCAGTAGCCCTTCCCCAAAGGACCGGGGGGGTGGGGTGGGGGCTTTCCTCAGATGACTTAGTAGAGGACAACTGTAACTGGTGCAAAAGGGACAGTCCCATGATTAGTGTAAACACAATCATGTGCACTAAGGTGTTCTATGACTGGTGTAAAGATCCCTATTCTAGCGTAGCAGGTTATTTGGTCCACTTCTGTGAGGCAGCTGGGAGAGACACTCTTGTGCTGTTTGCCTAGTGTTTCAAAGAAAGCCTGAAAAAGGCTTGTCTCTTGATTTCCACTTGCTTTATTTTTTGAGAGTCTGAACTGGTGTTTTATACACACACACACACACACAGACACACACACACACACACAGACACACACAGAGATACACACACACACCAGCAGGGGAGCAGCACCAGAAGACAGTAGCTGTGGCAGCTGCAGCATCAAGAAGATTCTGGAAGAAGGGCAAAGTGGCAATAGTTGTGACAGTGGCCAAAACAGCTAGTGGTGGCCATAGAGATCTAGAGAGTGTCTGGGAAGGAACAAGAAAGGTGTGTGAGAGAAGATGAGAGAGAACAGGGAACTAAAGGGAACTGAGACTTAGGCAAGAGGACTGACTGCAAAGAGCCTGAGAAGAGAAACTGCAAGGTTTAGCAAGAAAAGAGTCCCCAGAGAGCTGCCAGCCCTTAAGAGCCACAGAGCTAGATGCCATGACCCAAGGACTATAACAGACATAGCTATCAAGGGCTGAGTCCATCTTGGGAATATGTAACATAAACTGCTATTAAAAAGAGTGAGGGACCCTGACGTCCTACATCTACCCGAGAACCTTAATACTGTCATTGTAGGATTAAAGGTCCCTGTACCACAAGAGCTCGAACACTAGAGGGCGCCATCCGCCGCAGCTCCCAGTTGCGGGGGTGGGGTGGGGGCGGGGGAGCGGGGACTGTCAGTGCAGTCAGACGCTAAAGATCCAAAGGCAGGCTAGGAGCAGCACTGGGAGAATCCTTGCCTTGCCTACCCTTGGTTCCTATCTGGGATACAGCAGAAGAACCAGCTGGCTGATTAAGAATGCCAAGAGAGAAGAACACCTTTCAAGTACAGCAGGAAGAGGGAGGGAGGGAGGGAGGGAGGGAGGGAGGGAGGGAGGGAGGGAGGGAGGGAGGGACAGGCTATATGAATCTTGAGTCCGTTCTGAAAGAGTCTCCCAGGGTAGATGTGAGGCCAGAATCTGTGAAAATCTGTCGCCAGTTCAGAGGTGCTGGGCAGTGGGACTTTAAGAGAGAGGAAAGTCTTCCTTGTGGGACTAGACAGTTTCCAGGCAGCAGGTTGTTACGAAGCAGGTCAGTTCCCTTTCTTCCCCCTCTTCGTAGGCCTGCTTGCCTTTCACTTCCTGCTGAACTGCCTGCCACGAGGCCCTGACCAGAGGCCAAGCGGACCAAGGTGCATACTTTGACTTCCAAAGCCACGAGCCAGAAGAAAACCCTTTTTAAAAACAGCTGGGTGACAATGGCAGCACACGCCTTAAGTCCTAGCACTGAGGCAGAGGCAGGGGCAGGGGTAGAGGCAGGGGGTGGGGAATGGGCAGGTGCTGGGGGCCGGGGTGTAGGGGGCAGGGCGGGGAGGGGCAGAGAGCAAGGGCTAGGGGGCAGGTGCCAAGGGGCAGAGGGCAGATGGCAGGGGGAGGACCTTTGTGAGTTTGAGGCTAGCCTGGTTTACAAAGGGAATTCCAGGACAGCCAAGGCTGTTACATAGAGAAACCCTGTTTCAGAAAACGACCCTACCCTCAAACAGAAACCTCTTCCTTCAAAAATCGCTTAGTCTCAGAGCAGCTTTCTCTGTTACAATTTAGGAGAATAGGTTATTTATGACTCGTTTTTTCTGTTGCTGTGAAGAACAGCTGGACAAGGTAATTTACAAAAGAAGAGGTTTGCCTGAGTACAATGAGCCTCTGTTTGCCCTGCCAGCACATCTTTCATGGCTTCTCTATAGCGCCTGACATTTTAAGCATCCGGCCTTAAACAACCCAAGCCCCACGTTTTTTATCATTTTGCCGTACGCTATGACTTGTAAAATACTTCACATACCTTCTCATTTCATTATTTATAGTTCAGTAGATCTTACTGGCCCCATGTGGCAGAGAGGAAAAAGCTGTAAGCATCTGAGTGACTTGCCTGCAAGCGAAAGAAAGAGATCAAACGGCTTCCTCTGATGGCCAGCCTAGGGCCCTTTCTGCTCCAGAACAAACCTTTCCAGGCCGGCTAAGTGCTCTGTAAATGCACCGCTGAGAGTCTGGTGCTGTCCTCGGCGGTTATTTAGCTCCCATGGACGAGATGGAGGGGGCCATCCAGGAGGATACGCCAGCTTTAATGGAGATCTATTGCCACCATTCCGCTCTGTCTGTGCATCAGTTAGGCTGTGTCCAGCGCGGAGGAAGAGCGGCAATAGAGCTGTTTCACTCGAGGCAACAGGTGACTCAGTAAATGACTCCCAGATCATGGAGACAGGAGAACTCACTCACGGTCTCTTAACTTGGGGAACATAGTTGGGTGGGTACAGAGCGTGGTAAGGACACTCCTTCGGAGACAGGCCATCTCATACTTTGCTTATTTGGCTCCAGAATAGCTTCCTCCTCCAAGAGGCCCTATGCAATCTGCTTCTGAAGCCCCTGGACATTTCTGTGGGGACGTCCACACTGTAACTGTGGCCTCCTCCAAAGCCTGACTCCGCCGTTTCCTCTTCTGGTGACGTTAGACTTGAGCAGCCTAGTGACATGCTCACTTCTCCCAGCCTGTCTTCTGCTTCCTTCCCACTTTGTGGACTTTCCCCTCTGAGCCCTTGAGCCTTCCCTGCTGTGTCAATGAGCTGCTGTGTGCCTCTGTCTTCTCACCTCACCTTGGGACCAAGGCTGGAGTTTCTCAGTTCCCAGGAGCACTGGATGCTGATGGGTCTGGGCTGAGATGAAACCCAGGGTTGTTCCCTCCCCCCATCCAGCCACACCCCTGGGTATGGTGGGTGGCTCACCGTGGAGGGTTTGCTTCCAGATCCCTTGCTACAAGGCAAGGCAACTTTCACGAGCCTGGGGCTGGGGGTAGAGCATGTCTGCCTAGCATTCTGGAGGTCTGTCCTGGGATCTCTCAGTTCTGAAGCTCCCCTGAGCCATCTGCGGCAACCACGCTGCAATTCAGTTTCTCAGTCTAACATGCAGGCTTCTTAGTTGGGTTTTCTTAGCACGAGAGAACTATTAGCAGAATATTGTTGCTGTGCAGGGACCTCTTTGGGTGCTGAATGAGAGGACGAGGGGAAACCCTCTAGATGGGGTACACTTTGGGCCACGCACAGGCTGAATGTGTGTGTTCCCTTGGAGTCTAGGGATCTTTGGGAGGTGATCGGGTCATTGAGTTCTGAAGATGGGATTAGTGTACTTATAATGGAGCCCCCAGAACACGGCTTTGTTTCTCTCCTTTGGAGGATGCAATGAGAAAGTCTCATTGGGAAGCCAGGAAGCAGATCTTCAACAGGTACTCTGACCTCTGACTCCCAGACTCTCAAACGGAGAGACAAACTTCTATTACTTATAAGTCACTCAGTTTGTGGTCTTTTGATATAGCACTGACTGGATAGAGAGACGTTAAGTATACATCTTGTGGGGAAAGAAAAGGTCCTGAGCTAAGAGTATATGCAGATTCATAAGCAGAGGACCCATTGGTAGGCTGGTTAAGTGGATGGACAGGGAAAATATGTGAGACTCAGGGTGAATAAGTCGAGGAGATCTGCAGGGAAGGTACATGGGCAAGCGGACATGAGCTATGAACGAGCTGCCACATGGTGATGCTCATAGGTCAGGGCACACCTAGATATTCCCTTGAACAAAGCAGGGAGAGAGCCCAGATAGCTGGCTTTGGCCAGCACTGGTTACTGACCGCTTTGGTCCCACTTCAGTGAGCTTTACTGAGGCACCCACAGCAGCAAGATGAGAGAGCTTTGTCCAGTTCGTGCCACTCAGACATCCAGCTACCAAGGGGGATGTTGCGGATACCATTGCTCTGCCACCAACAAGGACCAGTGCTGAGTCCTGAGCAGAAGTTCATCTCTCAAGGGCACTAGCCATCCGTGTCTCAGAAGGGGAAGATATCCCGTCTTGTCAGGAAGTCTACCTACTCTGGGTATGGCTTTGCTTTTATTGACAACACAGCCTCAGGCATCCCTACCACCTGAACCCTGCACAACACTGCCTTGGACCAAAGGCATCCTCTGGAAACAAAGGATGTATCACAGGAGGCACATGACCACAGGGGAAATTTGTTCCTATGCCATATCATACTGGCTACAGCTATGGGTAAGGGTGGTGAGGTTGCCTTCCACATGCATCAGGAGCTGCTGTAAAATGCTGTGTAGTGTTCTAAGTGAGATTTACACTCTAGACCAGCATCTGTGATATGGTGGCATTGCTGGGAACAAGCAAAGAAAGGTATTCTAAGTATTGCCATTTTGTTTTCAGACTCTATTTAATTTAAATTAATTATAATAATTATAAATTCAAGGTCTGTAGTGGCTATTCCTGGTTGTCAACTTGACTATATCTGGAATGAACTACAATCCAGAATTGGAAGGCTCACCAGTGACCCTAACCTGGAGGCTGGGAGATAGAAGTTTCTGACCTGAATCTTGGTATGGAGATTTTTTTGGGAGGGGGGGGGTTCAAGACAGGGTTTCTCTGTATAGCCCTGGCTGTCCTGAAACTCACTTTGTAGACCAGGCTGGCCTCGAACTCAGAAATCTGCCTGTCTCAGCCTCCTGAGTGCTGGGATTAAAGGCGTGAGCCACCACGCCCGGCTGGTATGGAGATCTTGAGGCATAGTGGCTATGGATTCCAGAAGATTAAGTCAGGGAGATCTTCAAATTCAAGGTCATCTGGGATTAAAGGTGTGGTAGCACACACCTTTAATCTGGGCTACACCTTCTGCTGGAGACCATATAAGGACATTGGAAGAAGGAAGGCTCTCTCTCTCTCCTTCGCCTGCTTGCCATGTGGGACTGAGCAACTGCTAGATCCTTGGACTTCCATTCACAGCTGCTGCTGACCATTGTTGGGAGTTGGACTGCAGACTGTAAGTAATCAATAAATTCCTTTACTATATAGAGACTACCCATAAGTTCTGTGACTCTAGAGAACCCTGACTAATACAAGGTCCCAGGTCCTACGGGAGCTGGGGATTTCCTGTTAGCTGAACAGCTTCTGTTGTAAACACTTGTCTGAGCCCAGACATCTCAGGGACAGTTTGTAAGGAAACAGTTGCCTGAGTCCACCTATCTCCGGGACAATGTCTCCATCTTGTTGGCATGGCCAAACAAGATCACGCTCCTAGGCCTAGGAATGGGCTCCTACCCTACTTCTCCAAATGTTTTCTTAATTGTCTGTTAACTGGTAAGGAATCTAGAACTTGCTGTTACCTAAACCAAGGTGCATTAAGTTATAAAAGTATATAACCAATCGCCGGTTATGCCCTAATTAACCACATGCAGCTGACCTGCTCCTTTGTGCCCTCGTCACTCTGAGATCCTGACCTAATGTCTACGAGAATGAGTCAAGGACCTTGAAGCCAGGTGTCCTGGATGTGGCCCAGACTCCCTTGCTTAACCCATAATGTCAAAATACAATTGGAAAACCACCGCAGCTCCCCTAAGCTTCCCCCTCATCTGTGTTCCTAGCCTTTAAAAGTGTTGTTTAAGTTCCTTTTGGGGATGCAGTTCAGATCCCTAACTGGCCACTCTCCTGAGTGCTGAGAAAATAAAGCTTTTGTTTTTCAAAGCTTCTGTCTCCAAAGTGAGTTTTCTCAGCTTCCATCCTGCACCCAACACATTTGGTTTAGGACTAGAAGTTCACACAGGAATGACCCTACTTATCCTTTATCATGACTCTGAGTGACTCTTGGGAATACGTGCTCTTCCCCCTGTGCAGCTCGGCCTCATAGATACCAAACTCCTAGTTTCCACAACATGTCCATGTACACTCATGGGGGTTGGGGAACACCACTATTTGAGAATAGAGCAAGCATTCCAGCAAACTTAACTATCACAGTCATCTGGTCACTTGACGCCCCATTCGCTAATCAACCAGCATGCAAGGCATCATGGGTTTAGACAGGATAATGGAGCATCCAGAGGAGGAAGGGATGTAGTTATGTAGTAGGTTTCGAATGGAAGGAAACCTTTGACTCATCAGCCAGATCAGCTCAAACTGATGGGCCCACCTGCCATTGGACAGAAACTTTAAAATCTGTGAGTTCAAGTTACCTTTCCTCTTTATATGTGACTTCTCTCTGGCATTTTGTTGTAGTGACAGGGAGCTAACTAACAAAGGCCCTTGTTTCTGCACACATTGTTAGAACTGTGTAGAAGTTGTTCCATTGGAAAGAATGCGCCCTCTGGGGTGAGCCACATATGTAGAGGGTTTCTCTGTACAGCTCTGGCTGTCCTGGAACTTACTCTGTAGACCAAGCTGGCCTCAAACTCAGAAATCCACCTGCCTCTGCCTCCCAAGTGCTGGGATTAAAGGCATGCGCCACCATTGCCGGGCCCCAGTTGTTTTTTTTTTTTTTTTGATCCATCAGTTAAGGTGGCAGTAGCCAAAGACTAAGAATGGGGCGGGTCACAGAGAATTGTGAGGACAGGATGTAGAGAGAATTGAGAGGTCTCAGGAGAGAAGAAGGGGATGCAGTAGTGACAGGAAAAAGGCCAACAAGCCATGTGAGTTTTTTGGCTAAGTAGCCTGTGGGTGACTGGGCCTGGGGTATCAGGGGAAGGTTTAGGAGTGCCCAGTCATTGAGTAGGCAATGACAAGGCATTTTAAGAATAACTGGCCGGTGCCCTAAGCAGACCTTGGGTGCGAACTCCACAGCCAGTCCCACAACACCCAGAGGAAGCTCCACTCCCAGGTGCTGTAACATGCCCAGGATCACAGGATCCCAGAATCCCAGAATCTCAGGAGCTTGGTCACCCAGGATCTCAGGATCACAGGATCTTAGAATCACAAGATCACAGAGACAGCTGAACTCTGAGGAGTTCTGACACAACTAGGATCACAGGAAGGACAGGCTCCAGTCAGATATAGCAAGGGCAGGTAGCACTAGAGATAACCAGATGGTGGGAGGGAAGCATAAGAACATAAGCAACAGAAACCAAGGTTACTTGGCATCATCAGAACCCAATTCTCCCACCATAGCAAGTCCTGGATACACCATCACACCAGAAAAGCAAGATTCGGATTTAAAATAACTTCTCATGATGGTGATAGAGGACTTTAAGAAGGACATAAATAACTCCCTTAAAGAAATACAGGAGAGGGCTGGAGAGATGGCTCAGCAGTTAAGAGCACTGACTGCTCTTCCAAAGGTCCTGAGTTCAAATCCCACAACCACATGTTGGCTCACAACCATCTGTAACAAGATCTGATGCCCTCTTATGGAGTGTTTGAACACAGCTACACTGTACTTACATATAATAAATAAATAAATATCTTTTAAAAAGTTTAAAAAAAAAGAAACACAGGAGAACACAGGTAAACAGCTAGAAGCACTTAAAGAGGAAACACAAAAATCCCATAAAGAATTACAGGAAAACACAATCAAACAGGTGAAGGAAATGAACAAAACCACCTAAGATGGAGTTAGAAAACCTAGGAAAGAGATCAGGAGTCATAGATGCAACACCAACAGAATACAAGAGACAGGAGAGAGAATCTCAGGTGCAGAAGGTATCATAGGAAACATTGACACAGCAGTCAAAGAAAATGCAAAAAGCAGAAAGCTCCTAATCCAAAACATCCAGGAAATCCAGGACACAATGAGAAGATGAAACCTAAGGACAATAGGTATAGCAGAGAGCCATCTTAAAGGGCCAGTAAATATCCCCAACAAAATTATAGAAGAAAACTTCCCTAACCTAAAGAAAGAGATGCCCATGAACATACAAGAAGCTACAGAACTCCAAATAGACTGGACCAGAAAAGAAATTCCTTCTATCATATAATAATCTAAACACCAAATGTACCAAACAAAGAATATTAAAAAGCAGTAAGGGGCGCTGGGTGTGGTGGCGCATGCCTTTAATCCCAGCACTTGGGAGGCAGAGGCAGGTGAATTTCTGAGTTCGAGGCCAGCCTGGTCTACAAAGTGAGTTCCAGGACAGCCAGGGCTGTACAGAGAAACCCTGTGTTGAACAACAACAACAACAACAACAAAGCAGTAAGGGAAAAAGGTCAAGTAACATATAAAGGCACACCTATCAGAATTATACCAGACAACTCACCAGAGACTATGAAAGCTAGAAGATCCTGGGCAGATGTCATACAGACCCTAAGAGAACACAAATGCCAGCCCAGACTACTATACCCAGCAAAACTCTCAAATACCATATACATGGAGAAAACAAGATATTTCATGACAAAACCAAATTTATACAATATCTTTCCATAAATCCAGCCCTACAAAGGACAATATCTGGAAAACATCAATACAAGGAGGGAAACTACACCCTAGAAAAAGCAAGAAAGTAATCTTTCAACATACCCAAAAGAAGGTAGCCACACAAACATAATTCCACCTCTAACAACAAAAATAACAGGAAGTAACAATCACTTTTCCTTAATATCTCTTAACATCTAATATCTAATAAAATCAACTTTCAACTAAAAGTTATCAAAAAAGATAAGGAAGGATACTTCATACTGGTCAAAGGAAAAATCTACCAAGATGAACTCTCAATTCTGAACATTTATGCTCCAAATGCAAGGGCATCCACATTCATAAAAGAAACTTTACTAAAGCTCAAAGCACACATTGTACTGCACACAATAATAGTGGGAGACCTCAAGACCCCACTCAGCAATGGACAGGTCATGGAAACAGAAACTAAACAGAGACACAGTGAAACTAAAAGAAGTTATGAACCAAATGGATCTAACAGATATTTATAGAACATTTCATACTAAAGCAAAAGAACATACCTTCTTCTCAGCACCTCATGGTACCTTCTCCAAAACTGACCATATAATTGGTCACAAAACAGCCCTCAACAGATACAAGAAGATTGAAATAATCCCATGCATCCTATCAGATCACCACAGACTAAGGCTGGTCTTAAATACCAACAAAAACAACAGAAAGCACACATACACATGGAAGCTGAACAATGCTCTACTCAATGGTAACTTGGTCAAGGAAGAAATAAGGAAATTAAAGGCCTTTTAGAATTTAATGAAAATGAAGACACATCATACCAAAACTTATGGGACACAATGAAAGTGGTGGTAAGAGGAAAATTCATAGCTCCAAGTGCCTCTGAAAAGAAACTGGAAAGAGCGTACACTAGCAGCTTGACAGCACACCTGAAAGCTCTAGAACAAAAAGAAGCAAATACACTCAAGAGGAGTAGACAGCAGGAAATAATCAAACTCAGGGCTGAAATCAACCAAATAGAAACAAAAAGAACTATATAAAGAATCAACATAACCAGGAGCTGGTTCTTTGAGAAAATCAACAAGATAGGTAAACCCTTTAGCCAGACTAACCAGAGGGCACAGAGACAGTATCCAAATTACTAAAATCAGAAATGAAAAGGGAGACATAACAACAAAATATAGCTTAAAATAATTATTCTGTTTAATATTAACAGTTGAAATATTAAAATCATGTTCTACAAACATCATGGAAATATTATTGATAATTTATATCAATGTGCTTGAAATTTGCATTTTCTTCATGTTTAACTTCAAAGAGTTTTTGCTATTTTGAAATTTTAAAAATATACTTATTGATAAAATAATTTCTCTCCTATAAACACTGATAATCTTTATTAAGTAAACTGATTGTTAGACAATGTACACAGATACATAATGCATTTTAAATACTCTCTCACTATGTCAGGTGGTATCAAATAAGGGCTTTTGTATATATATATATACTTTTTTTTTTGAGACAGGGTTTCTCTGTATAGCCTTGGCTGTCCTGGAACTCACTCTGTGGACCAGGCTGGCCTCAAACTCAGAAATTCACCTGTCTCTGCCTCCCAAGTGCTGGGATTAAAGGCGTGCGCCACCACTGCCCGGCTTTTTTTGTTTTTTGTTTTTTGTTTTTTTTGTTTTTCGAGACAGGGTTTCTCTGTGTAGTCCTGGCTGTCCTGGAACTCACTCTATAGACCAGGCTGGCCTTGAACACAGAAATTTGTCTGCCTCTGCCTCCTGAGTGCTGGGATTAAAGGCATGCGCCACCACTGCCTGGCTTGAATATATTTCTTAATGATTCATTTTTAATATTCTATGTTCTTTTACTATGCTTAATTCCCAAAGAAAATATTCTGTATGTTTTGAAACAATTTAGTATTCATCATTAGATATAGGATCCTCAGTTATGGGTAGTATTAAATATTCATTAATGATATTTTTAGGGTATGAAAGAATATGAATATAAAAGTTGAACAAATTTTTTACATATTATTTCTCAAAATACTCAATATTATTAATATGCTTGATGTATAAAATGCATTAAATAATAAAAATTTAAGAAAAAAAAAAGGAATAACTGGCTGGTGTGTGTTTTCTATTCATGGATCCAAAAATAGCTCCTGGCTGGGTGTGCGTGTGTGACTCACCAGGAACTTAAAGTGTTGTAGACAAACCCACTGGCTACAGTGGACTCCAACGCAGTAGGTGAGAACCCACTTTTAAAATTATTTGGAGAGTCTGCGATGGAATGCACACACAGGAATGATATAAGTCTGGGGTGGGGAGTTCTCAGGGAGAGGATTCCAGCATGCAGAACTAGAACAAAGGAACACAGCTGCTGCAAGAGAGAGCTCAAGCTGAGAGACTGGGAGCTCCTGCTGTGCAAACAGTCTGACTGGTTCCCAAGTGCTAAGAGGAGACAGTGAGAAGCAAACAATAAAGCTGCCTGCCTCCAGCCAACAGATAAATAAAGGATAGAGATTTAGAAATCTGATTTAATTGTTTTTAAGGATAGAAGGGAATATACTGATTTTGCCTGAGCCATGTGGGGATTTCTTCCTGGGGTTCAAAAGTGATACAAAGAGTTTAAGATGAGAGGCAGAGAGCCAGATGGTAGATGCAGCAGGCATTCAGCTCCACAGAAAAGTGAAGTTAGGGAGAATGAATGAACAAATGCTTTAAAGAGATGTAAAAGTCTTGCTGGGACAATTTCTTGGATCTTTGAATGTGGTCAACACGGGATTTCTGGGATTGTCAGCCTAGTATGATAAAAACTAGAGCCTGTAAATAGACTTGTACAGTAAGTAAAAGGGATTTAATTAAAGTTAAATACAGAGACATATAAATATTGAGCTTTTGATCTTAAAAAAAAAAAAAGGTTACAAGCAGGAGGTAGGGAGCCTAGCCTATCCCAGACAGTAGAAACTTGGGCCTTGAGAATTATACAAAGAGGAAGGGACATACTACAATATGTACCCACAGTAGGGGTATTAATGTCCACAGTAGGGAGGATTCAAGTTTACACAGATGTATCAATAATTTAGGCCTTGATCTCATGAAGGTCGGGGCAGGGAACAGAAGAAGCACTGTCTCAACAGATAATATTTGTTTGGATAGCTTTAACTGCTTTGAATTGTTTTGATTATCAAAATGAGTGTGGTTATGAGTTTACTGATTGTGTTAAAGCTCCTCATGGAGAGAGGTCAAGCTGTACCCATGATGAATTCCCGTTACTGGACCAAAGACGTGCTATTTTGGGAGAAAGGCTCTGTATTTGTGTTGACAGGAAAGGAGAATAGGCTCTGGACCCCTTCCAGAGTGATATGTATCAGATATTATAGGGGAAGACCATCTGAAGATCTCAAAAAATTCGAGAAAATCACACAAGACAGGTAAATCAATCTGCTGATTCCTCGACATGGGAGCAGCCCAGTAACTGGCTTAGACATAAAAATGTCTCTAGCCAAAACTTGAGCTAAAGTGAAACAATAAATCTTATTGGTTATGGAATCCCTAAGATTCTTTGCCTTCCTTCATATGACATGAGTGAAGATTTATTACATTTGGTTATTGATAAAATTAACTCATAAAAGAAGACAGTTTTCTTTCACCTGCTCAAACAAGGATCTCTGCACCCTGCCCAATCCATATGAATATCTGACTGGTACTGAAACTTTGGTTGTGAGATTCGTATACTACAGAATATACAGCTTTGGCAAGATTCATCCTCAGAAATGCGGAACTGACCTGCTACTCAAGCACCCAGTTTCCTGATGCTGTCCAGAGACTTACCTCCAGAACAGCTTTCAGGAATTGTTGCTGATTCCAGGTCATCCCGCCTCATCTAACCTTTCAGATGAATACAGTCAGAACTTCGGTCAAGCCCCGAGACTTCTATGCATAGAGACTGATAACTGATGCTAAAGCTAGCTTTCTTTTTGGTTTTTCGAGACAGGGTTTCTCTGTGTAGCCCTGGCTGTCCTGGAACTCACTTTGTAGACCAGGCTGGCCTCAAACTCAGAAATTTGCATGCCTCTGCCTCCCAAGTGCTGGGATTAAAGGCATGTGCCACAACCACCCAGCTAAAGCTAGCTTTCTTAAGTCTAACCAATTTTCTAATTTTCCTAGCCCTCCCCACCCCTTTAAAGAATTTCTCATCATCTTCAATCAGCAGGAAGAAGGCATGGAGTGTCATCAGCCTGATTTCTTGGGTTTGGGTGTCTGGTTATGGTTATTTTACAAACCAGATAGGTTGTCATTTTAAGGGATAATTTGGGAATGGTCATAATTTTGAACACAGAGGAAATAGATGGGATGGATTGCTAAATTTTCTTAAAGAAAGCGTTGTGCAACCATAACCTTACATTTGTAGAAATCTTTATAATTGGTAAAATTGAAGTTATAATCTCTTAAACTGGTATGGAATTTATATATTGATATAGAATTAAGGTTTTCATTGATATGAATCTGTATATTGATACAAAATTTGAAATTAGACTCGAGCCCCGGGCTACCTTGCCAGCAGAGTCTTGCCCAACACCCGCAAGGGTCCACACGGGACTCCCCACGGGACCCTAAGACCTCTGGTGAGTGGATCACAGTGCCTGCCCCAATCCAATCGCGCGGAACTCGAGACTGCGGTACATAGGGAAGCAGGCTACCCGGGCCTGATCTGGGGCACAAGTCCCTTCCGCTCGACTCGAGACTCGAGCCCCGGGCTACCTTGCCAGCAGAGTCTTGCCCAACACCCGCAAGGGTCCACACAGGACTCCCCACGGGACCCTAAGACCTCTGGTGAGTGGACCACAGTGCCTGCCCCAATCCAATCACGCGGAACTTGAGACTGCGGTACATAGGGAAGCAGGCTACCCGGGCCTGATCTGGGGCACAAGTCCCTTCCGCTCGACTCGAGACTCGAGCCCCGGGCTACCTTGCCAGCAGAGTCTTGCCCAACACCCGCAAGGGCCCACACGGGACTCCCCACGGGACCCTAAGACCTCTGGTGAGTGGACTACAGTGCCTGCCCCAATCCAATCGCGCGGAACTCGAGACTGCGGTACATAGGGAAGCAGGCTACCCGGGCCTGATCTGGGGCACAAGTCCCTTCCGCTCGACTCGAGACTCGAGCCCCGGGCTACCTTGCCAGCAGAGTCTTGCCCAACACCCGCAAGAGCCCACACGGGACTCCCCACGGGACCCTAAGACCTCTGGTGAGTGGATCACAGTGCCTGCCCCAATCCAATCGCGCGGAACTTGAGACTGCGGTACATAGGGAAGCAGGCTACCCGGGCCTGATCTGGGGCACAAGTCCCTTCCGCTCGACTCGAGACTCGAGCCCCGGGCTACCTTGCCAGCAGAGTCTTGCCCAACACCCGCAAGGGTCCACACGGGACTCCCCACGGGACCCTAAGACCTCTGGTGAGTGGATCACAGTGCCTGCCCCAATCCAATCGCGCGGAACTCGAGACTGCGGTACATAGGGAAGCAGGCTACCCGGGCCTGATCTGGGGCACAAGTCCCTTCCGCTCGACTCGAGACTCGAGCCCCGGGCTACCTTGCCAGCAGAGTCTTGCCCAACACCCGCAAGTGTCCACACGGGACTCCCCACGGGACCCTAAGACCTCTGGTGAGTGGACCACAGTGCCTGCCCCAATCCAATCGCGCGGAACTTGAGACTGCGGTACATAGGGAAGCAGGCTACCCGGGCCTGATCTGGGGCACAAGTCCCTTCCGCTCGACTCGAGACTCGAGCCCCGGGCTACCTTGCCAGCAGAGTCTTGCCCAACACCCGCAAGGGTCCACACGGGACTCCCCACGGGACCCTAAGACCTCTGGTGAGTGGATCACAGTGCCTGCCCCAATCCAATCGCGCGGAACTCGAGACTGCGGTACATAGGGAAGCAGGCTAACCGGGCCTGATCTGGGGCACAAGTCCCTTCCGCTCGACTCGAGACTCGAGCCCCGGGCTACCTTGCCAGCAGAGTCTTGCCCAACACCCGCAAGGGTCCACACAGGACTCCCCACGGGACCCTAAGACCTCTGGTGAGTGGATCACAGTGCCTGCCCCAATCCAATCGCGCGGAACTCGAGACTGCGGTACATAGGGAAGCAGGCTACCCGGGCCTGATCTGGGGCACAAGTCCCTTCCGCTCGACTCGAGACTCGAGCCCCGGGCTACCTTGCCAGCAGAGTCTTGCCCAACACCCGCAAGTGTCCACACGGGACTCCCCACGGGACCCTAAGACCTCTGGTGAGTGGACCACAGTGCCTGCCCCAATCCAATCGCGCGGAACTTGAGACTGCGGTACATAGGGAAGCAGGCTACCCGGGCCTGATCTGGGGCACAAGTCCCTTCCGCTCGACTCGAGACTCGAGCCCCGGGCTACCTTGCCAGCAGAGTCTTGCCCAACACCCGCAAGGGTCCACACGGGACTCCCCACGGGACCCTAAGACCTCTGGTGAGTGGATCACAGTGCCTGCCCCAATCCAATCGCGCGGAACTCGAGACTGCGGTACATAGGGAAGCAGGCTAACCGGGCCTGATCTGGGGCACAAGTCCCTTCCGCTCGACTCGAGACTCGAGCCCCGGGCTACCTTGCCAGCAGAGTCTTGCCCAACACCCGCAAGGGTCCACACAGGACTCCCCACGGGACCCTAAGACCTCTGGTGAGTGGATCACAGTGCCTGCCCCAATCCAATCGCGCAGAACTCGAGACTGCGGTACATAGGGAAGCAGGCTACCCGGGCCTGATCTGGGGCACAAGTCCCTTCCGCTCGACTCGAGACTCGAGCCCCGGGCTACCTTGCCAGCAGAGTCTTGCCCAACACCCGCAAGGGTCCACACGGGACTCCCCACGGGACCCTAAGACCTCTGGTGAGTGGATCACAGTGCCTGCCCCAATCCAATCGCGCGGAACTCGAGACTGCGGTACATAGGGAAGCAGGCTACCCGGGCCTGATCTGGGGCACAAGTCCCTTCCGCTCGACTCGAGACTCGAGCCCCGGGCTACCTTGCCAGCAGAGTCTTGCCCAACACCCGCAAGGGTCCACACGGGACTCCCCACGGGACCCTAAGACCTCTGGTGAGTGGACTACAGTGCCTGCCCCAATCCAATCGCGCGGAACTCGAGACTGCGGTACATAGGGAAGCAGGCTACCCGGGCCTGATCTGGGGCACAAGTCCCTTCCGCTCGACTTGAGACTCGAGCCCCGGGCTACCTTGCCAGCAGAGTCTTGCCCAACACCCGCAAGGGTCCACACAGGACTCCCCACGGGACCCTAAGACCTCTGGTGAGTGGATCACAGTGCCTGCCCCAATCCAATCGCGCGGAACTTGAGACTGCGGTACATAGGGAAGCAGGCTACCCGGGCCTGATCTGGGGCACAAGTCCCTTCCGCTCGACTCGAGACTCGAGCCCCGGGCTACCTTGACAGCAGTCTTGCCCAACACCCGCAAGGGCCCACACGGGACTCCCCACGGGACCCTAAGACCTCTGGTGAGTGGAACACAGCGCCTACCCCAATCCAATCGCGTGGAACTTGAGACTGCGGTACATAGGGAAGCAGGCTACCCGGGCTTGATCTGGGGCACAAACCCCTTCCACTCCACTCGAGCCCCGGCTACCTTGCCAGCTGAGTCGCCTGACACCCGCAAGGGCCCACACAGGATTCCACACGTGATCCTAAGACCTCTAGTGAGTGGAACACAACTTCTGCCAGGAGTCTGGTTCGAACACCAGATATCTGGGTACCTGCCTTGCAAGAAGAGAGCTTGCCTGCAGAGAATACTCTGCCCACTGAAACTAAGGAGAGTGCTACCCTCCAGGTCTGCTCATAGAGGCTAACAGAGTCACCTGAAGAACAAGCTCTTAACAGTGACAACTAAAACAGCTAGCTTCAGAGATTACCAGATGGCGAAAGGCAAACGTAAGAATCCTACTAACAGAAATCAAGACCACTCACCATCATCAGAACGCAGCACTCCCACCCCACCTAGTCCTGGGCACCCCAACACAACCGAAAATCTAGACCCAGATTTAAAAACATTTCTCACGATGATGATAGAGGACATCAAGAAGGACTTTCATAAGTCACTTAAAGATTTACAGGAGAGCACTGCTAAAGAGTTACAGGCTCTTAAAGAAAAGCAGGAAAACACAGCCAAACAGGTGATGGAAATGAACAAAACCATACTAGAACTAAAAGGGGAAGTAGACACAATAAAGAAAACCCAAAGCGAGGCAACGCTGGAGATAGAAACCCTAGGAAAGAGATCTGGAACCATAGATGCGAGCATCAGCAACAGAATACAAGAAATGGAAGAGAGAATCTCAGGTGCAGAAGATTCCATAGAGAACATCGACACAACAGTCAAGGAAAATACAAAATGCAAAAGGATCCTAACTCAAAACATCCAGGTAATCCAGGACACAATGAGAAGACCAAACCTACGGATAATAGGAATTGATGAGAATGAAGATTTTCAACTTAAAGGGCCAGCTAATATCTTCAACAAAATAATAGAAGAAAACTTCCCAAACATAAAAAAAGAGATGCCCATGATCATACAAGAAGCATACAGAACTCCAAATAGACTGGACCAGAAAAGAAATTCCTCCCGACACATAATAATCAGAACAACAAATGCACTAAATAAAGATAGAATATTAAAAGCAGTAAGGGAGAAAGGTCAAGTAACATATAAAGGAAGGCCTATCAGAATTACACCAGACTTTTCACCAGAGACTATGAAAGCCAGAAGAGCCTGGACAGATGTTATACAGACACTAAGAGAACACAAATGCCAGCCCAGGCTACTATACCCGGCCAAACTCTCAATTACCATAGATGGAGAAACCAAAGTATTCCACGACAAAACCAAGTTCACACAATATCTTTCCACGAATCCAGCCCTTCAAAGGATAATAACAGAAAAGAAGCAATACAAGGACGGAAATCACGCCCTAGAACAACCAAGAAAGTAATCATTCAACAAACCAAAAAGAAGACAGCCACAAGAACAGAATGCCAACTCTAACAACAAAAATAAAAGGGAGCAACAATTACTTTTCCTTAATATCTCTTAATATCAATGGACTCAATTCCCCAATAAAAAGACATAGACTAACAGACTGGCTACACAAACAGGACCCAACATTCTGCTGCTTACAGGAAACCCATCTCAGGGAAAAAGACAGACACTACCTCAGAGTGAAAGGCTGGAAAACAATTTTCCAAGCAAATGGACTGAAGAAACAAGCTGGAGTAGCCATTTTAATATCGGATAAAATCGACTTCCAACCCAAAGTTATCAAAAAAGACAAGGAGGGACACTTCATACTCATCAAAGGTAAAGTCCTCCAAGAGGAACTCTCAATTCTGAATATCTACGCACCAAATGCAAGGGCAGCCACATTCATTAGAGACACTTTAGTAAAGCTCAAAGCATACATTGCACCTCACACAATAATAGTGGGAGACTTCAACACACCACTTTCTTCAAAGGACAGATCGTGGAAACAGAAACTAAACAGGGACACAGTGAAACTAACAGAAGTTATGAAACAAATGGACCTGACAGATATCTACAGAACATTTTATCCTAAAACAAAAGGATATACCTTCTTCTCAGCACCTCACGGGACCTTCTCCAAAATTGACCATATAATTGGTCACAAAACAGGCCTCAATAGATACAAAAATATTGAAATTGTCCCATGTATCCTATCAGACCACCATGGCCTAAGACTGATCTTCAATAACAACATAAATAATGGAAAGCCAACATTCACGTGGAAACTGAATAACACTCTTCTCAATGATACCTTGGTCAAGGAAGGAATAAAGAAAGAAATTAAAGACTTTTTAGAGTTTAATGAAAATGAAGCCACAACGTACCCAAACCTATGGGACACAATGAAAGCATTTCTAAGAGGGAAACTCATAGCGCTGAGTGCCTCCAAGAAGAAACGGGAGACAGCACATACTAGCAGCTTGACAACACATCTAAAAGCCCTAGAAAAAAAGGAAGCAAATTCACCCAAGAGGAGTAGACGGCAGGAAATAATCAAACTCAGGGGTGAAATCAACCAAGTGGAAACAAGAAGAACTATTCAAAGAATTAACCAAACGAGGAGTTGGTTCTTTGAGAAAATCAACAAGATAGATAAACCCTTAGCTAGACTCACTAAAGGGCACAGGGACAAAATCCTAATTAACAAAATCAGAAATGAAAAGGGAGACATAACAACAGATCCTGAAGAAATCCAAAACACCATCAGATCCTTCTACAAAAGGCTATACTCAACAAAACTGGAAAACCTGGACGAAATGGACAAATTTCTGGACAGATACCAGGTACCAAAGTTGAATCAGGATCAAGTTGACCATCTAAACAGTCCCATATCACCTAAAGAAATAGAAGCAGTTATTAATAGTCTCCCAACCAAAAAAAGCCCAGGACCAGATGGGTTTAGTGCAGAGTTCTATCAGACCTTCAAAGAAGATCTAATTCCAATTCTGCACAAACTATTTCACAAAATAGAAGTAGAAGGTACTCTACCCAACTCATTTTATGAAGCCACTATTACTCTGATACCTAAACCACAGAAAGATCCAACAAAGATAGAGAACTTCAGACCAATTTCTCTTATGAATATCGATGCAAAAATCCTCAATAAAATTCTCGCTAACCGAATCCAAGAACACATTAAAGCAATCATCCATCCTGACCAAGTAGGTTTTATTCCAGGGATGCAGGGATGGTTTAATATACGAAAATCCATCAATGTAATCCATTATATAAACAAACTCAAAGACAAAAACCACATGATCATCTCGTTAGATGCAGAAAAAGCATTTGACAAGATCCAACACCCATTCATGATAAAAGTTTTGGAAAGATCAGGAATTCAAGGCCCATACCTAAACATGATAAAAGCAATCTACAGCAAACCAGTAGCCAACATCAAAGTAAATGGAGAGAAGCTGGAAGCAATCCCACTAAAATCAGGGACTAGACAAGGCTGCCCACTTTCTCCCTACCTTTTCAACATAGTACTTGAAGTATTAGCCAGAGCAATTCGACAACAAAAGGAGATCAAGGGGATACAAATTGGAAAAGAGGAAGTCAAAATATCACTTTTTGCAGATGATATGATAGTATATATAAGTGACCCTAAAAATTCTACCAGAGAACTCCTAAACCTGATAAACAGCTTCGGTGAAGTAGCTGGATATAAAATAAACTCAAACAAGTCAATGGCCTTTCTCTATACAAAGAATAAACAGGCTGAGAAAGAAATTAGGGAAACAACACCCTTCTCAATAGTCACAAATAATATAAAATATCTTGGCGTGACTCTAACTAAGGAGGTGAAAGATCTGTATGATAAAAACTTCAAATCTCTGAAGAAAGAAATTAAAGAAGATCTCAGAAGATGGAAAGATCTCCCATGCTCATGGATTGGCAGGATCAACATTGTAAAAATGGCTATCTTGCCAAAAGCAATCTACAGATTCAATGCAATCCCCATCAAAATTCCAACTCAATTCTTCAACGAATTGGAAGGAGCAATTTGCAAATTTGTCTGGAATAACAAAAAACCTAGGATAGCAAAAAGTCTTCTCAAGGATAAAAGAACTTCTGGCGGAATCACCATGCCAGACCTAAAGCTTTACTACAGAGCAATTGTGATAAAAACTGCATGGTACTGGTATAGAGACAGACAAGTAGACCAATGGAATAGAATTGAAGATCCAGAAATGAACCCACACACCTATGGTCACTTGATCTTCGACAAGGGAGCTAAAACCATCCAGTGGAAGAAAGACAGCATTTTCAACAATTGGTGCTGGCACAACTGGTTGTTATCGTGTAGAAGAATGCGAATCGATCCATACTTATCTCCTTGTACTAAGGTCAAATCTAAGTGGATCAAGGAACTTCACATAAAACCAGAGACACTGAAACTTATAGAGGAGAAAGTGGGGAAAAGCCTTGAAGATATGGGCACAGGGGAAAAATTCCTGAACAGAACAGCAATGGCTTGTGCTGTAAGATCGAGAATCGACAAATGGGACCTAATGAAACTCCAAAGTTTCTGCAAGGCAAAAGACACCGTCAATAAGACAAAAAGACCACCAACAGATTGGGAAAGGATCTTTACCTATCCTAAATCAGATAGGGGACTAATATCCAACATATATAAAGAACTCAAGAAGGTGGACTTCAGAAAATCAAATAACCCCATTAAAAAATGGGGCTCAGAACTGAACAAAGAATTCTCACCTGAGGAATACCGAATGGCAGAGAAGCACTTGAAAAAATGTTCAACATCCTTAATCATCAGGGAAATGCAAATCAAAACAACCCTGAGATTCCACCTCACACCAGTCAGAATGGCTAAGATCAAAAATTCAGGTGACAGCAGATGCTGGCGAGGATGTGGAGAAAGAGGAACACTCCTCCATTGTTGGTGGGAGTGCAGGCTTGTACAACCACTCTGGAAATCAGTCTGGCGGTTCCTCAGAAAACTGGACATAGTACTACCGGAGGATCCAGCAATACCTCTCCTGGGCATATATCCAGAAGATGCCCCAACAGGTAAGAAGGACACATGCTCCACTATGTTCATAGCAGCCTTATTTATAATAGCCAGAAGCTGGAAAGAACCTAGATGCCCCTCAACAGAGGAATGGATACAGAAAATGTGGTACATCTACACAATGGAGTACTACTCAGCTATTAAAAAGAATGAATTTATGAAATTCCTAGCCAAATGGATGGACCTGGAGGGCATCATCCTGAGTGAGGTAACACATTCACAAAGAAACTCACACAATATGTATTCACTGATAAGTGGATATTAGCCCCAAACCTAGGATACCCAAGATATAAGATATAATTTGCTAAACACATGAAACTCAAGGAGAATGAAGACTGAAGTGTGGACACTATGCCCCTCCTTAGATTTGGGAACAAAACACCCATGGAAGGAGTTACAGAGACGGAGTTTGGAGCTGAGATGAAAGGATGGACCATGTAGAGACTGCCATAGCCAGGGATCCACCCCATAATCAGCATCCAAACGCTGACACCATTGCATACACTAGCAAGATTTTATTGAAAGGACGCAGATGTAGCTGTCTCTTGTGAGACTATGCCGGGGCCCAGCAAACACAGAAGTGGATGCTCACAGTCAGCTAATGGATGGATCATAGGGCTCCCAATGGAGGAGCTAGAGAAAGTAGCCAAGGAGCTAAAGGGATCTGCAACCCTATAGGTGGAACAACATTATGAGCTAACCAGTACCCCGGAGCTCTTGACTCTAGCTGCATATATATCAAAAGATGGCCTAGTCGGCCATCACTGGAAAGAGAGGCCCATTGGACTTGCAAACTTTATATGCCCCAGTACAGGGGAATACCAGGGCCAAAAAGGGGGAGTGGGTGGGCAGGGGAGTAGGGGTGGGTGGATATGGGGGACTTTTGGTATAGCATTGGAAATGTAAATGAGTTAAATACCTAATAAAAAATGGAAAAAAAAATTTGAAATTAATATTGTTGCTCTTAGATAGGCATTGTGCCTATGCAACTCATTTAAGAACAAGACAATTAAGTAACACAAGTTAAGGGCTGGATAGTAAGCTTATGGTTAGGTTAGATTCTAATTTAATTATAATAAAGTACTTTCAATTTATTTAAATAGAATTGGCTAAGAGTAGCTAAGGTTTAACAGTTCAAATACACTTTACATAGCTAGTCTTCATAAAACATCAGAAATCCACAAAATCTGACATTTAGTCATTTCATTATTAGAAGTTTTGACTAGAGACATGTCTACTCCTGACATTACCCCTTTCACAGTTCAAAGAAGATATTGAGTATCTTTACCTCCCAGTGAGGTTGCTTATCATGGCAAGGTCGCCATGGGACAGAAATTGCCCATTTCATCTACAGACAAAATACTGTCCAAAATGGACACACTATGCAGAATAGTTGACTGTTGGCTCTGCCAAGTCAGAGTAAACAGTCCTTTATAATTCTGCTTTACAAAGGTCTATCAGATGATCCTGGGCCAGAAGGCTGAAGACTGATACTCCAATGTTTTGAGGATGGGGGACTGTCCAGGTGTCAGTTGTCTTTACAATTGTTTGAGAAGCTGTGTTTGGTGCTTCCTATATACCCAGGTAATGTTTAATTCATTCTCAGATTTCTGACAGGGTTGAAGACTAATTATAGTCCCATAAACAAACTTAAGTTGTTTAACATTAAAGACATGACATAGAGTAGAAAGCATAGCTTTCAGATAGTATTACAGGCTAAAATCTAAGCAAATAATTCTAAACAATTCAGGGATAGAATTGTAACTCTTTAAGTTAGGAATGATGGTAGAGTACTTTGTCTAATTGACAAATACGATGGACTGGATAGTAATTGTATGTCCTACTTTGTAATTTACATGATTGTTATGGTTCTGTTCAATTTATGTTGGAGAGAAGAGTTGTTGTTTTTTTTTTTGTTTTTTGTTTTTTAATTGGACAGAAAAGATGAGGTATAGAGGGTGGTTCTGATGTTTTGATTGGGAATCTGTGTTTACTGATGCTGAAGATCCTTGTCCCCAATTGGTTTTTGATCTAGCAATAAAGATGTTAGTAGTCAATGACTGAGCATGGGGTGTGAAACTGAGAGTTGTGTGGGTAGAGTGCATAGAGAATCAAAAGGACTTGGGAGAGAAGGGGATGCAGTAGTGACAGGAAAGAGGCCAACCATACCTGTGAGTTTTCAGGAAAGAAGCCTCTGGCCCCTGGGTCTAAGGTAGCAGGGGAGGTTTAGGAGTGCCTAGTCATCAAGTTAGCCAAGGCATGTTGAGAATAACTGGTGGGCATACATGCCCACTTGTGTGTGTGTGTGTGTGTGTGTGTGTGTGTGTGTGTGTGTGTGTGTGTGTGTGTGCTCCTGGGCGGGTATGTATATATGACTCTCTGGGAACTTGAAGTGGTGTAGATAAAACTACCTGCTACACATATATCCACCATGTCACTGTGATGTGTTACTATGGCACCCTGTGACAGTGCACTGTGAACTCTGGGTGCCTGTACTTGTAGGCCAGCACTTTGACTTTTGCTGTTATGTTAGGTTTAGCAGGGAAACCTGAAGAAAAATGAAATTTATTACTGTATCACTAAAATATTGTGAGGTCTCTGAGTTGATTCAGTGCTGTTTCACAAGAGTTCCTGCTCTTCACTAGTGTCTGAATTTACTATGCCTGGAGGAGTATTTTGCTAGCCAGTAAGTAGCACCCCTCTTTTCTCTATGCAGAGTGACAGAAGACAGCTGAGAGGTGACACTGGTGCTTCCCTGGGGAGAAAGTGGTCATAGGTACAGCTCCCAAAGGCTTCGTCAACAGTCCCCTGGTGGTACCAGCCTTGTACCCTTGGGTTGCCTTCCCCTAACCTTACCTTGCCTTTGATAAATGTCTATTGCAAAAAAGTTGTGATGAGGCTTAGAATTAGAAGGGAAATTTGCAAGTCATTTGTAAACTCATATATTCCTAGTGCATGCGATCATTTTTATCCCAGACAAATGCTGGCTTTATCCCTGTGATTCAGAAGGCTGGTGACTTGAGCTGTGGCTCCCTAGGGTAATCTCCCTTCCTCTTAGGACTGAAAGATGACTGAGAGAAGAACCTTTCTGGGCTCCCCTTTCTGGAGAAGGCAGTATCAAGAAACAGAAAGCAATCAGCTCTGAAGGAAAGGAGAGGAGTTACAAGTGGCTGACTAGAAAGAATGCTTTGAGAGAACTGAGATGAAGGGACGATGTGAAGAGGTCCAATGAGTGGGGTTTGCAAGGATTAGCAGCATTTGGACATGGGTGCCTTTGAAGACCAGTTTCAAGGGTGGGGGAGCTGCAAGCAGGTGCTGATTCTTCGATGTGAATGGTGTTTTCATTCTCAGAACTGCAGGGCAGGGAACCTGCCAAAGCTACCCTTCTACCAACTGTGTTTGAGGAATGTAGGCATCAAGGCACAGGTCAGCTCTATTGAAAACAGACCCCCTCCTTCAACAAGGATATACCCCTTAATCCTTCTAATCTTTTTTTTTTTATTTTTTTTATTGGGTATTTTCCTCATTTACATTTCCAATGCTATCCCAAAAGTTCCCCATACCCTCCCCCCAACTCCCCTACCCACCCACTCCTACTTCTTGGCCCTGGCGTTCCCCTGTACTGGGGCATCTAAAGTTTGCACAACCAATGGGCCTCTCTTTCCACTGATGGCCGACTAGGCCAACTTCTGATACATATGCAGCTAGAGACATGAGCTCCAGGGGGTACTGGGTAGTTCATATTGTTGTTCCACCTATAGGGTTGCAGATCCCTTTAACTTCTTGGGTACTTTCTCTAGCTCCTCCATTGGGGGCTCTGTGATCCATCCAATAGCTGACTGTGAGCATCCACTTCTGTGTTTGCTAGGCCCCGGCATAATCTCACAATCCTTCTAATCTTTCTCAAACAGTTCCTCAGGTGGGGATGAAGTATGTAGGTATATGAGCCTATTGGGGTAATTTGCATTTAAACCCCAACCCTGGACAGCAGACATGTTTTTCTTACATTGTTGGTTGGCTTGCTTTGTTTTCAAATAGGAGGAATAGGAGTGTGGGTCTGCAATCAGAAGCTAGATGCAGAAGGCATGTTTGTTTGTTTGCTTGGTTGGTTTTTTTTTTTCTGAGACAGGGTTTCTCTGTATCGCCCTGGCTGTCCTGGAACTCACTCTGTAGACCAGGCAGGCCTCGAACTCAGAAATCCACCTGACTCTGCCTCCCAAGTGCTGGGATTAAAGGTGTGCGCCACCACACCCGACTCAGAAGGCATGTTTAGAAGCAAGAAGCTCTAGAGGTAGTGTAAAACTTGAAATTAACCTGTCACTACCACCTGCCCAAGGACCAGGTAACTTCAGGGAATGCTTGGAGTTGTAATTCTTGGACAAAAACAGAGCCTCATGGAAGAGTATGATGATCTATGTGTTTTGTCCATAAAATCCCTGACAACACACATCTCTGGGCCACTCTTCTGGAAATTTCAGGGAGTGGTCCTGACCAAAGTTCACCTATTTAATATTTTTAGTAAAGCTTGCCTCGAATTTGGTCTGGCAAATCTAAGGAATAACACTAGGGCTCTATAATCAAGGCTGAAGAGGCACTATGGCATGCACTACCCATGACACATTGAAATCCTTATGTTGACTGTGCAACTTTTCAGTATCTAGAGAATTCATGGAACTGCCATACAAGCAGGGATCTTACCCTTTATCCACAGGGCTTGGAACAATTCCTCATCTACTAAAGGTGTTTAGTGTATATTGCTGAATAAAATAATACCTTTCCACTATGATGATACCAGAATTCAATATGCATCTATCCAATGTAAATGCACAGGTTCTGTATTGGACTTGGGGATGCAAAAATGGATACAGGAGAAGAGCAGGAAAGATGCTTGTACCTTTGCCCACAAATGTTATCTTCCACAATAGTGTTTAGGACCACTGTCAAGAGTCTCGTGCCTCCTTTTGATGAGCTCAGAACCACTTTCCATGACTTTCAGGGAAGTGTTATACAAAACTACATATTTGTTGGGCTTGGCCAGCATTTATGTTGATATAATTATTGACCCTCTTTTAGCTCTCTCCCATGACTCTTCTCTGAGAGGAAACACATTCATTTTGCCAGCTAGCCAAGCAGGATTCTTGACATATACAAATGTTCCATTTAGCATGCATTGATAGTATGATGGGTATATGCCCTTTGATGCTGGTCATATGAACTCCTCCATTTATATGGCCTAGATATTAAGGTTATAATGACTTTTAAAGACCTTAAACCAAGGTTGGATGTTCTCTCTTGAAGAGTGGGTGAAATTACTGTGGGAGTCAGGAACTTGGTCAGTTTAAGGGTAAGTAAGGTTGTCCCTCATTTTCAAGTAGAATCTCACATCTTGGGAGCTTTGGTTCACATCTGGGGCACTGATGAATGTAAACTGCTTGTTTATTCCCATTCCACAGGGCCTCTTACTTCATCGTCCTGCACTATAAAGATCTCAAGGCATGGGTTCCAAGGCTATTAGTATTCCTGTTTTCTGTACCCAGTGATCTTGAACTTGAGTATCCCTGAGCTGAAATAAATGAACAGAAGACACAGTTGCCTCCTTGACTGTATAAATAGAGTTCACTCCTAAGTCTACTGATATGCTGGTGGTCAACAATGGAGGATCTTATGGGAAGACCCGAGAGTACTAATTATATTTATTTAGTTATGCTAATATTGGGTAAACACAGCTGCACAATCCCTTACAGAGATGCACTTCTCTCTATGCTCACTTGCAATCATCCAGCACTGTCATGTTCTCGGCTATAAAATTGATATGCTCTGAAATGTCCATGTCTGCGTATTAGGTTCTTAACAATGAGACGGGATGTCTATTTGCCTATGTTTGGTGTTTGAACCCTTGTTAGCCACTGTATTGAGAGAAAAGTGATGAGTGAATTCATCAACTGCTCTGAAGTTCCTAGCTCCTCTTTCCTAATGTTTGATTGATCATAATTAATAAATAGAAGGACACATGCTTGCATTTTCCTAAGCTTTGTGTAGCTCGTTTAGTGGGCAGGGTTCAGGAAATGTGCTCTTTAATCAATCAGGATGAAGACACAGTTTAGCACTGTCTGTGAGACTGATGGAAACACACAGCTGTTTCCTTGAATATGATAGGATGCGATGCATGTTCAGTAGTCACTGTATACGTACAGTTCCTGACTTACCATGCTTCAGCATTGATTCTTGAAGACAATGCAAAAGCAATACGTGTTCAGTAGTCACTCTACTTGGCCTTCTGTGCTTTGACCTTTTCTGAGTAGCTACAAACTTGCATCCTCTATAGTAGTGCTGTGCAGTGGTCATGGCAAAGTCTACTTGGCCTATTGATCTCCAGGGCTAGCAATCAAGATCCTACAGTGTGCTGTGAGGCCAAGTTGGGATGTTTTGTAGGTAAGAGTCTTTCAGAGCACCTTTGACTTTGTAATATTTGCAGCTTATGATGGGTTTATTTGGGACATCACTTCATCAAAAGCCAGGAACGTCTGAGCATGCAGAGATAATTTCTATCAGCCTGCCAGGTGTGTCCAACTTTCTGAAATTGTGACAGATGTCATCTATATACACTGTCTTGCTTTGAGAACAGCTCAATCAAGGGTTCCCCCCCCCTCAAATTGCAAAAAATACCTTTGTAATGGTCTAAGTAAGTTTATGATTCAGTATTGAGCTGGACCCATGGCTGTGTTGTGCAATCAACCTATAGGTCACAGGTTGGGCACACTTGCAACAAAGGCATCAAATAATGAAATAAAAGAAGAGGTAGTACTGATTTTTCTGATTTAGATACTGTTCAGTTGTCTCTGATCACACTGGTGTGCCTTACCCCTATTCCATACTCCCCAAGGAGAAAAGCTATCAGGGATCAGGGATATACCCGTCTTGGGAAAGCTACAAGGTTCCCTGTGAGTGGGGATAATCTTGAGGAAGGCCGAGGCTCACTCAGTTGCAAGGTTTCTGCCCTTAGACTTTCTTGGTGCAGGTAACTTCCTGTGACCTGCTGAGGGAGCTGCTGCTTACGAGGTACCAGGCCATCGCTTAGCAGGATGAGGGAATCGCTTACCTGAGAAGTGGCTCCTGAGGGTTCGAGCAGTGAGTCGCAATCCCCTTCATGGTATGCTTCCTTACAGTCCCGGCAGAAAACAAACTGCAAGAGAACAACAGGGTCTATCAGAACATCTCGATGCATTCTAAACTCTACTTTGGTCTCTGGCTTGAGTGATGGCTCCTGGGTCAAATTACTCTTGGCAAAGTGGGATCAGCTTATATTTCCATGGGTCTGCTCACGGTTAGAGAGTGTTCTGTGTGCCTCAACAGGGTTACAGAGATGAACCGTGTGTATCTCAGCCATGTCTGAGGCTGTTGCAGTGGCTGAGGACAGCTCCACACGGTGACTCACTGAACTGGGGTCATCATCCCACCGGACACCTGAGATACCACAGGAAAGCCACCATAGAAAGGCCTGGAACTCTCAGAAGTCTCTCAGAGGCTTGGGAGTCCCCAAGCTCCTGTGACAGGACACCAGCTGGGCATTTGTCATGGTTTTGATGGAGGTAAAATGAGTCTGAACTGAAAAATGAAAGCAAACCAAACAGTGCCAATGGCACCCGACTTTGTTTTCAAAGGACTTCAGCTGCTTCTCTGGGACTCAGGAGAAATGCCAAGCCCCATGCTCTTTCCTCACAACACCTTCGCCATGCAAGGAGACTCATCAGCTGCAGGCTCAACATCCCTTAGTCCAAGACGTTTGGGACCAGACTTAATTCAAATTTGGTATGATTTTTCAGATTTCATAATGTTTGCATACACATACACATCAACATGCATACACATATACATATATTTACATATACACATCATATCTATACACACATATATGTATATACATATACATACATATATGTGGCTAGTGGAAGATTTGGGGGATTGAATACAAATTAAAGCACACAGTTTATTTAATATGTGCCTTATCCGCATAGCCTGATGGAAATCTCATACATTTTTTTTAAGTATGCCTGTTGCTTTTAAATTTTTATTGTAACAATTTCATGGGTTTGGATATTTTGCCTGCATGTGTGCCTGTATGTATACCACGTATGTGCCTGGTGCCTGTGGAGGCCAGGAGAGGCTATCATATCCCCTGGAACTAGAGTTACAGGCAGTTGTGAGTGTTGGAAATTGAATCCAGATCCTCTGGAAGAGCAGCCACAGCAGAAAGGCTGACCTCAGAGTGATGGGATTTCATCTTCACTCAGAAGCTTAAGTAGGTGGGAAAGGGTTAGGGTTAGGGTTAGGGTTAGGGTTAGTGTACTGGCTAGTTTTGTGTCAACTTGACACAGTTGAAGTTACCACAGAGAAAGGAGCTTCAGTTGAGGAAATGTCTCCATGAGATCCAGCTGTAAGGCATCTTCTCAATTAGTGATCAAGGGGGAAAGGCCCCTTGTGGGTGGAACCATCTCTGGGCTGGTAGTCTTGGGTTTTATAAGAGAGCAGGCTGAGCAAGCCAGGAGAGGCAAGCCAGTAAAGAACATCCCTCCATGACCTCTGTATCAGCTCCTGCTCCCAGACTTGCTTGAGTTCCAGTCCTGACTTCCTTTGGTGATGAACAGCAGCATGGGAGTGTAAGCCGAATAAACTCTTTCCTCCCCAACTTGCTTCTTGGTCATGATGTTTGTGCAGGAATAGAAACCCTGACTAAGACAAATTGGTACCAGCAGAGTGGGGTATTCCTGTGACAACCTGACCATGTTTTGGGGAGGACTGTGGAAGGACCATGGAACTTTGGGCTTGAAGATCCATTCACTGTTAAGAGCTCTGTCAGATGTTGTGTAGAAGCTTGGAAGATAATGTTGAGAACACTGCAGAAGATGAAGGTCTGGTTTGTGAAATTTCAGAGGGAAAATTAAAGACTCTTTTCAGGGCCATTTCTGTTTTGATTGTGAAATTCTGTGGTTCTAGTTAGCTGGGGCTGAAGAATCAGCTGTGATTAACAAGATACCAGAACTACTAAAGCAAAAACTTGGCATCACTGGGACTATTGATGCTGGTTAGCTGGAGCTAAGAAATTAGCAGTGATTAAGAAGAGACCTGCATCATTGAGGTGACATCTTCTGTGTGGAGAGCCGTAAGTAATCACCATTACAAGATGGCGCTGGCTCCCGCTGTGCCTAACTAGTAAACAAGCATTGTGCGCAGGTGCGAGACTGAATTCACACCAAGTCACTGCCCATCTCGGGGAGTAGTAATGAGGTGATGGGCGAGCAACAAATCAGGTGCTGACACACCACGCTGAGGGCTATATAAGCAGCACCATTTTCTGGGTTTGGGGTCTTCCCTCCTGAAGAAGCAATAAAGCTTTTGCTGCAGAAGAATCCGGTTGTCCGAGTGTGTTCTTGCCGGTGAGAACAATAGCTCGGGACACTTCTGGGAAGTGTTTTCTGAAAGCACAAAGAGGCTGTGTTCCAGAGATAGCCAAGTTTGTACTCCTGCTGCAGCAGGACTTGGTAATATGTAAGGGTCACCCAGGTGGTACTGGTTTTGAAGGCATGAAGGGGTCATGAAGAGCAGCTGAGGCTCGACACTGTGAGAGGCCATGGAAGGCCATTGGTGAAGGTGCAGCTGCAGTTGCAATTGAAGGCCCAGGACTGAAGGGGTCATGCAGTGTTTTGGAGATGCCAGTACCATGAGATGACCACCAAGAGCAGTAGCAGCAGTGGAGTACAGGCATTTGGAGCCTAGAGGACAACGCGTGTGCTACAAAGGGCATGGCTGGAGAAGTGACCCAAGCCCTTGGAGGAGCCCAGAAGATTGTGAGTTGGATTCCAGACATTGGAAGGTTGGAGATTGATTTTTGCTTTTGATTGTGACTGTGCCCTGATATTTTCCCTCCTGAAGGAAGAAACTATTTTAGTGGAGCCCACAGTTAAGAGACTTTTAATTGTAAAAAGACTTTGGATTTTTGAAAGAGATGGATATTTTAAAGAGATTGAAAATTTAAGAATATGTAAAGACTGTGGGATGTTTAAAGTTATTTAGACCTTGGAGATGAATAAGAATGTAAGGGTTTAGGCTTACTAGTGATGTGTTTGTGTGTCAAGTTGACAAGGGGTCAATTGTACTGGCTAGTTTTGTGTCAACTTGACACAGCTGGAGTTACCACAGAGAAAGGAGCTTCAGTTGAGGAAATGTCTCCATGAGATCCAACTGTAAGGCATCTTCTCAATTAGTGATCAAGGGGGAAAGGCCCCTTGTGAGTGGGACCATCTCTGGGCTGGTAGTCTTGGTTCTATAAGAGAGCAGGCTGAGCAAGCCAGGGGAGGCAAGCCATAAAGAACATCCCTCCATGGCCTCTGCATCAGCTCCTGCTCCCTGACCTGCTTGAGTTCCAGTCCTGACTTCCTTTGGTGATGAACAGCAGCATGGGAGTGTAAGCTGAATAAACCCTTTCTTCCCCAACTTGCTTCTTGGTCATGATGTTTGTGCAGGAATAGAAACCCTGACTAAGACGGTTAGGGTTAGGGTTAGGGTTAAAGATGGACAGCACAGCTAGGCTCTATGCCCCGATATTGTATTTATCCCCACTGGATACAGAGAGTTAATGCTGCATCCAAAGGTTTATCATTCTTTTTCGAGGGCAGGAATCTCATGATCAGCTCCACCCCACCCTTCAGCGCTGGCCTGCTCAGTCGGCTTATCCATAGAGAGCTGGCTGTGACTCCCCGACACTTGGAGGGAAGCTAGTCTGATCTCTCGGCGTGACAGGGAAAGCACTTCACATCTTATTAGCCAGGGGATGAGATATAAAATCAGTTTCATGGTGCAGATACACCCTGGAGGTTGATCAGTTTGTCAGAATAAATAGGCCTCTCCTGACGCAAAGACATTAAGTTCACTGGTACCGTGAAAAAAAGGACCATAAAGGGGGGAGGGTGGGGAGAAAGAAAGAAAAAAGAAAAAGAAAAACCAAGGCAACACACACAAATGGAAGACCCCATGCTGTGACTGGTGTGAGGAGGGTGAAAGTCTGGGTGAATATGCTGGTAGTGACATTAATTCCTGTGTTAATTTGCGTCTATTCCAAGGCAGCTGTATCCCACAGCTTAGTGTTCAGTTAGTGATTTGAGCCTGTTCTGTATCAGCTGAGTAACCATCGAGAACACTGGGGGATCACATGACCTTTCCACGGGGGGGGGGTGCGGGGGGGCACCTAAGGACACCACAAAACCCAGATATTTACTTTGCCATTCATAACAGCAGCAAAATTACATTTATGAAGTAGCAACGGAAATAATTTTGCATGGCTGGGGTCCGGGGTAGGTTGGGGTGGGGTGGTGGTGGTCACCACAACATGAGGGACTTACATTAAAAGGTGGCAGCTTCAGGAAGGTTGAGAACCCCTGGTCTAGAAGGGTCTGGTTTGATCTTGAGAGTGTTTGGGGGATTTGCAATCACATTATTCTGAACATTCAACAAGAGGCTTGTTTGAATGCAAAGGATTTCAGTTTCTAAACCGTGCCCAAAGGCATCCTAGGGTGCGGTGGAAAACTCTCGGGGCTGAACTGGACTGGTTTAAGTTTTTGAGTAAAACACAGCGACCATCAACATCTAGAAGCCTCTATGAATTGATAACTCGACATCATTCCTGTGAAACTACAGACCTCATAGCTGCCCAGGTCCTCCCTGCAGTGATAGGGACTTGTATACAAATGCTTGTTTTCTTGGCTAGTCCCCGAAAATCATGCAGATACTCAGATACACACACAATTCTAGGGTAATCTCTCTCTCTCTCTCTCTCTCATTTTTTAACAGTGGGAAATATTTGTTCTTTTTTTTTAGACTTATTTATTCTATCTATCTATCTATCTATCTATCTATCTATCTATCTATCTGAGTACACTGTAGCTGCTTTTAGATTTATTTATTTTATATATATGTATACACTGTATCTGTCTTCAGACACACCAGAAGAGGACATCTGATACCATGTGAGCCACCAAGTGGTTGCTTGGGATTGAACTCAGGACCTCTGGAAGCTCAGTCAGAGCTCTTAACCACTGAGCCATCTCTCCAGCACCAATGTTTTATTCTTAAATGTCTAAAAGGAAATTCATTCCTGAAAAAGAAATACAAGGCACATGGATTCAAAGGAAAAAAAAAATCCCTGAAACTCTCCTCCCACCATAGCCACAACTTACCTGAATGCTTTTTAAGAACGTCTTTATTGAAACCAACTCATTGTAATTGATTCCTATCTAACAAGATGTCATCTTTCTATACATCCATTTCCAGACACTGGATTTTTTGGGGGGGCGCTGGGGTGGAGATAAGGTCTAAGTAGGTCAAATTTGGGATTAAGCCTTACTCTGGCCTTAGTCTCTCGAGTGCTGGGTGAGGCAACAGAAATCTTTGGGATGATTCTGTGGGCCAGTGCAGAAACTCTGCTGGTGCTGAAATATTGTCAAGAGGGAGAGCTGCTTTGGGAGAAGCCAGACAGATACCCCTCCCCACTGCAATAGTTCCATGCTCACTGCTGGCCAGCTTGTCTCCCACAGGGGTTTATGGGGTTTTCTCTGATTAGCGACATGGAAGGCTGGCATTTTGCACAGATATCACCTATGTGTTAATCATGGCCTTACAGCTGCCAAGACTCCCTGGATCCTTACACTGCCCTTCCGAACCTCTGGAACAGACGTCAGCTGAACCGAGGGAGACAACTACCGTCCATTTACACAGCTTGCTTTCCCTGCGTCGCCTTCTCTTGAGCGGGATCTTACAATCACCAACGATTTCTATAGCATTTCATTTTGCTTTTAAAAATTTGGAATATGTAAACTTTTCCAAGACAAGGTCTCATCTTGTAGTACAGTTTGGGCTTGGACTCACTATGTATCCCAGACGGGCTCTGTTTAAGCTTTCTGTGTGCTCAGGCCTATCATGTTTATGGGTGTGTGTAACCCCATCTGATTTATATGCCTTTAAAAAGTTACACAAGTATAGGGTTGGAGATTTTGCTCAGTGGTAGAGAACTTGTCTGGAAAGCTTAAGGCCCTGGGTTCAGTCCTCAGCTATGGAAAACAAAAGACAGAATAACAAAAAAGACCAAATAATGCCAATGGTGGTAGCACATGCCCTTAGTCCTAGCACTCCTGAGGGAGGCAGAGGCAGGCAGATCTCTGAGCTTGAGGCCAGCCTGGTCTACAGACTGATCTATAGGACAGCCAGGGCTATACAAAGAAACCCTGACAAAAACAAACAAACAAACAAATTTACAGAAGTGATCCACACTTATTCTTCTGGCTCTCTGCACCATGGTCCACTGTTGGGCTTCCTTAGAAGGGTCAAGCACATGAGCACCTGTGATGCAGCTTCATTAAAAACTTGGGTAGGTCACAGTCCTCACAGGCCCATCACACTCTGACAGAGGGATTGCTCTGAAGACATTTTACAGACCATGCTGGTTTTCAGTGAGATTTCCCAAGGTGATCTGGGTGGATGGACTCAATCCCTACATGGGCTTCAGGGTCAGGCTGTGCCCACCAGTTTCATCATGTCCTTCCCAAGGTCTGTCCTGTTGTGGACTTGAGGCAGGTTTATCTAGCTCACAGACCTGGTAAGCCAATTCTGCAATCACACTCTTAATATAAATAAGTAATTTGCATCTTTATAGCTGTGTACGTGTGCATATAGGGATAGGTATAACCAACACATACATGTGTGTGGCTATAATCATAATCCATACATATGTGTGTTTGTTTATTTAGGTGTTATCTCTCTCACGTGTGTGAGTGAGTGAGTGAGTGAGTGTGTGTGTGTGTGTGTGTGTGTGTGTGTGTGTGTGTGTAATCATCCTGGTGGCTCTGCTTTGCTGCTGGAGCCCTGGCTGACATGTCTCAGAAAAATTATAAGTCATCTTATGCCCTGTCTTTTGTAAAACAGTGACCATAAAACCACAACAATTTAAACTTTCTGTATTCAATTAAGAGAACTTGTTGCTCTTGCAGAAGACCCTGGTTCAGTTCCCAGCGTCTGCGTGACAGCTCACAACTATCTGTAACTCCCGTTCCAGGGGATCCAGTGCAGGCAAAGGTCACTGCTCTCAAAAGCATGATTGTGTCCTTTGATTTGACAATGAACAAGAGAACCCACAGATCCAATGCTATGAACCAAGGGATAGAGGAATGCAGAAACATAACCTGGATACAGGAGTCAATGTTACCTCTAGCACATATCCAAGCCCAGGAGACTGTGTCTAACTTCCTCTTAACTGAGGTGATAAACTTATCCTGAGTGCCTCAGAAGAGGTCAAAAAACCCTTGCACTATTTAATAAAGCCTAAATCTAATGAATTCATATTTTTCTACTTAGTAAGAGCTGAGCTTTTGTTAGCACTGAGTTTAGTTTTCCCTCACAATTAGCAAACCGAGTGTGGTTACATGAGACACAGTTATGCTTAAGTCAATGGTGGGCATCTGAGATCCAAGCACCAGGGCATACGTCACTGAAGAAGTGGGGGCTGGGGGGGGGAGAGACTGTAGGAGATAAAACAGAAGAACCTGCCAGGAAACCGACAGTGCATTTATCAGAAGCACCCAACAGAACGGGCTGTTACTGATTGATAGAGAGGACAATAACGGGCTGTTACTGATAGAGAGGACAGAACGGGCTGTTACTGATAGAGAGGACAATGTTCTGCACTCACAAAAAATCTTTGTTGAACAGAGTAATCAGGAACCGGAGCAAAGGAACAGGAATGCAGTCTGTAACAGGTAATGCCTGCCTGCCAGGAAAGATACGGAAGAAAGCACTGCCTCCATTGGAGGGGACAGCGCCATGCCGCCATCCCTGGAGACCTTGTAGGGTGAGGCAAGAAGCAACACAGTTAGACAGTGGCAGTGATGACCTTCATCCCGGGGTGGGGGAGGCCAAGGCCAAACGGTGTCTTTGGGTCCTACAGTTTTAACTTAAAAAGTTTAAAAATAATGTGGAAAAAAAGCTTATAGAATAAAGATATAAAGAAAATGCTTTATATGGTGTGCTTATGTTTAAAAACCATATAAAGTATGTTAAAGCACAATGTGTGTGTGTGCATGTGTGTGTGTTTAGTGTAGTTAAACACACAGCGTGTCTGGTCTGCAGAGGTTCACGGTGCTGTCCTGGGCCTTCACACTGGATCCCCTGGAACTGGAGTTACAGATAGTTGTGAGCTGTCACTCGGGCTCTGGGAACTGAACCAGTATCTTCTGCAAGAGTGACAAGTCTTCTTAATGGGTGAAGCATCTCTCCTGTGTTAGCTGTTCACTGTAACCCAGAGCCAACTTCATCTCTATACACTCTGTTCTATGTCAGTGCCTTATATAGAAATGCTGTTTTAACATCTTTCACTGTGTTCTTACTGGATCTTTGTATGTTGACATACATTTAGATAGACAAATGCTTGCCACTGGGTGACATCTGCCTGCAGTCTTCAACACAGTAGCATGCTGTGAAGATAACGTAGCCAGGACCTACAGGCTGTACTCTACCCCTTAGGTTTGCCAGAGGCGGTAACCTCTTAGTGTTTTATAACTACAACCCATGATGTTTCCCCAATGACAAAAATCTCCTAATGGCACACTCTTAGGACATATCCCCATCATGACAGGAGGCATGACTGCGTTAAAAATTATGTGAAAGAACAGCATGCTCCAATTCACAAAATAGTCTGCAAGATATTTACATTTAGAAACGTAGCCTGGCATTGTGGTGCACGGCTTTAATCCCAGCCCTCAGGAGGCAGAAGTAGGCAGATCTTTATGAGTTTCAGGTCATCCTGGTCTATACAGTGAGTTGTAGGATACACCACGGTAAGACCCTGTTAACTAAACCAAACCAAACCATAGGTCGGGATGTAGGTCAGTTGGTAGGATGCTTGCCTGGGATGCAGAAAGCCCTGGGTTGGATGTCAGCACCGCATAAGCTGAGCATGGTGGATTGTTCTTATAATAGTAGCTCTCAGTAAGTAGAGGCTGGGTACCAAAGTCACCCTTGTTTACATATCGACTTCAAGGTCAGCTTGGACCATATGAGACTTATCTGAAAAATGATAACAAGATCAAGATATACATTTAATCTATTGCTTCAAAACAGAACCTTTGAAGCCAGAGGCTCTGGAGAGAGTGCGAGACTAAAACAAGAACAATCTACAGTACAGGTTAAGGTTTCTGTTTACAGTTAAGACAGTTAAGACTAAGTTCCTGTTTGTCCTGGGCAGTTTGACGTTTCTGTTTGTAGTTAAAGAACAAGTTCCTAGGCCAGTGGTGGCTCACGCCTTTAATCCCAGCACTCAGGAGGCAGAGGCAGGTGGATTTTTGAGTTCAAGGCCAGCCTGGTCTACAAAGTGAGTCCCAGGACAGCCAGGGATACACAGAGAAACCCTGTCTTGAAAAATAAAAAAAAAAAAAAGAAAAAGAAAAAGAACAAGTTCCTGTTTGTCCTGTGTTAAGTCCTTGTAAGTTAGGGTTTCTATTTGTAGTTAAGGATAAATTCCTGTTTTTTAGATCTGATGTAAACTGCAAAGCATGTTTTTCCACCAACACTAAAGTTGTGACTCCGTTTACATGATGTATAATATCCTTACCCTGTTCCTTCCATTTTACTGTATCTTTCTGACACTGCATAACAGCCGACTCTCTCATCTCTCCTATAAAAGGGACCTCAAGAGGCTGGCAGGGGCTGTTCTCTAAAATCCCAACTTAGAGAGAAGCAGCCTGACTGACCAGTCCCAGGTATACCCCCCAAAGACAGCTTGCTTTAATTGGACAATTACGGATTGGTCTTTCTCCTCTCAGTTTTCAGGGTTGCCACAGAGGCATCTCTTTGCTCTGCATGTTTGCATATTCAAAGAAGGCACACAGTTTCTGGCACATAGTAAACACAGTAAGAAATAGTTTCTTACTGGGCTGTAATGCTTCCTATGTAATAAAAATGTTTAGCACCTGGCTACCTAACATACGTCCCAGTCTACTGATGATACAGATTGTCATGCGAAAGTCTAGGACGTGTTCGGCAACGTCAAGTCTTTGCTATAGCTATGAGTCTGCTTAGAGAGAGGGATGCAAGCACTACTTGTGTGTATATACAAAGGGTCATTAATCCCCCGGACCGTTAACACCATGGAGCTGGAAAAATTGCTGCTGGTGTTAATCTGTCAGTGTGATAGTGGTGGAGCTATCATATGATTGGTGGATGCTTAAGTCTTGTTTCTCATATGCTCATAATGGACAAACTCGAGATGTGTATTTTCTCTTTGGAAGCATGATGGGAGACCCAGTGAAGTGGCCTCTGATGCAATTGGGACAGCCAAGGAGCTGCTGATCAATGAAGGTCAGAGCCGGTTGGAACCTACAAGCGGTGACCCTTAAAATCAGATTTTGATTCTTAATGTTGATGAATGATCTCTACATGAAACCCCAAATCTCTTTGTACCCGTTTCCTGTCACAATTGTATCTGTGTTAAAAGCATTCTGTCATGTGCCGCCTATTTTTTTTCTACTGGAGATCTGAAGTTCTATCTTAAAAGACTAGGAGGGAATCAAATGACACCATAGGACCCTTCTTTGTGGTTTGAGGAAACATCAAAAGCACAAAGCAGGCATGTGTGGGGTTTTTCCTTCCTTGGGGACAGAAGAATCAGGACTCTACCTTAGGCGACTGTCCTGAAGGTGGCAGCAGAGATATGTAATTTCAGACCAGCAGCGTGTGAAACCAGCACATCGACAAGGCGATGCTCCTGGGGGTGGGGGACCAAGTGCTGATCTATGCAAAACCTGTCCTAACAAGACAGTGGGGCTGAGTGGAAATGGTTTGGGCAATAGCACAGCAAGCCGTGGGCTGGGAAAGACGAAAGGGAAATTGTTTCACGTGCATAACGTATGAGAATCACAGCCTAGTGGTAGGAGGCAAATGGAGGTGGTGCCAAGCTCCAAACGCAAACAGACCAAGACAACCCTTTACAAAGTAGTCTCTCCAAATGGCCAGGTAAAGGTCTCAAGAAGGCTGGCAAAACGCCTCTACCCGTTTTCCCGCAGAACCAGGAAACCTCTGTGCTGCTGCAGAGTCTTGTTGGTTTTAGGTTCATGAACTTGAATCTGCCCTTGGTTTAATGTCCATCCATGGGCTCTCTCAAAGGGGCTCTGATCATCGATTCCCTCTTCTTGTACGTCATGAATGCATCCCAAGCTTCAGGCGCATAGTCATAGTTTACACACTGTCTGTATGAGCGAGTGGAAACCTTTGCGGCCAGTTTCGAATCAGAGCACCACAACCAACATCACAATCACAATCCACCCAGATTGCCACCAGTGGAAAGGAAACCTTGCTTACACTGAGGGACGCCTAGCAACCAAACTAACTTCGGAAGTGAGCCTCTGCCCTTGTGCCCTTCACTGGACCCTAGTCAGCTCCAGGGTGTGGAGAGGGTGTTGCTGAGAATTAAACCATGCAATTCATTAAGTACACACAAAGGCATTGCGATTTGATTCCTACCTCAGGATAGTTTTTTTTTTTTTCTTAACTTAAAATGTTCATTGCTGGTTTATTTTTTTCTTTCTTTTGCTGGATTTATTGGTGTATAATTTGTATAGTCATAGATTTTTTTCCTCCTTTTTCATTATCCACTTAACATTCCAATTGTTACCCAACTCCTGGTCTCCCCCTTCCATAGTCCCTTCTTCCACCCCCTTCCCCTTCTCCTCTGAGAGAGTGGAGGTCCCATTGGGTATCCCCTCCACCCTGGTACATCAAGTCTCTGCGGGGTTAGGACATCTCCACTGAAGCAAGACAAGGCAGCCCAGCTAGAAGAATGTATTTCAGAATAGCTTATGTGGGCTGGAGGATGGTTCAGTGGATAAGAGCACCACTGGCTCTTGTAGAGCACCTGAGTTTGATCCCTAGTACCCATATGGCAGCTCACAACAGCCTGTAACTCCAGTTCCAGGAGACCCAACACCCACTTCTGGACTCTGTGGGCACGACATGGATATGGGTACATAGACCTCCATGCAAGTAAAACAACCACCTACATAAAAATAAATAAGAAATAGTTCATGTACTTGTTGAATGGATTACACATCAGCACAAGTTCAAGAGGTACCACAAAAAAAAATTTCGTTTTTCTTGGTCAGCTACAGCTACAGAGCTTTCCAGAGGAAGCGCTCCTGATCAGTGCATGTCCTAGAAATATTTTATACTCCGATGTACACACAAACACTATTTTAAAACCACACAGTCTATAAAATGTCCTAATTTGTATTGTGGGCAACACCTTGGTCTTTCACTTACGGCCTTGTACAGGTCTCGAGTTTCGCTCCAGTCTCCTTGGATCTAAACAGCCGTGTAAGATTCCAGTGGGCACACAGGCCTCACACCCTTTCCCTGTCTCTACATTATAAACAAAGCATTGGGGAACCTTGTCTCTGTAGCTGGTTTTGATTAGGAAAAATAAAATCTGTAGGTTGAATTTCAGGAAGTAATGCAGCAAGGCTGAAGGGCGTGTGCAGCTACCTGTGGGGAGGGGTTGTGATCTCCGCATCGAGTCTTGGGAAAGGCGACTTCCTGCCCCTTCCCTGACATGCTGTGACCAACCACCTTGCTTTTCAAGCTGCACTGAGAAGAATCTCAAATGAACACCAGCACGTTCACTGAGATCTTTTTAGTGTACATGTCTGTAACCAGAGGGACAGAAAGAATGCTGAACAACTTCTAAGTCTAGTCTTTAGCTGAACATGGGTCCCTCCCGATGTCCCTCTCTGTCCATTCCCAATGCCTCTTGCTTAAAGCCTTTCTTTGTTCTGTTCTGATTCTGGCCCTCTTGGTTGATGCTAACACTGACAGCCAGCACAGAGGAGGGCCATGGAAATAGGAGAGTACTAGGTTTCACCCCCCATGCAGTGTCCTGGGCCTTAACTTGGCAGAATGGGTCCCCAGGAAGTGGGGGAGGGGAGGGAGGCACAATTTATGACAGTGATTCTGGGTCTTGCTCACCTCCCCTGCACCCCTCCTGTTTGTCTTAGCTGTGAGTGTTTTAAAGAACAATTCCCACAGTGAAGGCCTTTGCCTTGTAATGGCTCCCTTGTTCCCAAGGCTAAAGTAGGATTTAGTTGCAAGCTGAGACTCTCAAATGATTTCATGCCAAGATTCACACCATCCATGTTCCTTTAAACAAACTTCTTGGTGGGTAAATTTTCATCTCTAACTGAGAATTCCGCTTACTGTCTTGGAAGGCCTGCCCAGCTCTGCTTTCAAACCAGCATTTCCCAGACCTTCTGGAGCAGTTGGAGCACTCCAGAAACGGAGCACTGGTCGCAGAGTTATCAGATCCAACACCACTTTCAAATATTGCCATTAATTAGGGAGCGTGTTTGAATGTGGCCATTCATTAGTAAAACGAGCAACATATGTCTTCTATAATTTTTAACTGGTCTCTAATCCTCCTGACCTTATCATTTACAATCTGTAGCAAGGCACTAGACTCTGTAAAAATGATTATACCACGCCAGTAAAAATGTGAAATCCAAGCCATACGGCAATTTGAGCCAAATTTGTCCCATATGCCTGTGGGCATCCTTATGCGCTCTAGCACAGTAGGGGAGGTAAATGTCTTTCCTTCCAGAACACCTGGGCCCAGCCCTGGGCAGTTTGCGGGATGTATTAGTTTCAGAGATGGTCCAATCATGCTGGAGGCACCCTGCAAGCACACTGTAGACGGTTTTCTTTTCTACTTCATCAATAAGCGATAAATCAACCCCAAGTGCATATTAAACTGGCCTTTCTGATGTACTCCTGTACCCAGAGCCTGGGAGGGAAGAGGGTTATGAGTTTAAGGATAGTCCGGCAATACAGTGAAAAACCACATCTTGGGGAAAGAAAAGACACATATTAACCTTTGGGTGGGTATTGCACAGTGGCACAGGTATAGCCGGGAATGGAACACCCATCCTAGCCTCTTGCCACTAGGCCTGAGCAAGGCCATCAGTGTGTTCTGCTTTCAAGTATGCTGCTTCTTCCTCCTGCTGGAGACAGAACCCAGGGTCTCACCCTAACGAAGGCAAGAGCTCGGCTCCCCGTCAGCATCATCTCCTTCTTATACATATGACTGCTGACAAACTTGTCCACACCAAGCAATATTCACCCACCTCCTCTTAGGTAGTCAAGCTTTTATCATCATCATCATCATCATCACCATCATCATCATCATCATCATCATCATCATCATCATCATCATCATCTTACACATTTTCATCTCCCCAGGAATGGGAAATCATAGTTACTTGTGGGTACTCAGAATCAGAGGCTTACAACTGGGGTGGAGGGGCAGTCCTCACGTCGAATGGGTGAGCCGTGGAACAGCTGCACATTGTGCCTGGCTGGGTAGTCCTGTGTGCAAGACTAGTAATCAAAGGAAGGAGAGGGGTGTCAGGGGGCATGGGAGGTCATGGGAGAGGGCCCATGGCATTGGCTTTTTGCCCTCCATCTTTTTTCAAGCTGCATGCTGCCAACTTTACATTTCCATTAGATGGGCTGTGGGCACTTCAAATCTTACCGTCTTTGCAGAGTGAACTGGTAGGAGGAACTAGAAGAATCTCCTTGTGTGACCAAGTTTCTGACACTGTTATCTACAATGTTCGTGCTTGATAACCATGCAACAGATCTCTGCCCTCCCCTCATGACCCTCCTTGCCCCCGCCCCCAGTAACTCATACCTCATAATGCTTTTAAGAAAGTTTATAAATTGTTTTGCATTGCATTCATGGCTGCTGTGGACCATAGGCTAAATATCCCTGGAACCAAGAGGCAGGAAGACAGCAGTGATGTCTAGAGATCAGAAGGGAGGGGCAAGCCCCGGAAGCAGGACTTTGGCCAGGGGCAGCTTTGGTCCAGATGAGCCACACTCAGGCTAAGCTCATAGGCATGGGGGGTGGAGAAGGTTCATATCACGGGAACCGGAAATGATTTGCTAACAGAAAAAGGTAAGGGTGAGCGCATGAAGGTGTAGGGAGGGGAGGGCAGAGACAAGTGGTAAGACCCAGAGAGAAAGTCAAGGGCACAGAAATCCAGACACTCTTAAAGGACCATGGCTTGTAAAGAAAGAAGACAAAATCCCAGGACAACTGTCTCCTGATGAGAAGGCTGTCTGAAGGAGATCTCGCTTTGTCCTTGATCTTTTCACGGGAGGAGATTGACACTGGCTGAGGACCCCTTCCAGTGAGGGGGAAGTGGGAGCCTCAGAATCCCAGAACGGCCACTGTCTGATGGCCTCCGTGAGGCATGAATCGGAGGCAAGCCTGAAAGACGCAACACTGGCATTTCCACCAGCCCGAGCGTGGTCCCCAGCCCAGAGTGCTGCCTCTGCCTGGAGCTTGTCGAAGAGCAGATATTCAGGGCCCTCTCACCCTGGAAGTTCTACACCAGGATTCCAGTTTTATCATGACCTTGGGGAAGGCAAGGGCACATGGCAGGTGAAAGGCCCTGCTGTAGCTCAGTCATCCTCAAGTCCCTGCATTCCGTGTGATATACAGTATTGCCCATTCTTCTAGGAAACCCCTCCCCCAAGCCCTCCCTCATCCCAAAGCCCTCTTTCCAAAGGCTTTTATTTGTTCAGCAGGTTTGGTGTGTGGATCCCCGCCTCCATGCTCTGACATCATGGAGTCCGTGCTTAGCTAGCTAGCCACACCCACATTATCTAATGACACGAGCATGCAGGGTCAGTACGAGGATGAGGTAGTGAACAGACTGCCCTGGGTTTGTAGGACACAGTATTGCTGCCCTTGGATAGCACCCAACCAATCGCTAGGAACTGTGCGAGTACTGGGGCCGTCTCCGGAAGGGCAGCATTTCTTACCATGATTAGATTTTGACTGGGCTGGGGAGAGCAGGAAGGCGTGGCACTGCTGGGGTGAGGGGCTGGGGCTGGAAGGAACATCAGGCCAGGAGATGGGGCTTGGAAGCTGGTTATGGGACTCCATAGCATGGCCAGGGCTACAAGGACCGCTGCGATGGATAGAATCTTGTTTGGTGCCTTCCCCATTTGGTTCCTCAGAGCAGGATAAATGCAATACCATACTATGTGGCTGCAGGTGACTGGGCAGGGGGGAGCACCCACCCGGTAGCTAATTAGAGCCCAGGGAAGGGCACAGGGCAGAGACTCACTTAAGACCTTAGTTTTGGATGCTAGGGTGCATTACTAACCGAACCGACTTGGAGTAGGCTAAGAGCTGGTACGATTTTGTATTGCTTTCGTCTTTTTAAATAAAGGGACACAGTCTAGACTAAAGCTATGCAGCCAAAATAGCAACAATTTTAAATGTTCTAGTGGCTGCATTAAAAGAGGGAAAAGAGACGTGTGAGCCTAATTGTAATGCTGACTTCACCAAATATATGCAAAGGATGTTGTTAACACTGTGTGGTGTGGAGGTTGTTGCTGACTGAGACTTACTACGCTTTTGATGCCCAGTCTACAATTCATATTCACAGTGCATTGTGGTCTGGCGGGCTTGACTCTGTGTGCTCAGAACCCTTGTGTGGCCAGTGGCTAGAAACACCCTCAGACAGCTTAGATTATGGAATGTAAGAGCACAGCCTTAATTCCAGCTACCCAAGAGGCTGAGGCAGGGATGGCTGTAAGTTCAAGGATAGCCTGGGCAAATTAGTGAGGCCTTCTCTAGAAAAAGGAAAAGAAAAGAGGGCTAGGATGTGGGGAGTCTGCCTTACCTGCTCCAGGCCCTCTGTACAATCCCTAGTACTGAAAACAAAGAAACCATCAAACAAGGAGTATTTTAATGAATCAAATTATTTAAATGAAATATTTTTCTCTATCTTTCTTGCCCTTTCTTCTTTCCTTTCTCTCTCTCTCTCTCTCTCTCTCTTTCTTTCTTTTCTTTCTTCCTTCCTTCCTTCCTCTCTCTTTCTCTCTTTCTTCTTTCCTTTCTCTATCTCTTTCTCTCTCTCTCTCTCTCTCTCTCTCTCTCTCTCTCTCTTTCTTTCTTTCTTTCTTTCTTTCCTTCCTTCCTTCCTTCCTTCCTTCCTTCCTTCCTTCCTTCCTTCTTTCTTTCTTTCTTTTTCTTTCTTTCTTTCTTTCTTTCTTTCTTTCTTTCTTTCTTTCTTTCTTTCTTTCTTTCTTTCTGAGTCCCACATGTCCCAGGCTGACCTTGAGCTAACTATGTAGTAGAGGATAACCCTGCATTTGCGATCCTCCTGCCTCTGTCTCCTGGGTGCTTGTACTATGACACCTAGGTTTTGCTTTATTTTATTTTAGACACAGTCTCACTGTGTAGCTTAGCCTCCCGAGTGCTTGGATTAAAGGTGTAGACCGCTGAGCCTGGCCCCAGTGCCCTGATCATGGTGCAAGGGATTGAACCCATAGCTTTGTGTAAGGATTCTACCAACCGAACTACATCCCCAGCAGGTTCCATTTTAAAGAAAGCATTGCAGGGTACAGAAAATAAATCAGTCTAGTCATAGGAACTGAGGTGTAGTAATACCATAAAAGCAAGAGACTTTGCTGGCTACACATACACAGACACATGCACAGTCACACGAACAGGCGCACGAGGAACTGTTCCCAGAACACACGAGCATCCCTCCTGACTCTGAACACCTGTTTGCTTGGAGTACCTGTCTCGCCTGCCCACACACTTCGTCAGATCTTATACCAAGGTCAGATAAGTTTCTCGACATCAAGTCTAGGGTGGACAGCTATTCAGAGTGCCCCACTGATAAACCACTCTTGCCCACTGTAGTGTCACCCTTGTGATGGGCTGGCTTTAATACGTGTAAGGCAGTGAAGATCTACATAGTCACAGGAATTTTGACTCGGAATTACTGCCTTCTCTCCATTTAGTTTCAGGTAAAGACCTTTGCTTTTGAGAGAAAAAGCTTTGTTCTCAGCGGCAAGACTTCCAATCTTTTTTTTTTTTTTTTTTTTTTTTTTAAAGATTTATTTATTTATTATATGTAAGTACACTGTAGTTGTCTTCAGACACTCCAGAAGAGGGCATCAGATCTTGTTACAGATGGTTGTGAGCCACCATGTGGTTGCTGGGATTTGAACTCTGGACCTTCGGAAGAGCAGTCGGGTGCTCTTACCCACTGAGCCATCTCACCAGCCCAAGACTTCCAATCTTGATGCTTCAGCTTAATCAGTATTTAGTACATGGAGGAGGTTAAGGTGAAGAAAAGGGATTGGGTGAGGGGTGATGTAATTATATCTTAATTCAAGAATTCAATGGAAAAGTTAGGGCTGTGATTTGGATTCCACTTGGAGAGATGTAGCCAGAATGAATGAACCAGAACTGCCTCCAGCCCTTTCCGTGAGCTTGTCGCTGTGTCACGTGCTCATGTGGCAGTGTTCTCTGACTCGGAGCCTTTTCTAGCTTGGGTATGGCAGGGATTGGGGGCATCAGAGCTGGAGAACTTGGGGTATTTATTTCCCTGGAATCTTTCTGCAAGAAGCAAGCATGATGCATTCCTTGGGCCTCTAGGAGTAGGCTCCCAGCTGTAGCTGTTTAGTAAAGGTGGGACCTCCGTGTTCTATCTTCCCATAAGCATCTCTCCCTCGCCTGCAGACAATGCAGAAATCAGGGCACACTTTGGGAGCTGATTCCCACAGAGGCCCATCACCAGACTGGAAGACTCTTCTGGACCCTGTTAGCACAAGATAAAGCTTGCCTGAGGGTCACGAGGAGGGGAGGAAGCCAAATACCAGTGACCTGCACAGAAAAGCCCCCTGTTACCTCCCCGTACCATTCCCTCCTTGCAAGTGTCTCACTAAATTATGAACTAAATCCTAGCCTTCTAAGACTCCCTTCCCGCCCCCTCACACATGCCTAAGTTTCTTTTTCTCTTCCCATTTTACTGTTTTGTTAAGGGACTGGAAACAAAGAAATTAACTGACAGCTTAAGAGCAAGAGGTCCAGAGGTCCAGAGCGGCTGAGAGAACTGTGGTGAGTGAGCAAAATGCCGTCAGAGTTAGTGTCTCCCTACTAACAGCTTTTTGGTCCTGTTGTACAAAGGTAAAAATTTGGCAGTGCTCACTACTGAGTATTCCTGTCTTTGGTTGGGGCACAGCCTGCTTTGGCTCATGATGTCCCCAAGAGAGGAGTAGACTTCCCTAGGTGGCTCGGCCCCGCGCTGCTGTGGTACACAGCTAATGGAACCCAGCCTGTGGTTCTCAGTGTGTGGACTCCAGTTAGACAAACTCCCTTCTATTTATTATTCTTCGTATTTGCTGTGATCAAATACCTGACCAGAAGCAACTTCAAGGAGAAGGGGTTCATTTTGTCTTACAGTGTCTGAAGGCAGACAGTTCATCGTAGAGGGGCAGGCATGGCTGTACTGTGGACAGGAAGTTGAGAGTAGACAGGGGGTTTGTGAGGTGATACAACCAGAAGACCCGCCCTTAGCACCTCACTTCCTTCAAGCAATGCCTCTTTTCCCTCAGGAAATACTTTTCTCCTTCAGAAACTGCACTTTTGCCCGACCATGGACAGAAGTTAAGAATATGCTTTGAGGTCACTTAAAACTATGTACTCAACCTGTTCCTCTACTGTGTACTCAGCTCATTTAAATTTAACCTGTCTTTAACAAAACAAAGAAAACAATTTTACTATGCCTCCAGCTCCCGCTCTAATTCAATGTTACAACTTTTGACCTTAAACTATATTACCTGTCTCCTCCTAGTGACCCTTTCATGTCCATGATGCAGAACTGTGTGTGTTTGTGAGGGGGGGAGGAGGGAGAGGAAGAGAGGGAGAGGGAGAGGGGAGGGCGAGGGGGAGGGAGGAGATTAAATATAATTTCTTATAAAAAACTTAGTTGAGAGCAACCATCATGAACTTGGAAGTAACATGTGGGTTTGGGTTGATAACTTCTGTTTCCAGTTTTGAGTGATGTTCTGGGTCAGGAAAGTGATGACTCCCCTTACAGAACTCTGGAAAAAGGTTCTCTAATACACAGAGGATGCTCCTTTGCATGGGAGAGCATGAGAGCAGTGGACAGAACAAGTGTGGTGTGCTCTTGGTTTAAATGGCACATGATGATGTTTCTGTTCTTTAGAGTGTCACTGCCACAGAGATACACCCCTAAGCTTCCAGGACCTTCTAGGCCATCATCAGATGGGGACCAAATATCCACACCCGTTCCAACCACAAGAGCCCCTGAACCCAAGGGCTTGACGTGTCTCCTACATTTCTGCTAGACTCAAGTCCCCTGATGCTCTCTCTCCTGTGTGTTCTGAGTGCTGCCAGGCAGGGCTAGCCCCTGGGGAGGTATTCACTAACTTTTCTTAAAGGAAGAAGGGAAGGGTGGACTCAGGCCTGGTCTCCACAGCCTAGGTGACTCTGGGGTCACTAGGGAAGACGAGATGAAGTGAGTGAGGACAGGAGAGTCTTCCAAAGGGAGCCAAGGAGGTGAGTGGTCAGGAGCTTCATGGGATCCTGCACGCATTGTCCTCTCAATGACCCCAGAGGCACCTGTACATTTTAATTAAGGTTTAACATTAAGCTGTGATACTATTAGGATGTCCCTGTGTGTTAGCACCCATCATGATACACATTCCCACAATCCTGTCTGGAAATGTAAAGAAGTGTATCTTGGTGTTCATCACTTACTGGATGGTACTGTCAGACCAAATCTGTCTTGGGGAGGCTCTATTTCTGATAGCTGTGACATGTGTTCACGTAAGTCACCACATGGTGACTTATTGTCACAGAGGCACTCCAGTTCTTCCCCAAATACAAACTCCTTGTAAGAGTGCACAGCTGTAAATACTGGGAAGAAGTTCCAGCCAGAATGTATGGAGTCTTAAGACTCATTGGTTTGATTCCTCTCTTGTAGGGGATGGTCTTGATGCACGGTTATTAGTTTCTATTTCCACTGAAGGCAGGAAGATGGGCTAAGTGATAAGAAGTGACCCTTGACCATGCCTGCCAGTTTACAGGGCCATTTAGTCTGAATACTGAGTTATAACTCCAAACATTTCATGGGCCTTTATTACAACCCAAGAACAGACAAAAATGGGCAAGGCAGGCTTGGTCATATAATGACAGATTCACAGTTGGACCTGGGTTAAATTCATTGGGTACCATTAGCCATCATGTGCTCAGACTCCTATGTCTCTCGGGTGCCACCTGCAGCAGCTAATAAGTCCCTTGGCTTAGAAGTGGGTTAGCTATATTCAGCTTTCTTGCTGGCATCTGGGGGCTATGGATGGGACAGCAAACCCCTAAGTCTGCATGGCCACGTGGGCTCCTGTGTGTTCTTCTTCTCTGGGCAAGTTTAAGACAGGGATGGAGAGTCAGGGTACCATTCTTGACCAGAGTGGCTGTTGAAACACCAGGTGGACAAGTGGAATCTGGGTCTCTTTAATTCTGAAAAAAATATGTGTATTTTGTCTTAGTCAGGCACATGCCTTTAATCCCAGGGAGGCTAAAGACAGGTGGATCTCTGAGTTTGTTAGTCTGGTCTACAGAGGGAGTTCACAGACAGTTCAGCTAGGGCTTTATAGAAAAACCCTGTCTCGAAAAACAAGACATGATGATGATGGTTGTGGCGGTAGTGATGGTGATGGAGGTGATGATGATGATGACAAAAACATATCTTATATGACCTCAGCCCTGGGAACCTACCTACTAATAGTGGAGGAAGTGAGTGCCTGGGATAGCCCTCATGTCCTCTTACTTTTGCTATTCCTCTGTAGAGACCGGTGGATCATAATGAGCCAGTGGCTTGTAGCCCGTGCAGCATGCCTCTATTAGCGTGTGTCAAATATTTCACTCCAAACCATCAAAAATGTAAGACTTCCAAGATCTCTTGAAGAGAGGAGTCAGCTCAGCAAGTTGAACCTTTCCCATTGCTGGGGTCACATGCCTTGGGAGGGACTCTTGTTCTTTTGAACAGGGCTGGACATTACCTGACACACCACCGAAAAGCTCTCCATTAATCAGCACTAGCCCAAAGGAAACGTAGGCCCAAGGCCGTGCAGGGCGGTTAAGACCTGTCCTAACTCCCTTCATCCAGTAGTCTCTGCTCTACTCTGGCAAGGCGTGTTTGGTTGCTTGATTACACATCAGTCAAGCGGTCTGGAATCTGCAAGTCTGTGATTCTTTCCAGACAGTGAATTTTGACATCAATAGATCATACCGTCCCTGGGAGCAGCCACCCAGGTGAGAAGGAGGAATTCCTTAGGGACACATATGTCCCCTCTGTCTGTCAGATTGCGGAGGCAAGGAAGCTCAAGAAACAATCACATAGGCGGAGGTGTGGCTACCAGCTGGTGGGGCTGTCTGTCACTCAGATAGGCTCCACGGAGCTCTGGCAATGTGTCAGGTTACCCTGTAAGAGACTGCAACTGAGCTGGGTGGGGTCGTATATTGACAAGGATGGCAAATAATACCATTAGGCTTCCATTTAAACCCAGATCTCACGTCAGCACTGGAACACGGACTAAGGGATGTCACTGAACCTCTCTACCCGTCTTTCCATCGTGTCTGCATTGAGCAAATACCCATTTTCAAACTCTCATTATTAACTTGCCTTTTTCACTTCTGGTGAGGACAGGAGGCTGAATCTGACGCTTAGGGCTTGGAAAGGTGGCTGGCACTGTTGACGTGCTGGCCACTGCCTTCCAGGTTCTCTATGGCTTTTAGGCGTCGTGTGGCCTGCAGTCCTTTATTACTTTATTTACTCAAGACTTAAAATATAAATATGAAGTAATGAAAATGGGGCTTAAAAGGAAAGTACTTTTCTAAGAATTACGCCAATGGTAGTTGTTAGTGGTTCGTAACTATGGATATGTATGGGCAAGAAATGGAACTTGCAATAAATGAGGAACGTGGGGCCCAGGAAGGGGCCGTACCACACTGTTCTGCGATTGCTTGCTGTCTGAGAGGCCATGAGATGGGATGGGGGTTGCTTCATTCTAAGATAATGTTATTATAAAAGGGACTTTTTAATAACAGCTTGACAAGAAAAGGGAAAGGCTCATTTTTCTTCCCAGTGAAAAATAAAATCAGAAATGTAAAAATTAGGCCATAGGATAATGACCACCATTCTGCAAGATGAATTACTTCAGCAAATTATGGCACATCCTCATTATGGACTGCTATTAATCACAGCCTTAGAGAAATGTAAACTTGTATGTGATATTATCAAGTGGGTGGCAGGGAAGAGGGTGGTTAAAACCCATATAGTACAAAGTCCATCCTATGAAAAGTAGTGTGTGTACACACGTGCGTGCGTGCGTGCGTGCGTGCGTGTGTGCCCTTGTGCACTTGTGCGCTCGAGCATATGCAGATGTAAAATGTCCAGCATGCTCTTAGAGCAATGTCAAAAGTAGGTCGGTGTCTCTGTTTCACTTTTCATTTCTCTACACTTTTTGACACTGCTTGATGAGCACAGTTGCCTTTGTAATAATAAAACCTCCTGCACTTTCCTTTTGATGAAGGTATTACAGATGAATCCTTTGGCTGGTTCTCAGGCCCAGGATGGCTGAGGGCAGCTGGCCACATGTATGTGAGCTTCAGGTCAGTGACCCTGTGCCCTGTACACAGAGTACAAAGCACAGAGAATACACATGAGGAAGGAGGAAGGAAGGAGATAGGGGCAGCTGGAATGCTTGGTGCAAATGTCTACAGGATACACTTTGTAACTATGTAGCATCGCTTGAAATCATATACAGATGTTAAAGACAGACTTGGAGCTGCTGTGTACAATAAAAGCTCTTTCCATTGCTTTATGAAATAAAATGTTAGGGGCTGGGGCTGTGACTCAGTCAGTAGAGTGCTTGGATAGCAAGGGAAAGCCTTCCATAGGTTTGATCCCCAGCAGTGGATCAATCAAGCATTGTCGAATATGTCTGTAATCCCAGGATTTGGGGGGAGGGGGAAGAGAATCAGAAGTTTGAGATCATTTTTGGCTATATAGAAAGTTCTAGACTAGCCTGTGTCTAGACATAGTACTCTGTGTCAAAATGAATGCATGAATGAATGTATGAGAAATAAACAAATAAAATACTAGCAAATGGCTAAAGGAATCTTACCCAGAATGGGATAGCCTTTGCTCATTTACATTTGACCCTAAGAATCAGGTACCATGCACACACGTTTCATAGATGCGGGTCGGAGGAAGCCTCTCTTTCAAATACTGTAGTTGGAAAGACTCTTTAGTAGTGTGAGCATTTTGGACAGACGATTTGAGACTGGTTCTGAAGTGCTCTCTTCTGTGCCAGCATATAATAGCCATATGGTTCTCAGAGTAGGATCTTCAAGTTTAAATTACCAAATGACACACACATATGTAGTATGCTGACACTACAGCACAGAGATAAATGCCAGCGGGGAGGGACCCAGTCCTGGTGTAGCCCTTTCCAAGGGCACCGATGAGTGACTTTTGCCCTGGGGGGCACAACGAGCTCAAAGTGGATCGGTGCTCCTGCTGGATATTTTTAAGCTACCAGAAGATGTGATGGAGTCACATATGTCTGACACTTTCATAGTGAGAGCAAGCCCTTAATACGTTGCTTTGCAATATATGACCACTGATAGAAGACGCATTTAAAGCACTGATTATGGAGGTGGGTGAGTCTATAAAGTCCTTGTCAATAAGTTCAATCACTGAACACACACACACACACACAACACACACACACACACACACACACACACACACACACACACACACAAAGGCCACTGTGCTTTTAATCCCAGTACGGAGGAGACAGAGACAGGTAGAGTTTTGGTGCTTGCTGGCCAGCGAGCCTTGCCTATTGGAGATGCTAAGCCAAGGAAAGCTCCTGTCTCATAAAAACAAGGTACACAGCACCCAGCAATGGGGCCCAACACTGTTCTGTGCACACATCTACATGCATGTATACATGATTGCATGCACACTTGCACATATCAATTCAAATCCCCATCTGAAACCACATGAGGCCAGCCTAGTTCTTTGCAGTCTGGTTACCATGATGCCCCACTTCCTGTACCAGGTATGGTGACAGGAGCCTTACCTCCACTACTAAGATTTTCCCAGCAGCCTCTGATTGATAGAACTGCTACGTGTCTATATGAATCTAAGCAGCAGACCCGTTCTCATAAAGTTTACCACATCTGCCTCTCAGCTGAGAAGCAGAACTGAAAAAAAAAACACACACACACAAAAAAAAACCCCAACCACCCCCCCCCCCAAAACCAAAAACAACCAAACAAACCTATTTTGTGAGCATTTGCCATGGGGAGATGAAATTCTGTCTTATGTGTGTTACAAATAAGAGAGTTAAGTTGGGCATTCATGCCTTTTTCTCTTTCCTGAGCCAGGATGGGGAAGATCTTAGGTGCAGGCTCTGGGCGTGCTATGGCCCTGCTGGGTCTGCGGCTTGGCACACCAGTGTCTGCTGCCCTTGGAGGGAAGGATCTCGAAGATGCTGGCACCTGGCATGCGCAGATAAGCAGCGTGTGGCAACCAGACGGATGGCGTTGAGTTGGGGGTGGTAGGAGTGGGCCTCAGCTGGTGGTCTTGTTCCAGAAGAGACAGCAGCTGTGTCCTCTTCCGGCCTATGTGTGGGAGCTGCAGCTAGTGCGGCTGCAATTTAAGCCCTGCCCTCACCTACCACCCTCTGGTCATTTCTCAGTCTGGTAAGAGAAGTCACACTGCGAGAAGCTGTGCTCAGCGTTCTGCGAAGATTAGGGTCTCCTAGATCAATTGCAAGTGGGCTGCAGCTGTTTGAGCCCTCCAGCCGGCACTGCCAGCTCCTGGCTGCCTCGCTCCTGGCTCTCAAATGTGGGCCATACGGAGCATTATGAGGAAGCAGATGGGGGTGGGGGCACTGTACAGAAGGTGGGGAAAGAAATCAGTGGAGAGGATCCGGTGCTGATGGGGAGGGGTAAGGACGGGCACCACTGGCAGCCGTCTCAAGCACAGAGAGAATGTTTAATCCTCAGAAGGATTTGAAAGCTCCTAAAACAAACAATGCGGGCTTACCACCCACTCAGAATGACAGGAAGGTGTGTATTGGGGTGAGGAAGGCAGAAAGCAGAGGCCCATCCTGACACTGTTTTGGTCATGGGTACAGGCCAGTGCTGACTCCCCTATCTTACTTTATCATGCAGGGCAATAGATGCTGAAGCAACAATACAAACCAGGTGGCTTTCCCAGGACAACTGTAAATTCTGGTCTCATTGTGAGATAAGATTTATTTTCTCTGGTGAGACCCCCTCCTTCAGAGAATCTGGGTACCATGGTGATAACAGAGCTGAGTAGATCAATAGGGCGTCTCATATGCCCCTTTACTCCATGTATGCTTATGAAGTCTCAACTATGCCTGTCTCTGGCTTTAGTGGGAGACTGGGGAGCAGACAGACGGACAGACAGTTCTCCCCTGGCTTCTCAATGTGTATCCTAGGGTACCTCAGGAGCGGAGTGGAATCCTGGCTGTTTGACTCTTTTTATTTATTTTTATTTATTTTACCTGTATGGATCTTTTGCCTGTATACATGTCTGTGTCCCACAGGAGTGCCTGGTGCCTGTGGAGGCTGCAGGAGGGCACCAGATCCCTAGAACTGGAGTGACACGTGGCTGTGAGCTGCCCGGTGGGTGCTAGAAATTGAACCCAGGTCCTCTGGAAGTGCAGTCAGCTCTCTTAACCCACCAAGCCATCTCTCTAGCCCCAAGTTGTGACTTCTTTGGGAGCTACAAGAACCTTTCCCAGTCCTTATACAACACCAGTGGGCAGAGAGCCTGTATATGAGGTCAGAAGTACCTTTCTGATTTATTTATGGGAATTATTTAATTTTTGGACAGGAGCCTCTGAGGCATAGTATGGAAGGTCCCATCACTTAAAAATTCTATTCGACTGCTGATCTTCTGCCCCCATGTCTCCTGTCTACATTTCATCAAGTGATTTAAGCTTGACATATACATGTGCAACAGGGTAGAGAAGGGTTTAGCAAGCAATCGGTTCATCAACTAAAGCTAGTGGAGGCATCACGAAGGCCCAGGCACCTTGTTTTGGGGGATAGAAGCCAGAGTGGGGTGCTGCAGTAAGACCTGAGGGAGAAGAGGGGTTCAGGGCAGGCAGGAGGACGAGTAGCTGGGGGTGGTATTAGGGTTGTCTCAGATGACAACAGACTGGGAAAGGAACAACTGGGAGGGTCTCAAGGCTACCTGTAGCCTGGCCAGCCAGAAAAGGCCAGGGACTTCCTGGTTCCATTATTCCCTGGTCAGTCAAGCTGAGAGAGAAGCTGTGTGGTCATTCATGGATACCAGGATGGTGCCAGACAATTGATATACGAGACTGCCCCAGCTCTGGGTGAATTAATTTCTTTTTAAAAGGGGAACCTGTCCTGAGATGGGTGGGGAAGAAGTATCTACAATGTGAAGGCAGATGGGGTGGCCCCCCTGCGGCCCTCTGCTCCTGTTGTCTTTAGAAGAGTCTGCACGCAGGAGATGAAGCAGTGGAGGAGACAGGACTTAGTGAGGGGATGGGGCCTGAGACGGGAGGCCAGGAGGAGAGAGTTATTGCCATCCCCTTTCCTGGTGTGAGAGGATCCGGAACGTCACATAATTTAATGTGCACATCCTCCCTCTTTGCTGCAAGGGACTCCCAGGGGCATATACTGATCCTGGTTCATTCCTCCTCTGATCACAGTGGAAGAGGAGACACAAAGCAACATGTTCTGGACGACTGAGGCAGCTCCTAAGGTCCCAGGCTTTGCAGCACCACATCCTCTGCCTGAAGACTGTTTTCTCAGGCCTGAGCTGGTGAGTGTTCCGTCACTGTCAGGTGGTGGAACTCTATGGGTGGTCCTGGCCTTCCAGGCTCTGCTTAGATAGCAGAAGCCTGGGGGCTGTCTGGATGGTCCCTGACAGCCATCCGCTTCCCCTGAGAGTTACTACGACAGTGTTCTCCCTTCTCTTCCCCGGACCAGAGTTCTGAATGCTGAAACCTCATTGAGGAGACTAGCTATGGAAAAATGTATACCAACTTCCAGACTTTTGGCTGAGACTTTTTTCTTTTAAGAAGCAGAAAAAGGCAGGTAATGCGAGCCTTCTGTTCAGCGGCGTTTTCGGTATTTCATGGCCACTTTACAGTGTGCCGATGAGCTTGATATATATATATATATATATATATATATATATATATATATATATTTTTTTTTTTTTAAATGTCTTCTTGGTTTCCCCTTCTCTGTGTATTTTTAATGGAAAAAAACCATTTTTCACTTGATGAAGCTCAAGACTCAACAGGCATAAAAGACAAATTACCCCTCCCCAGGTGAGGCCGATTTCTGCAGAGCAGGATACAGAGGGCAGCGTGGGGAGGTCTTTAGTCGGCAGTGTAGTGTGCACACGTGGGAAATTAGTGGGAAATCTGTTTCTTCTGACCTAAGGTTAGAAGGCCTTCCTTAGGCGGCCTTGGTGGTCTAACTATGGGACAAGAAGGGGCACAAACACCTTCACCCCAGAGCAGTCAGAATAGGGCTTTCCGAGTGTCTCCTCTGTGCTGGCGCTCTCTCCTGCAGCTCCAGAGCACTCAGTGAGAACCTTCGCCAGCCTCTGTGCCCCTGTCCCTTGTCATCTGTGTTCTGTGCACTCAGCCATGGCCAGGGCTTGACCCTACCAACCCTTAGCTAGGGAGGTCCTGGAGCTCTGCAGGCACACTGGCAAGTCCTGGCCTTGACCAGCTGTGTCCAGCTGTGCTCCAGCTGCTCTTGCACATGCTCACAGATTTCCTGCTGGGAACCCTTCCTTTTCCCTCTCAGTGTTCTCCTCCACCGAGGTCACATGGCGGTACTTAGGGGACCAGAAGAACTCCTTCATGTTTCCTTGGGTCATGGCCACTCTGCAATCACTTCCACACAAGAACAGTGGGACTGAGTGACTTCAGCTGACCGGTGGCCCAACAAAGTCTGAGACAGTCACTTCTCACCCTTCACAGCATGGTCTGCCGACCGCAGTCCATCATTACCCACCTGGCTTACTTACTGTCCTGTGGCCGTTCCTCCACTGTGAACACCAGAGGGCAGCAGTGTCTGGCTCTTTTGATCCCCAAAGCATTTCAAATGTGTTCTAGAACTGGTACCCGGTGCACAGATAGTACCCAGTAAGGATGGATTGGCTGAGCAGATGAGGTAAGGGATGCTGGAGAACCTAGGCAGCCTGACACATACAAACACAGCAAAGAACTGCTCTTTTTCTGTCTCCTCTCCACCCGGTCCACCGCTGCCTGCTCTCTCACAAAGATGAGCTTTTTACATTAGCTCATAATGATGACAAAGGCTTCCTGAGTCTAATGGACTGGAGCAAGAAGGAAGGTGGTCTCCTTGGGTACTCTCATTATCCCTCTGAGAGAGCAGAAGCATCCATGATCTGGCTGTGTCTATGAGTGAGGTTTTCAATGCTATGTATATTCTGATGGAGGTGTGCTGTCATGCTGACAGGCTCCAACCCCTCCTGCCGGGGCTCATCCTTTGAAGGTCTTGCCTGTCTACACGCACAGCATGTGTTGGATATATAGGGGGGGGGAGATGGATGGGATGTATGGCATTGGAAGCCATGTCTGTAGAAGAAGCAATGAGAAATGAGAGGGGAGAGGGAGAGGGAGAGGGAGGGAGAGAGAGGAGAGAGAGAGAGAGAGAGAGAGCTATGAGCCAGGGAACCAGTGGGGCCAGCAACTCTGCCTCCTCTCCTGAGCCTTGAACAGATTGTGTTTGCTGGTGCACAGTTTTGATGGCAACCAGGTCTTACTTGTTTGCCTATGAAAACCATCTGATGGCTTCATGACCACGTGTCCCCGATTCAATCTGTGACTCAAAGAATATGAACTGACCTTCTCATGTAATGCTGAGGATGGGATTTGTTCATAAGAGGAGGAAGAGAAAATGAAGCTGTGTTGTTCCCAGGAGCTGGGGGGGGTGGGGGGGGTGGGGGGGGGTTCCTTAGGCATAAGAAAGTTGAAGTCATTGGCCTTTGTGATTCCCAGGTATTGGAGACTTTATCTGTCAATCAAATGTTTCAACCACCTCTGGGTTTTAACAGCCAGACTCATTGGATGGAAAGTGTGTGTTGTGTTTTGTAAACTGGCAGTATAATAGGGCAGGAGGGAGCACCTCAGAGGGGCAGCTAAGGTGTTCCCCCGAGGGATCACCACCAGGCAACAGGCCTTGTACAAAAGGAGGTTTATTGGGGGGAATGGAGGGGCACCTGGAAAGAGGGAAAGGCAGAGCAACGAAGGGGGTAGAGAAGGACAGAGAGAGAAGAGAGAGGAAGGAAGGACAGAGAGAGGAAGAGGAGACAAGGCTGGCCAGGGACATGTGGGGAATTAGGAGAATAGAAGGTGGAGATAGAGAAGGGCACACACACATGAAGGGGGGGGCAGAGAGAGAGAAAGAGAGGGAGGGAAGAGGGAGTTGGAGTAGGTGAGCAGTCCTCCTTACACACCAGGTTGGCTTGCACCTGGCAGGCAGCTATGCAAGCTGTTGCTAGGTAGCTCTTGGGTGGAGCCTAGCAGAATTATCCCTAAGCCAACGGCGCAGGCTTTTGTAAATTAACAATGTGCAATAAATTCCCCGGGCACAGGGCCCTGGGTGAAGCTTAGCCAAGGACAGAGAGAAACTTGGCTTTTCTGCCCTCAATCTAGCTGCTGGGTTTGCCCCTGACCCACAGCAGTGTGACCTATCAGGGGTCTCAGAAACCCTGGGGACTGCAGCCACCTCTCATGGGATCCAGCCAACTTCATGGGCACCTGGCAGAGGGTAACAAGACGAGTATGTAGCCACCTGTATAGCTACTGCGTCTAGACCGGCTTATTCTCACTGAACAGCCGGGGGGCTGGTAGCTGTCCTGAGAAGACATCGGACAGATCCATGGAAATGCTTAAATCTCAAGGCTGCCGAAGCAGGGTGGGGGATTAACTTTGGAAATGTTGCTATGTAAATGGTTTAAATGAACAGTGCCTTTGGAGCAGCCTCTGCTGATCGATCTGTTTAACCAAAGGAGAGAAGAAAAATTGGTGACTGAAGCCAAAATTCTTACTTGGCACCAGCACAGAAGAACCTGCAACAGACAAGCCGGTTTGTCAGAAACCCCAGGGATTTCCGACTTACCTTTGTCCAGAAATGTCCTCTGCCTCTATCTACCTGTCTGTCTCTGTGTCGTTTTAGTTTTTTTTTTTTTTTTCAACTCTAGTGTTACCTCTTTCCTCTCTCAAACAGAAGCATTTGACATTATTTTGGGCGGTCATATAACAACTGAGAACAGTTGCTTTTTTTTTTTTTCCTACAGATACGTATTACTCTGATCTACCTATAGATGTCACTGTTCATTTATGACAAATCATCCCCGGAGCTCAGGCAATTACCTCGGCTAAAATAACAAGCGTGTTTTCTGGAAATAAAATAACCAGCAAGTACCGAGAGAGAGGCATTTTCTCTCGCAGGTGTCTCCAAATCAAAGCTGAGGTGCGAACAACAATTCACTCTTTCTCCAGGCCTCCCACACAGTGTTTGCTTCCAGAACTTCAGCACCGCAGTGAGAGCTAGCTCTTCCTGGCCTGGCAGTCCCTCAGCCCTAACTGCCTGACCCCATAAGCATTTCCTACTTGTTTTAGCTTGTGAAGGACGCTGGCGTTCTGAGAGACAGGAAGTAGAGTTATACTGTATTTCAATATAAACAAAAAATTCTGCTACCCATTGCTGCCTACCGAGAACACATATACCATGGATGTTGAAATGGATGGAATGTTTCAGTAAGTCTCTAATAATAAGGGAATGTAAGCACAGCATTTATACAACAGACAGAGACTTGTATATTCACCCAGTGACTCATGCATGATAATGGTTGTTAGTGCTGTTATTTAGATAACCAAATAATTGGGCTCCTTTATGGAGGATGATATGTTAGACATAGTCTATCCTTATCCATACATTATCTTACTTGGGTAAATGGTTTAAATGGAATTATACCATATGGAGTGATAACCCCTCTCCCCCATCCCCATTCCATAAACTATCTGATGGAAATGAGAATGAGAGACGATGAAAACCTCCCTTTCAGTAGCTGCTGAGGGCGACCCAAGAGGCCTCCCAAATGGTACAGGTTATTGCTGTCACCCATGGTTGCCTCCTGGAACTTGAAGGTAAGAGCCTGGTGGTGAAGACACTACACACTTTGGATACGGAACTCAGAGGGGCTGAGCTGGTTCTGACCTGGTAGAATACCCCATCCCTGAAGGCTGCCTTTTATAGTATTGCACGGTGCAAGTTGCCAAGGAGGAGGAACAGCCAGTAGTCCTACCCAGACGTGAAGTCTAAGAAGCATGTCGATGACTAGTGGGGCACTTGATATGTTATGGTGTAATCATGGCACGTACACCACAGGGTTAACCAATGGCTATCTCCGTGGATTTAAGGCCTGCACAATAGGCTCACTAAGACCTGTTCATGCCTGTAAAATCTAGCCAACTACCCACAGCCAGAGAGGTTGTATATTTGAGAAGAGAACCCATGCTGGCATTTTCCTAAATCAATATATCTTCTTACGGTGTCCTAAATTCTTACCATTGTACCCTTCATTGAACAAGCTTCTTTTGCAGAGCGTGGAAATGACTACAGAGATTCACTACTGCTCAAGATGCAGAGAACGGGTAACTGTGGTGTGCCCAGTGCCCACTGGTGTATCTCCAACCAACCCCTACACCCAAGGCTCAGGGAAGATCTATATAGAGGAGGGAGAAGGAAGGTAAGAGCCAGAGGATTTGGAGTTTTTTTTTTTTTTTGTTTGTTTTTTGAGATAGCATCTTATTTGTTTATTTATTTTATGTATGTAAGTACACTGTAGCTCTCTTCAGACACACCAGAAGAGGGCATTGGATCCCACTATAGATGGTTGTGAGCCACCCTGTGGTTGCTGGGACTGAACTCAGGACCTCTGGAAGAGCAGTCAGTGCTTTTAACCACCAAATCACCACTCCAGCCTGATAGCATTTTTTTATATGATAATAAGCTGCAAGGATGAAATGCCTAAACCAGATCTGCATAATGACCCCAGCAGCCAACATGCCAATGGGAGTGGGGAAATTACACAAGGTCCCATCCTTAGATGAAAAAAACTGTGGCCGCCAATGGCTGCTGAGGAAGAGAGAATCAGTTTCCTTCAGGGACTTTGCCCTCTGATAGATTTTCCAGTCCCAAGTGGTCAGCAGCAAACCCTTGTACATAAGAGTAACATTAGGTGAATTTAGAGGAACACCACAAACACACACACACACCACCACCACCACCACCACCACCACCACCACCACCACCACCACCAATAATTATAGAAGATGAAGCTATCAATTCAAGAGAAAGTGGGATGGGACAGGGAAGAAATTGGAGTAAAAGAAAGGTAGAAATGTTGTAAACATATTATACTCATGACTGAAATTCTCAAATAGTAAATATTCAAATAAAAATGTTTGTTGTTGTTATTTGAGATGGGCACGGGCTATTCCATTCAGTCCCCCACTTTAAAGGCAGACAACAACCTAAAGCAATCAGCAAAGAGAGCAAACACCAGAGGATTTGTTCTTTTCTAATGACCCTGTCTTTGAGTAAATCCATATTTGTGTATATATTCCTGTTTGCACTTCAATTTTTTCTATATATTTGAAGGTTTAGAAAATGAGGAAATTAGAAAGAAGGGAACTGTGTTGTTGTTTTTTTTTTTAAGCTGTGATAAAATATCTTGACTAAAGGCAACTTAAGGAAGACAGTTTATTTAGCTTATCTTTCTAGATGGGGAGTCTGTCATGATGGGTGCAGTGTTGCAACAGTTAGGCAGGAAGCTTGGCGCTCATGTCACAGCTGAGCACAGGAAGCAGAGAGAGCAAACAGGAAGTGTTGTGGCAAACTCTCAGAGTCCACCCTACAGAGACACACTTCCTCTGGGAGGCTCTACTCCCTAAAGCTTCTATAATCTTCTCCCCAAAGAGACACCAACTGAGAAGCAAGTATTGAAACACATGAGTCTATGAAGGGCATTTCTCAAACCATAATAGGAAGGAAGGAAGGGAGGGAGGGAGGGAGGGAGGGAGGGAGGGAGGGAGGGAGGGAGGGAGGAAAGGAAGGAAGGAAGGAAGGAAGGAAGGAAGGAAGGAAGGAAGGAAGAAAGGAAGGAAGGAAGGGAGAGAGGAAGGAAGGAAGGAAGGGAGAGAGAAAGAAAGGAAGGAAGGGAGAGAGAAAGGAAGGAAGGAAGGAAGGAAGGAAGGAAGGAAGGAAGGAAGGAAGGAGGAGAACAAGGGGAAGAAAAGAAACCCCTGGAGAAAGTGATGTATTTTTTACAGCTATTTCTAGAAGGTTATCAATTCCCAGATGAGAAACCACTCTGGCCTTACATTCCAGAAATAATGGATGAATGGATGAATGAATGAATGAATGAATGAATAAATAAATAAATAAATAAATAAATAGAAATGACAGCAACAGCTCTTTCTGGTGTGGCTGCCAATAACTGTCACACTCCTCACAGCATGTGGGTTGACACAGGAAACCTCACTAGGCATTTCCCAGTGGAGTTTAGAGGCTGTTTATTCTTCTTATAACCCCATTTGCAGCCCAGTCTCATATTAATTGAGAGATAGAGAGGCAATGTAAGGCCTTGAAATATCAGAAGTTGCAGCCCTCTGGGGATGAGCTTGTCAACTGCCATGGGTTGGGATGTCAGCATCTATTATTATTATTATTATTATTATTATTATTATATTTTTTATATACATTTCAAATGCTATTCCGAAAGATACCTATACCCTCCCCCCGCCCTGCTCCCCTACCCACCAACTCCCACTTCTTGTCCTTGGCATTCCCCTGTACTGGGGCATATAAAGTTTGTAAGACCAAGGGGCCTCTCTTCCCAGTGATGGCCGACTAGGCCATCTTCTGCTACATATGCAGCTAGAGATATGAGCTCTGGAAGTACTGGTTAGTTCATATTGTTGTTCCACCTATAGGGTTGCAGACCCCTTCAGCTCCTTGGGTGCTTTCTCTAGCTTCTCCATTGGGAGCCCTGTGTTCCATCTTATAGATGACTGTGAGCATCCACTTCTGTATTTGCCAGGCACTGGCATAGCCTCATACGAGACAGCTATACCAGTGTCCCTTCAGCAAAATCTTGCTGGCATATGCAATAGTGTCTGTGTTTGGTGGCTGATTATGGGATGGATCCCCGGGTGGGGTAGTCTCTGGATAGTCCATCCTTTCGTCTTAGCTCCAAACTTTGTCACTGTAACTCCTTTCATGGGTATTTTGTTCCCTATTCTAAGGAGGAATGAAGTATCTACCTGTTGGTCTTCCCTTTATTGTGTTTTGCAAATTGTATCTTGGGTATTCTATGTTTCTGGGCTAATATCTACTTATCAATGAGTGCATATCTAATGACTTCTTTTGTGATTGGGTTACCTCACTCAGGATGTTATCCTCCAGATACATCCATTTGTCTAAGAATTTCATAAATTCATTGTTTTTAATAGCTGAGTAGTACTTCATTGGGTAAATGTACCACATTTTCTGTATCCATTCTTCTGTTGAGGGACATCTGGGTTCTTTCCAGCTTCTGGCTATTATAAATAAGGCTGCTATGAACATAGTGGAGCATGTGTACCAGTTGGAACATCTGGATATATGCCCAGGAGAGGTATTGCTGGATCTTCTGGTAGTATTATGTCCAATATTCTGAGGAACCTCCAGACTGACTTCCAGAGTGGTTGTACAAGCTTGCAATCCCACCAGCAATGGAGGAGTGTTCCTCTTTCTCCAGGGATGTCAGCATCTTTAATTTATATCATTCTTATGTGGGTTTGGCTTCGATATCCTCATACAATCAGCAGGATAAGAGAGCTAATTTACCCCAACCAGCCTCTGAAGGGCTATCACACACTCTGAAGGGCTATCACACACTCTGCTTTGTGCTGTATGGAGAGATGGGAAGGTGTGAGAGAGATGTCTTAGAATGTGGATGCAGGATCTGTATCTCTTAAGGACAAGTCATTTGACTTCTATCACTTCATACATGTCGGCCTACAAAGATGGGCGATATCCAGACAGAGACTGGATGTGTGCGTAATTATTATACTGAACAATGCTATGGGAGAAACAAGCAGCAGGCCTTGCTGGTTCTCATGTTTCACTTGCCATTTGCAGGCTGGCCTGTGTTATTGCCCAGCAGTTTATGACAGGCCTGTTGCATGAATCAGAAAGAGCATTCATGTCAGGTAGCATTTGAGAACAGAATGACTCTTGTCAAGGTGTCTGAAAGCAGAGAAATTTCACTACTGGAGAAAAGGTTCTTGTTGTGGCTTGAATAGGAATGGCCTCCATAGACTCATGTGTTTGGATGCTTGGCTATAGGGAGTGGCATTATTAGCAGGCGTGGCCTTGTTATGGTAGGTGTGGCCTTGTTGGAGGAAGTGTATCACTGTGGGGAGGGGCTTTGAGGTCTATTATGCTCAAGCCAGGCCTAGTGTAGTATTCACTTCTTGCTGCCTGCTCATCCAGATGTAGAACTTTCAGCTCCTTCTCCAGCACCATGTCTACGTGCACGACACCATGCTTCCAGCCATGACGATAATGGACTACACCTCTGAACTGTAAGCCAACCCCAGTGAAATGTTTTTCTTTATAAGAGTTGCCTTGGTCATGGTCTCTACACAGCAACGGAAACCCTAACTAAGACAGTTAGTTCTCTTGTGGGGCCAGCCCTTGAGACTTCCAGTAAGAAGTGAAACCTCTGGCAATGCTGAGGGTCACTAGGAGGCTGTGTGTCACTTTCTGCCACCTGCGTGCTGGTGTTGCCACTAGAGCTGCTCGTCCTCACAGCCACAGACACCATCCCCATTCTTCGTGAGGTACATTTTTCCTAATCAGACTTAACTTCTGACCAAAGACTTGGCATTTCCCGTGTGGCATCCTGCATGGGTCCCGATGGTACCCACAGTTGAGAGGATAAAGGAAATGTAAAATTGCTGCTGTGGCAGGTAGGGATGGGCATGGTGCAGGATAGGCTGCTGCAATGAAGAGCATGGACAGGACCCTGCCCTGCGTGGGCTCCTGCTCCCTTGGGCCCTGTGAGCTGTAGGAGCCATGCTGCCTTCCTCACACCCTCTAGCAGTTGCCTTTCTGATGCTAGCCACCTACAAACGAACAGAACAGCAGCTAGGAGGGTCACATAGCCTTCTGCGCCTCTGAAGTGTGTGGCACTGTGCTGTCTTTGTTGATTTTGCTGTGTACTGAGAGTGTTTTCCCACTGTCTGAAGGGCAATTTCTTCCTCACCTGTTACAACATTGCTAAATAGTCAGCAATCCACACGTATAATGAGCCTCCCAGTGAAAAGCTTATTCACAATTATTTTCCCCTTTCATTTCCTGTTTGAATGCTGCCACCTGTGAAAATCTCCATCTTCCTGCATATGTGTGTGAATGCACATATTTAAACTACAGTCCCTCTGGGCAATTCACTCTGCAAGGGAGGCAAGTCGGCTTGCAGTTTGTACTGCACCATGGCCAGGGAGCCTTGGATTCTCCCTGTCATTCTCCTGATGGCCAGGTAAACATTTATATCTCTCAACCAGAAAGCTGGCAGACTTTGAAGCATAGCTGCTTCAAGAAGAGGGGTAACTTTGCTCATGCCTGAGAAATCGCATTGAACTAGTGGGAAACCACTTTTTCCTTAAAGACAGCTTCAGGTGTCAGCTTTGTAGCTTTGAGGGCACCCTACCGACAGACAGTCACCTTTCCTTTAAAGACAATGCTTAGATTCCCAAAACAGAAGGTTAGACTCAGCAGACACATTGTTTCTCCTGTACAAGGGAGGGCGGTGGGCTTGTAGTGAGTGTTTCCCAACAGGCAGAGATAGAAATAGTTCTGATGGTCTAATAGTAAGTAAGTAAGTAGCGGGGTTGGAGGAGGTGGGATGGAGCCAAGAAAAAGTATTATAAGATGAGTCTGGGAGAGCTCAGATGCATAGGGGGAAGACCTGGGATGTGGAGGGGAGTGTCTCAGATGTGGAGGAGAGGAACCAAGGAGCAGGTAGAAATGGCTACTGGTTTACCTAGCAGACCAGTTGCTCCCTTAAATCAGAGGTGTGGATGGGAAGTTTGTGGTGTCCTCTCCAGATGAGGCTACAGATCCATGACAGAGCATTGTGTGAACCAATAACAAGACACCAGCAGAAACGGAGCAACTGGCCTGAAGAGCAGATGAAGAGCCACCTAGGAAGTAGCACAGTGGAGAGTCCTTGTAATCTGCCACCCAAGTCCTCAAATCCCTGGAAAGCATGGGGAGACTTTCTAAAGATGCACAGTGGGTGGAGAAGCCCAGGGAACCCACTCCCAGAGCCCCAACGTCCATGCAAGCTGGACCTCAGCAGTACCTCAGTGGGCTTCCTTCCCCAGACTTTCCTGTAGAACTAGCCTTTGCTTGTCACAAAACCAATGGCCCAACACGGTCTCACTAATGGGGTGAAATAATTCTCGGGAGAAGCGGTGATCCCCAAACCTGCCCTGGGGGAAGCTTCTTTTAGGATGGAATACTGAGCTCTCTTGTGAGGGCCACCGTAGCTTTCTGCCCTAAGATGGAGCACACAGTGTGAGAGACTTGAGACTGGAGAAGTTTGTGGCTCCATCAAAATGCTCTGAGATCAGAAAGAGCACTGTGGATGTGATGCAGTGACATTAACTCGTCAGTTTGTGTGTAGTGGTGTCACCGCCTCTCTCCTGTGACTACTCTCTGTAAATGGACCCCTCTTGCAGGAGGCTAAGAGCTGGCACAGAGAACAGCTGAAGGATGCTGAGCCTGACTTTGCCCATCCTGTCACTCAGGCCCCTGACTAGCCAGCCTCAGTCGGTACTTACATCCAGGTTGATCATTAGCTGTAAAGTAAGACAGTTCCGACCCTTAAAGCAGTCCGTTTTTAAAAAGGTAACTTTGACATTTCTGGGGACTACCAAATATTCACATTTAAAATGGGATCAAATTAACAGATAAAATTTTTATGTGGCTCGTTTTATATTTAGTCTGAATTATTTAAGAAGGTAGTTAAAAATCTGTTTTATTAAATTGCATCATGAAATTTTTATTCTAAGTTCAGTCAATGCTTGTATTTCATATTATAAAGTGTTTAGTATTTTCCACCTCTTATTAATAAGAGAAGTAAGGCTGGATATCAGTTGCTGAATCAGAATATTTCATGTTCCCTGTACCCACAGAGGGATTTTATTTTCTTTCAAAATGCAGAGAAAGTTTGGTCGGGAATAGAGTTTGTCGTATTATCACACGGGCCTCCTCTCTGATCATTCACAATAGACAAATACGAGACTGTATTCAAGGCAACCACACCGTTTACTGAAGCCTACCCAGTCTCATAAATAAAATCCAATTTTAGCAACACTTCCTTGTTCCAAATTAAGTCCAAGGGCTGGTAGATTTAGTCTTGAGTTGTAAACGTTGCACAAACAGTTAAGGTAGCATTAGATTGTACTCATTTTGATCCAGACTGAGTTTCATGACCCATTGGGGATATCTTGTTCTTGATGATATTTACAGTGTCCCTTGGCGATATGTACTAGGATATTTATTTATATTATAGATAAAGTTTGGCCTGAAGGTGGAGTTTGGGAAACCTTTTACTTTTTCTGCAAGTAGACTGCTTAGCTGCTTCCATGCAGTTGAGTTGTAAACTGTGTTTAACATACAGAATAGGACATTTTATCATGAGATAGTCCATTGGTAAAGGTATGTTTAGATATTCATAAACCTTTGGAGTGTAATTAGATAGAGGGTTTCTATGTTCATAAAAAAAATGAGTTGCTGGCACTATGTTGGCAACTAGAGACTAATGGGCAAAAAAAGTTGTTTTTTGTTTTTTTAAAGTTTTGTTTCTAAACCTTTGTTCCTTAAGTTTTGGGAAAATAAAACGAATTTTTCATAGTGGACCACTATGTGCTTTATGACACAAAACTAGACCAAGTCCATTTATTTATCATGATGTGTGTTTGCATGCATCTTTCTCTCTCTCTCTCTCTCTCTCTCTCTCTCTCTCTCTCTCTCTCTTTCTCTCTCCTCTCTCTGTGAGTGTGTGTGTGTGTGTATGTGTGTGTAGGTCAGAGGTCAACTTGAGGTGCTGGTGTTCTCTTCCCACCTGTGGGTCTTGGGTATTAAACTTAGGTACTCAGGCTTGGTTCCATTTCCTGATTCATCTTGCTGACTTCATTTATTTTTCTAATAGGAAAAAATAAGCTGGTATGTATTCCGGTGAATGCAGGAAATTATCACTAGAAAGTAGCTTTAACAGAATGGATTAGGAAAGTGATGACCTTTTGGCAAGGACCTGTAAATGTGGTCAAGAAATGGGCGCACCCTGCTAGAAGAAAGCATCCTCCTACATTGCCTTCAAGAGCAGTTCCTCAGAATCAACACTAGTAAAATTCACAACCAGAGAAGGACTCAACATTGCTGTCCACCAGTCTCTTCCAGATAAAGGTCTCACTGTGTGCTCCACTGCTCTCCAATTCTGCTTCAGCCCCCCAGGGCTGGGATCGCAGGTATGCACTGCTGTTTCCTTCTGCACCAAGTAGACTTCAATCACTAATAATTTTCATGTTAATTAGGAAAACCATTAGTATTTAGAAACTTGCATCTTTCAAGAAATAAAATTTTTTTTTGTTCTTATAACCGAGTTACATATGAGATAACTAGTAAAAGGGTTTTAAATATGAAAACATAGTATATCAGGGACGTAGGAAAACAGAATGGAATACATACCAGGAATGTTTGATAGTGTAGAAATTTTCCGTTGCCTGAGAAGAGCCTATTTGTGTGGCTCCCAAATCCCTATTGCCTTTAGGTTCTACTTCATTGTCGAGAACAATGCCATACTGTGTCCCTTATTTTAAAGTCAACATTTATAATATTCCAGAAATCTCACTCTTTTCCCAGTTACAAATCCACATAAAGGGAACGAGGCGGTACACAGCTTTCATAATTGCGTGCGGAGGCGTGTAAGGAGCTGTGGAAGGCGGCTGCGCACCATTCCTGCGGGAAGCACTCTGTGAGCTTGTTATTGTCCTTCAGGGGATTTCGCCAGTCTGCTATTTCAGCTCGGCAGTGCCATAAATCATAGGGAGAAAGATGACTTCCGCTAGGCTCACTTCAATTGCTCTGCTGAGCCCCTTTCCCTTTGCCATTGTCCCAAGCTAACAATACCTGCTGTGCAAGGTGTGGGAGGCTGCCTTGGCTTGCCTCTGTCTCAGAATTCACTCATTGTCTCTTTCTCCTTGGGATCCTTTCCTCTCATTCAGTGCCACCAAAGCTGCAGGAAGTGGGCCAGATAACACCGGCTCAAGGCTGGGGCATGCTCTAATTCAGATTGTAGGCTCTTCTAGAATCAGCACAAAGTGGGTGATTATTTGAGGACCTGTGCAGTCACTGAGCAGGACATGTGAACTTCTAGAATCTAGGTGTTCTTATCTGTGAAATGCGGATTTACAAAACAAAACAAAACAAAACAAAAACAACAACAACAACAACAACAACAAAAAAGAAAGCCCTTTGAAGAGAGGTACAGTTTTACATATGAAAATCTTCAGGTGCCCTTTAATTGCACCAAGCATATTCAGCCTTTTTGAGCAAGTGTGTACAGATGCAGACTTTAGAGAAGAAAATCAGACATCTTGCTTGAACACTCTCTTACTTACTCTCTTGAGACAGAGTCTCTCAGTGAACCTGAGCTTGCATTTTTTAAATTTTTTTTTCTTGGTAGGTTGGCAGCCATTGATCCCTGGTGATCAACCTGTCTCTAATCTACCCCAGTGCTATGGACAGGGTCACATGGCCATGCCTAGAGTTTCGTTGGTGCTAGGGAATCCAGACTCAGGGCCGCATGCTATGGCAGCAGGTGCTATTACCCATTGTGCCATCTCTCCACTCCCATTCACCGGCCTTTCTTCCTGTTTCAGACGCATCTTTAAAAATAAACAAAGTAGCTCTTCGAGCTTGGCAGGGTAAAGTGGCCGGCATAACTCAGCCCAGAGTCTCAGAGGCATGGTGGAACAGGTGGAAGAAGCCCAGCCTCTCGGCTGTAGTTTGTTGAAAAACCGGCTTGCCTGGAGAACATTCTCTGCGCTCTTTTGCGTCCACAAAGAAACGTAACCTTCGGCCAGTTGCATTTCTTCTCTACCTGTAACTAGGTTAATGTGACCTGACAGGTCCAGCAAGACAGCACGAGAAGAAATAATAAATGCACTTTGTGGGGCTGAATGTAATAAAGGTAACCTAGGTAGGAGATGAAGGTGGATTTTTTTCCAGAAGGAAGAATTTCAGCATAAAAGATGTCACAAAATAACATTTTATGAGCAATCTTTTTGATATACATAAGTGGTTACATTCCCAGCTGCTCAACAGACCTCCTGGAAGGGTTGTGCCCTACTTTTCTTTCTCTCTCTCTCTTCCTTTCTTCCTTCCTTCCTTCCTTTCTTTCTTTCTTTCTTTCTTTCTTTCTTTCTTTCTTTCTTTCTTTCTTTCTTTCTTTCTTAAATCAAACCCTGTTTTTTAAAACATATTCTGCTGAGGAGCAGCTATCTCACCCCCCCCCCCCCAAAGGTAAGAGGGAGGGTGGATGAAATCCTTTTGTCAGTATTGTTTGTAAAAAGAACATAGAGCTCCTACTTCATGCTAAGGGCTTTACAAATATCAGAGTTTAAAAAATAATTTTTAAAATAAAACATTTGAGCTTTAGGTGTATGCCGTAGGTGTGTTACTCTCGGTTTTTTGTTTTGTTTTGTTTTGTTTTGTTTTGTTTTTACTGTCGTGGGGGGTGGGGGTGGAGCCTCACAGACAAGATGAGGTCAAGGCCAGGAAGCACCAATCAGGATGTTAAGCATTCTACTTCTTCTCCTAGGAATGGGGTTTGGATTCATACGGACTGTTAAACATCACTGCCTATCCAGGCAGGTCTCTTTATTTCTGGATTTCTTTTCAAGCAAACCCTGAATCCATTTGAAATGTCCCCACAATTCCCTTTTCCTCACCAAGTATGGGCTGCTCTCAGTGGAGCAAGCGCTGGTATATTCTGGTCCCTCATCTAGGAGGGAGGGAAAGAAGCAGAGCGTGGGGGGGGGGGCTGGTAAGTGTTCCTGACACACGGGTTTCATCCTCTGGGGTGGGATGGAGGGCGTCCTGTTGAGATGCTGTTCTAGAAGCAGCTTGCTTTCTCTACAAAGGTTCTCAAGAGCCGGGGATGGGGGGGTGGGGGTGGGGGGACGGGACGGGATGACGATGACAGCCCGTTGGGGCTGCAGATATTCCTAGGGAGGCTGAAATCCAGGGCATTCGACGTTTTCTCCTGAGCCTTTGCATTTATAAGATAGGAAACCATTGTGGTTTGGAACAAAGGAGAGGATGTGGGCATTAAGGAAATGAGGGTTCAGCAAACTCCTGCTCTAACCCCACTCCTTCCTATAGTTGGGTCTTGTGAGCCTAGTTAGACACGTGGCAGGCTTCTCCACACAGGGCCCTTAGATATTATGCTGTCTTTATTTGTAAGAACAATTGCCCATAGCTTGAGTTGGCCTTTCCTCTCTCTCTAGGTGTCTTCTACCTGAAGTCAACTTGGACACGCCTGTCAACCTCAAGAGCCTGGCCTTATCATACTTGGGCACAGTGACAGTGATAGTTTGGTGTCAGGGCTTGTCAGAATAACAATTACCAACTCCATGTTCCTGCTGCTAACGTTCACCCACACAGCACTGAGACAGAGTCTACGCTTAAGAAGTGGGGTCTGGACTGAACTCACTTGGTAACCAGGAAGGATGCCCTTGACCTTTACGTGGATGAGGCTCTATGTGACTTCACAGAAATTGGTTCTACGTAAAAACTAACTAAGCATTATATAATTCTGATATTGTATATTACAGTGTCCCTGAAATGATCAGTAAAGTAAACTGATACCTTGGCCAAACTGTTAACTTAGCGTCTATTAACTTCAGTGAGGTTAGGTTAGTATATCTGTAGAAATAAACTTAATGTATCAGATAGTATATTCTGAAAGTAGCCACTAAGTGCATACCATAGTCAGTAATGCCTTTTCCCAAATAGGAATCCTAGCCAGATGCAGGTTCGAACTAGGTTGGTGCACACATCTTTCTTCTTAGTTGACACAATTATGGCCTGAACCACTGGCAGTTCTCGCACATCTACACAAAGAGTTTGTTGGAAGTATCCTAGGTTGGACATGCTACAGAGATGGGCACGGGAAGAGAACACACTGCCTTACACACTCACCTGGGGAGACGCAAGCTGGGCTTGCAGGTGGGATAGGCAGTTTCTGTTTTCCCACGAGCTGTCTGCATGCGGAAGCTCACTGACTTGTGTGCTTGGTTTGTGGCACAGAAGGCATACTGTGTGTATGGGGAAGGCTTTCCTCCTGTTACTCCTACAGGAAGGGAAAACTGGCAACTTCACTGCCAGGTCCGGCATGGCCTTGGTAGGGGCAGAATGACATGTTTCCTGCTCCTGGGACAGGGCCACCAGGCGTGGGTCTCCACCAATGTCAATGGCTGCTGTGGGCATAAGGCTTGTTTGTATAATGATATACATATTTTTGTTCCTCCTTCAAGGAATGTCCTCCCTGCTAACATTAATGACTTTGTGATAATCAGAGACAGCATGAGTCAGGGAGGTGCAGGTGTGGCTAATGTCTTAGGAAAGTGGTAAATGCTGGGACCTTCAGGTCCATACCACTTAAGGCTGTGGAAAATAATTTTAAAAACATGAGTCTGAAAATATATAATTTTCAACTATGTAAAATATAAAGGTACAATATGAATTACGAGGGGCTTCACAAACCTAAAGGAACAAAGGTAGCTACACAATGAGCCAACTTATCAGAAAGATCAAAAGGCAGGCAGATTCCTGAGTTCAGGGTTGGCCTGGGACAGAGCAAGGTTAGGTGCAGGCATGGTAGAAGTGGTAATTTCAGGATGGGATCCCACCCAGATAGCTTATTGTCTGTGCTTAACAGAGGCAGGCAGATCCCTAATATCTTTTGCAATGTTCAAGAAAAATGTGTGCTTGCTGTCTCCTAAGAATTAAGGGGTTGGGGTCATGGGATGCCGAATCATAGGATAACCAGAAGGGAATCTGAAGTAAATGACTGGATTGATATGTAGAAGAGAACACTGGGCTTATGATATGCAAGAGATGATATCCAGAGAAAGTTTTAGAGCAGCAAGAGAGAACAGCTTAGAGAACTGTCTCGAGCAGAAAACAGAGAGAGGGAGAGCTGTCTGGAGATGTGGTTCTGAGTTCCGTTTAGTTGCCAGGGTCTGTGAACTCCGGGCAGGTGATACATGGGAGGCTAGACTGCATTTCACCCTATGCTGCTATCGGGTGATGGGCTTGTGGGAAGCGTTGATGTACTTACTGCTCAGGGGTGGGAGAACAATGCAGCCTAAGATGGGGACCTCAGCCCAGATGAGAAACTAGGCAGGCTGGGGTGGAGGAGGCAGGGGTTCCCAAGCCCCTGGGCATCTGGTCGCCTCTGGAAACCATGTGGAGTCAGGAACAAAGGGGGACTGGGCGGGGGATGGAAGGATGGGAACCCCAGGGGACCTTATTACTTAGCTCATCAGGTCAGGGAGTGTCAGGGAGCATGGAGGAGGCCTTCTGCAGGAGACCTAGGCAGTGAGGCTAGGTAGTGAAGACTTTCCCACCCCCCACAGTGCTTCTTGAGAAAGAAAGTCCTTGGTTCCAAACTGTTTATTGATTGTTCATCGTGGAAAATGGGTACATACCACTTCCTCAGGGTGGATCAGAGGTCAAATACTTTTGCAGGAAGGAATGTTCTGGAAGAGAAGCTCACTCTGCCCATCTAGCTATCTCATTAGCATGGATACCTCTGTGTTCTGTGTTAGGAGACCAGTGATCACGTTCTTTATGTGGGGAGTTGTGCTCACACGTTCCAGGCCAGGAATCTGGTCGGGGGTAGGTGAAACACCTGCTGGCCTCATGTATGAGGTACTGGGGTTTCCGAACCTATTCAACCTTCCTAAGTTCCTGGCAGAGTCCACTGCCTCACATGGAGATTTCCAGAGAAAGCAGAACATAGAACATTCTGGAAAGCTGTCTTGAGCAGAACCTAGGCCACCAGGTTAGACCCACGATTTGACTTAGGGTCATTTGTTTTTACTGCTTCCAGATACCCTTTCCTCAGAACCCCTCTCCAAGCCAAGGCTGGTCTCTGGCATTTTACAATGCAAGTTCGTGTGAAAAATATGTTATGGTCTTGCCAAAAAATTAGCAGATTGTAAAAATACTATATAAATATTAAATATTCATGCAGTTATTCTGAGGGACATCATCCTAGCCAGATGAGTAGTGCAGATTTTATTGGCTAATCCACTCTTGACTTTTGTATGTGTGTATGTGTGCCTGTGTGGGTTTATGTACACAGTGTGCGTGCAAGTGCCCAAGGTGGCTAGGGGGGGGGGTATAATGCTCTGGAATTGGAGTTTCAGGTGGCTGTGAATGACCCAGTCATTCTGGGAAGCGAACTTGGGTTCTCTACAAGAGTAATATGCTCTTAACCATTGAGCTAGCTTACTAGCTTCCGACTAATATCTATCATATAGAACTCGGAGTCGGCGACACAGCTATAGAGTTAAGAAGAATAAGTCCTACAAGGCTCAAGCAAGGCAGATTCTGCATGCTCTCAACGCCACAGCTAAATCCTGAAGTTGGTATTTTTGGCCTTATTCCTTTCAGAGTTAGGCTACAACAGCCAATCGCTGGATACTTCCCCCCCCCCCCCTTTTAAGTCGAGTCTCTTTGAGAAGCAGAGGGAAGGTCAATCTCACTTTCTAAGAGAAAGAGAAAGGTGACTCTTGTCATAATAATGTAATGCAGCGGGTCCCCAGGTGGAATTGGGAGGAAAAGGCAGGCAAGGTCCCCTAGAATGTCACAGCCGAGAGGAAGCTGACGCCAAAGACTTCTTAGAAGAACAATGACTCATTACGCTGGGGCTCTGTGGCAGATGTGACCCTCTCACCATCCTGCCTCCCTCCAAAAGCAAAAAGGAAGGAAGAGCTTGGAAGCTGTGAGCCCCTGGCCTGCTGAGGAGCCTTTCTCTGTGGGGCCAGGGCAAACAGAAAAGTGCCTGGGGTTCCACAGAATTGAAAAAGACAAGTGTCAGCTTCAGGAGGCATAGAGATGCAAATAAGTACCAATGTGTGAGCAGTATGGATAAATGAGAGTGTGCAGTCACCCAGAGCTGTGTTTACCACCCAGGGAACTGTCTATAATTACCTGGGTGCCATCAGTTGTGTAGGAGCAGCTGTCCAGGGGCACATAAAAACCACCACCTGAAGTTAACCCTCTTCCTGTTCTGATGACAAGGCAAGATCTCTGAGGGTGTTAAGTCCACTATCGACCAAACTGTTTTGTCCAGAAGGGCCAGAGTATACCTATTTAGTATACTTATTTTGGGGTAAAAAATGCTGGGTTGATTTCCACAATTTACCACATAGTTCAATACCATTCATAACTACTAATTGAGGAAACAGATGAGGAATATTCAGCTCCCATATACATTGACAGAAACCTATCATATCCTGTAGTTTAATGGCTGCAATGACTTGTGGCCCTGGGTACTGATAGATAAGGGCCAGGGCTACCCAAATGGAGCTGGGATTTGAACACCAGTGCTCTGGTCTGGGTACCCTGTCTCGTACCCGAGCAGTTCTCAGCTAAGCGCAGTTTTGCCTTCTGAGCAGCTTCTTGTTGCCCATGCCTGGAGATGGTACCACACTATAGACCAGGCTGGTCTGGGATTTCCTAGGTAGCTCCTGTTAGCTGTGAGTTCACAGCTATCCTCCTTACCTCAGTCTTCCAATGGCTGGGATTACAGGTGTGTTTACTTGGGGGCAGAGACATTTTTCACTGTCACTTGAGGTGGCACCGATACCCAGAGGATAAAAGTCAGAGACTCTGCTAACCGCTCTATAGTGTGAGAAGAGCCCTCGGCACACAGAATCACTCTGTCTTCGGTGGCAATCGTGCAGGCAACTGCCAGGGAATACTTAGTCCTCGGCAGGGGTCTTGAGAATTGCCAGAAATCAGTAATAAAATCCTTGTTCTACCACAGATTGGGAGGAAAAGAGGGGTCTGGTACTAAAGATTCTTCACACATCCACAACAAATGCATTCTAAGATTGTTCAGATCTGAATTGCACTTTCAAAACCCAGGAGCTGTTTCCAAGGCCACCTGAAGCTCTTGATGGCTCCCTAACACATTCTACACCAAGGTTTAGAGAGTGGAAAGCACCCTGGCTTTTTGGGACATTCTTTATTTGTCTTCCAGAATATTAAAGGCTGGCACCTCATAGAATACAAATAAGAGGTTAACGTCGTAAGAAGCTGAACTGAGGGTGTCCCCAGAACGTTTAAGACTGAAATGTCAGTTGAGAGACCGAGGGAGATAGGGCGGGCGTTTGCAAGACCTCACTGGTGAAGACAGGATTTTCCTAACAAAATGTTTAGAGCTAAAAGCGTTGCTGAGGGATTCTGCATCTCAACCAGCTAAACAGCATTGGCTAAGAGAGCTTAGTCAGACAAAGTGGAAAGGGGACTGTGCCAGGCAGACGGGATGCAACAGTGTAGCAATGTAGCAAGAATTCTGGAAAAGGCACAGATGAGCCTGCTGAGGCTGTGTCAAGAAGGCAGGATGGTAGTCTGACTCTCCCAAGAGAATCATCAGGCTGAGCCTCTAGGATCCAATTTAAAAGGAAGTACCACCCTGTCTCAGCTTATAAATTCAGTTGGCAATCTTACAAGAGCACTAAGGTATTTTGCTAATTTTGTTCACGTGTGAATTACAGGAAGACTAGTAGGTCTGGAAGGCTCCAGCTCTTTTCCAGTTACAAGAGCTGACCCACTGGATGGGATTCTGAGGTCCTGAAGCTTGGCAGCATCAGGAGTCCCCAGCGAAGGCCAGGGTTGCCTTCAGTCTCCATCCACCTGAGGGTCTCTTAGTGTATGCTCAGCTTCCGAATGCTCTCTGGACTGTGGCTCCCGGTCTGAGAGGAGAGTTTCATGGCTGGCAAAGATGTTACTGTGGAGAAATGGGCTCAAGGGAAAGCTTAGGAAAGCCGGCATTGCTCCGTGCAGTGAGCCTGGCAGGCAGTCCCAGTGATATCTTCAGCAGAGAATCAGAAACCATGCATTTCCAATCAGAGCTGTGGAACCTGCGGGCTGCTAATAGTTGGAGTTTAGTGAGATAATGCCGCCATGCTAATCGGTTTTATTTTCATTCCAACCTTAATAAACATACATGTGCTGAGCTATCTCTGAATTATTTAAAATTACAGCGTTCGGAAGCGAGGGACCTTCTCGGTGCCTGTCAGAAAGATTTTTTAATCATCTTTAAGTAAACTTCAATTTCTCTGAAATTGGAGGAGAATTATTTCTCCACTTCAAAATCCAGAACAGATCCACTGAAGGGCCTTTCTATCTCCCACGGTAAGAGAAAACATGAGATGATTAACAGGAGAAATACACTGTGAAATGGGCATAAAGTACTTATTTTTAAAAGGCCGAGCTTAAGATGCTATTACAGTCCATAGGTGGGGCAAGCAGTTTACCTTAGGGACAATCAGAAATGACATTTACTCAAAGCCATTTCTCATTGTTACTTAAAAAATCCTACACTTAATCTTGTGGGTGACTCACAAGGTACAACCTCCCTACAGAGGATCACGAGATGCTAAACAACATACCAAGCTCTGGGCTGTGTTCTCATAGATCGTGGTGTTGCTTTTCCACTAGGAAACCCAGGACCTTGGAGGTGGTGACCTGGAACTGCTAGCTTCCACAGGCTTGGTCTGAGTATCCAGATTCCTAGTTAGAATCACCTCCTATTAATTCCCACTTTTGCTTTTTGAGGCATCTGCTGACATGGCAACCGCAGAGACAGACAGGGAGAGCATCTGAGAGGCGGGAGTTCTCGCCCCTTTAATTTTGGACACAAAAGGTAAATACGATGCGTGTCTCTGCAAACCTACCTCTCATCTGTTGTATCTTCACAATAGACTGATATTTTTCTCTTTACCATAGAAATGGATAAGTTGGAGCTTTGAGAAACTAATCTGCTCAAGGTATAAAAAAAAATGTGCCCAAGGCTAAGAAAACAAGACCTACAGCTGGATGGTGTGCAGAGAGTGCGAGACCTTGGGGCTCTGGGTGCGAAATCAGATGTCCTCATCAAATCCCTCCCCTCAAGGACCTGGGATCTAATTGGAAGAAGAGGCAGAAAGATTCTAAGGGCCAGGGGTGGTGGATGACTCTGGTGAAACATTTTCTTTTGGATACACAGGACTGGTGCACATATGAACTCTGAGAGTCCATGGCAGCATGCACAGGGACTGCACAGGTTCCATCCAGCCAGATGGGGTCCCGGCACTGAGAGCAGTGAATGGACGTGGGCTTGCACCTCTAACCCAGAAGCTATCTGTAGTTGATATGCACTGGCAAAGGGGAAAACAAATCAGTTTTCTTCAGCGGAGTATCACTGGGTATAATGACCACACTTCAGGGTTGGGTCCATGCCTGGGAATAGGTCCACGCCAGAAAGCAAACTTAATGATATTTTAGTAGATGCTTTGTCTCATTTTACTTTGTTTGGGCATCTTTTGTCTTATTATTCTTTCATTTAATACAAATAATTTCAATACAAAATTAGGAAAAAAAAGAAAATGAATAAGGATTAGACTCAGAGAAGAATATTGTCTGACACTCGAGGTCTTATACACGATTGTGCCAGGGCAAGTGTCATGGAGTGGACATATATCGAATAAAATCAAAGTCACAGAGCATCTTGGTTCTGGGAGGAATGGCAGAGGCACTCAGTAAATGCACACTTGAAGATAAGGGTCATCATCTTATGTGCTTTGTCATAATGAAGGAAACCTCCTGATGGTTTTACGAAGCTCACCCGAGAGAGTATTCATCATAAGTGACAGCTGTGAGTCAGGGTAAACACTTCTGTGTGAGTCATTGTTCTGTCGCTGAGCAGAGACACCAGGACCAAGGCAACTCTTACAGAGGAAAGTACTTAATTGGGGCTCACTTACAGTTTTTGAGGCTTCGTGATTATCATTATGGCAGGGAGCATGTGGTGGGCAGGTGTTGGTGTGTGTGTGTATGGGGAGCTAAGAGTCGAATCCTGATCTCTAGTTAGAGAGAGAACCTGTAGGCTTGGCTTGGGCTTTTGAAACCTTAGGGCCACGCCCAGGTACACACTTCCTCCAATCAGGCCACCCCTCTTAATCCTTCCAATCCGTTCAAATAGTGCCACTCCCTTGTGACTAAGCATTCAAAGATAGGAGGGGGGGCATTCCTATTCAAACCATCCTAGCTGCTAAATACATATGACTAATTTTTAAAAAATGGACATTAGTTTTAATGTTGATAAAAATAAATGTTTGACCTGCTAATATATTACTGAAGCTGAAAAGACAGGGCCAATGAAATGGAGAAGGCATCTCCAGCCTAGACCCTGAACAGAGGTCTCGTTCTTGTGTCTGTGATCGATGTGTGTTGGCACCAGCCACCCGTGGACATGTAAGTCACACTGCATCTGAATCCATGCATATCAGCTGACTATGAGGCATATGAGTTCATAAAGAGCAAGAGTGTGGAGGCCAGTGTGGACAGTGCACATATGGGTCACACACTGACATTGCCAAGCGAGGCCAGAAGAGGGCTCCAGATCCCCCTCCGGTAAGTCCCATCCCAGGACCAGGCTCGAGGGATGACTGATCATCCTAAGGAGAGCTCGGTCCTGGGTGAGGTTCTTAAATTGCCGCCACTTTCCCTCCACCTCGGAAGAAACGCGTAAGCCAATCTTTCACAAAGATATCTTCACTGAGTAACATGAAGGACTTGAGCTGCCAGAAATTTATTCAAAGCCTGCAAGCTGCCTTCCTAACCCATGTATTGGTGCTGAGCCCTTGGGTTCCTCGGGTCTGGTGGGTGTGCTGACATCACCCCTGCTGGTATGCACTGTAAGTACTTAGGCTAGCCTTGGTTCCTGTGGTGTTCCGATCCCCGCAGCAACCCCAGCCCAGATAAAGGTACGCATGCAGCAGGCGTTCAATCAGCAAATATTAATTGATGTGGTGAGGCTGCGCTCTGAAAGGCTGAGTTCCTCCCATGAGGCTAATTCACTGTGTTCTGTCTGCAGGTAGTGAGGGCTTCAGAGTGAGAGAGAGAGAGCTTTGCAACAAGAGCTACCATAGTGTGGGAGGGACGTTTGTTCCAGTGATGGATGGAATGACGTTCTTGACATAGTGTACGGGCAGAATCCTTACATGTAATTTATTTTGGTTTTCGATTATTTTGGAGAGAGCTCCCCTGTGGTTTCGGCTGGAGATATGTGTAAGCTATCAGTTTAGTGGGCTTGTTCCTGTTTCGCTGACGTGATAGTTTACGAGAAAAGCCCCCATTTCGCTCTGGTTTGCATTTTTGTATATTCAGTCTATGGTCTTACTAATTAGGATATCTGGCGCTGTTTCTACCTGCCCGAGTTTTACGCTGGGCTGCAAGAGTAACTACACTCACTTCGCAGACCGATACATTCTTCAGCAACCTGGGGTTCTTGAACCCCACCTTCCATCTTGCCAAACTTGAGTCTCTACCTGCTTCTGCCTACACCAACCAGGAAAGGACGGGGAGACAGGTCCACACTTTGTGATGCCCACCAGGAGGCTGTGTGGCCACTGATAAGGACAGTGACCGTCCAACATTCAAGCAGGGTAGTGTGGGCAGAGCAGCTGGCCTCAGGGCACATTCCCTACAAGTCATACCCCTGTGGGGGTATAAAGAAGAGCCTCCTTCCTCCAAGTCTGATGGAAGACCTCTGTGAGCCTTTTTGTGGGCTTCATAGCATCTTAGCGTTTACTGGCTGCCATCTCTGAGGTCCACTAGGACCCTGAGAGTGAGGCATCTGCACCTGCTGCAGTGTGGTGAAGCTGGACGGTGCAGTATCTGTGATGCCAACATGCCCTGGTACCTGGCAGTACAATGTGTGTCCCTGTATCTGGGGCAGCTGAGCACCATGACAAGATGAGCCTTCACTCCTGCCGCCAGCCTCCAGAGGACTCAAAGCTTCTGTGGGGGCTTCCTTCCTCTGCTCCGAGCCTCACATGTTACAGTAGAGGTGGGAGGAGCCTCCTGGTCACAAGGTTCTCCCATCATCCCTCAATCCCTATCTGTTATGGGGTCCTCCTTACTGGAATATACCACTGCCCCCTACCCTGAACCCTACAGCCTAAGGGCTGGGTTGCCCTTCCCCTTGCTGCTTTCCCTAGATAATCCAGCCATTTTGGCTCTGCTGGTCCTTTTTACTCTTTTGCCTGTTTGGTCTCTTGGTCTCCTGGTCACCTGGCTCTCCCATCTTCCCTTTCTCCTCTCTCCCCTCTTCTCACATGGCCTGGCTCAGTCTGGCCCTGTTCACTCTGGACTGTCCCAGATGTCATGATAAACCTTCTCTATCTACAGAACTAGGAGCAATGGTCATGTCCTCCGTTTTAATTTTTTTTTTCTTTTTTCATTTCGGGGGATAGGAGGACAACAATGTAGGGTGTGCTAGGGCTGTGGGCCTCTGGGGAAGCCCCGTGTGCGGGTGAGACTTGGGGAGAGTTGGGGATTGCCAGGAAAGCCACAGAGAGTCAGGGTTTGGGCCTGGGGCTAACCCAGCTGGGCAGCATAGCATGAGTCAGCTATGACTATTTGGAAGCAGGGAGACAAACAGGATGTTTGGGGCCTCCGAGCCGCGGAAGGGATTCATACCTGTTCTGAGGGCAATCTGTTTTTAACCTTGTTAACCTAAAGTGTACGTTGAAATTTAAAGCAAATGGAGCCTCTTTTCTCTCTGTGATTTATTAGGCCTCCCCTCTCTATCAAATTGAAGCTCTCCACAAGTGAGACAATTTATCCTTATCTAATTTCCGCCCACCCTCCCACTCTGGGAACACGAAGCCGGAGTGAGGGAGGCTCCTGTGGGAGGCAGCCACGGAGCAGTCAGCTCTTTGGGTTTCTTTAAATTTGAGTTTCATGCAGTCTACCAATCTATTTTCCTGCCGTATGCACGTGGAGGGACAATGCCACCCACCCCCCCAGTGAAATATTTCTAATTCTGTTTCAGCCGCTCCGCACCCATACAGGAACAGCTGGCCTCAGGGACAGAGGCTCTTTCCTCTCTCAAGGCTAAGTAGGACTTCTGTTTATCCAGTGCTGGGTAGGTGACTTCTAAATGATCTTTTAAGGCAAGAACCTGAGAGAAGGAAAAACATCCCTTTTTATCCCATTTTCCTCCTCACCCCACACCGAGCTGTTACTATAGCAACACGCTACCTGCTACTAGGACAGTTAAGTCCCCCTGTGAAGTTAAGCAAAGCTCTTTTTCACTCAGAGAGGGACTGCTGTTCACTGGCCACTTTGCCCCTGGGGGACTGAGTTCTTCAATTCTCTATGAAATGCTTAATCCAGGGTTTCCCACTGCTAAAACCTAAAATTCACTTTTAGCCCACAAATTCACTTTTAGCCCACAAACAACATAGAATATCCCCCAAACCTTTCCAGAAACAAGCTCAGTGCAAATGCATGTACATTTGTTTTAGTTATGGATAATTTCCTTCTCTGTATTGATTTAAGTGTAACAAAAGCCCCTCCTGTATAGGAAATAATATGGAGGAGATTACATATTGCTGTCCTATCTCTCCTTTCCTTCTCATGTCTCTAAAATCATGTTGGTGTCTGTGCATACATGCATGTATGTAGTGACGTATTTCAGACACACAGAAAACACACAGTGATGTAATAACTACTCCATGGTCACTGCCCAGCCCATGCACATGCTGGTATAGAGGCCATTTTTACTTTAACCACATAGAAATATAACAGATGAAGCTGAAGATCTCTGGCTCCATGCCCAGCCTTCCATCCTCATCTCTCTGTGTGTGTGTGTGCTTGTGTGTGTGTTTGTGTGCATTCGTGTATGTGTGTGTGCTGTGTGTGACATGTAGTCCATGTATATGACTGTACATATGCCTGTGTTATGCTCTCATACACGGAGGCCAGAGCATGACATTGTGTGTCTTCCTCTGTCTCTTTCTGTCTCTGCTTTGGCAGAGTCCACCCTGAACAGGGAGCTCTTGTTGAGCTAGGACCTGTTTCTGCTTCCCCTATCCTGGGCTTACTGGGAGTCTGAGCCCTGCTCCTTATGCTTGCCGAGTCAGCACTCTCACATGCTGGCTGGCTGGCCGGACCATCTCCCCAGATTTTTTTCCCCCCTTTCTCCTTCCTTCCTCATGCTTTCTATCTGCTTGCTGGGAGCTAGCCTGTGTCTTGAGGTTATAGTTTGACGTCTGGACCTCTGTTGACACCCGAATAGTTCACACTGAAGGGACTGTTTACATTAACAAAATAAAGAGTCGAGCCCACCCCGATTTCATAATGTTTTAAATAATTTACCATTTTGCACTGGGCTGGAATCATAGCTAGGGAGGGGAGACACGCAGCTTCCCAGGGGATGGACGCGGTTGACAGAGCTTTGCACCCAAGTCTCTGCATCTTTGTTATACATATATGTGTTAGCTCTTTTAACCTGTGTGCTCCTAGCTGAGGGCACCGGATGGGGATGGAAGACTCTGCTGCACAAGGTCACTGGAAATCCAGGAGCCCCAGAACCTCCAGCTGCCTCTCTCTCCTTCCTTTGACTTGCTTGGTAATCCTTACACCCCAGAGTACAGATTAAACCAACCCAAGTGAATGCCATTGGCCCTTTAAATAGAAAACGTTTTAGGTGGAGGCTTCTTTGGGGTTCCTGCTCACACAGAGTTTCCACCCCAAGGTCAGATGAAGAAGTTAGTTAGGTCTGATATTTTGTCAGCTGAAGCTAAAGTGACAGGGGTGTCAATACAGAGGAGACAGTTGTCACCCTGGTGGATGGCTTATTTGTGGCATTATGAATGAGACCGTCAGGGTTTGGGCCAGAGCATTATCTTGGATAAATGGTTTGTGGTTATTGATCTCGTCCAACCTGACAGAAGAGAAGCTCAATGTATGATTGTTACAATTGCCTGATTCATACCTGCAATTTATAATTTGTGTGCTCTGTCAATTCTGTCAATACCAAACAGCAATGCCCTAGCTTCAAAAACCTGACAACCTGGATGCTGTTTCCTGATTTGGAATATCCCCTAGGCCAAAGAATTGCCAAACTGGGCCATTTGCTTCCACAACTAAACACCTATAACCACGCAGAGAAACAACAAAACTCAAGTCAGACGCCTGGTGGCTGATTCACACTGCCAGCTTGCTTGGATAAAGAAACAACCAAGACATCAGTGCTATAGAGTCTTGGGTGTGTCCATGAGGGTGCATCCAGGGAGGGATAACTGATCCTTTTTCCTAAGCATGGTGGCAGCATCCCACGGGCTGGGGGCCTGGACTGCAGAGGAGAGGAGGACAGAGAAAGCCAATGAGGAGTAGAGAGCATTTCTCTCTGCTTCCTGACTGCAGACAGTGTGGCCAGCTGCAATGCCTTCTCTGCCATGATGGGCTGTATCCCTTTAAACCACAAGCCATACACAACAACAACACCCAGACTGAAAAAAAAAAAGCAAAAATAGACAAATTCTCCATTTTAGTCAAAGTTCTATTGCTGAGAAGAGACACCAGGACCACGGCAACCCTTATAAAGGAAAACGTTTAATTAGGGCTGGCTTACAGTTCAGAGGCTCGATGTATTACAGCCACACAGGCAGATAGGGTGCTGGAGGAGGAGCAAAGGTCTGCATCTGGATCAGCAGGCATCAGGAAGAGATAGAGACATTGGCCCTGGCTTGAGTTTCTGAAACTCCAAAGCCCACCCGTGTGGTGACAATTCTGGAATTTTGGTTCCTTTAAAAAACACAGAAATGTAAGAGCTATGCTTTTGTCTTAATCCTGGGTGTGGGGAAGTGGGGCTGCTTCAAACTGTCTGCAGCGGCTGACTGTGGTTTGCCCTGTCTGTGCTGTAGCAGAGGTACAGCTTTGCCAGCTGCAAATAGTTTCCATGATTGTGTCATGTTTGAAATTCTGGGAACTTTTCAGAGATTATTTAAATGCTAGAACTCAATAGGCAGGAGTGGGTGGATGTTGGTCATTCAGGGGGCCTTGGTTTCTGTTTGTTAGGAGTTCTGCTCAAAGAAGAAACAAGAAGAAAGAAATTAGACTCTAATCTCTCTCCCTCCCTCTCCCTCTTCCTTTCCCTCTCCCTCTCTCTCCCTCTCTCTCCCTCTCTCTTTCTCCCTCTCTCCCTCTCCCTCTTTCTTTCTCTCTCTCCTCTATCTTTCTTTCTCTCCTATCTACTGATAGGAGGTAAAACTGTGATGGAAAGGGACAAAGAATAGGAAGAAGAATCCACGAAGTATTGAAGACCAGCTACACATCCCAGTGACAAACTTCTTCCAACAAGGCCACACCCCCTAATAGTGCCACTCCCCATGAATCTGTGAGGGCCATTTTTATTCCAACCAGCATATGTCCCACCAAGCAAACCAAGCTCCCCCAAACAGCCCACGACAATAAAATCCTTAAATTGTGTCTTGTCAGGCAAACAGTTATAGCAACAAGGAAGCTAATAGAAGATTTCAAGGTTTACAAACATACAGTGAAAGAAAGGATTCCCTCCTCTGCCCTTACACGCTTCATCATTGCTCCTCATGTGCCCCAGGGAAAGCTTATTTTATTGAGAGGCAGCAGCTCAGAACCAGTTAGGGCTTCAAGGTGTTACCTCTCTTGCCAGTGTCTGATGGATACTCTTAGACTACACAGGAACTAAAGCCCAGACTGAGTAAGGCAGCCAGGATGCCTGCGTGCCAAAGAAATGGCTCTGGGGCACATTGGAAATTGATGCTTGGACTCTAATGAAGGACCCAGAAGACAGTAGTCAAGATCTGCCCTGCTGGGGTTCAGGGAAGGTCTTGTACTGAGTCAGGACTGATGGGTACTTTCTGTACCTCCAGGACCAGGGCTACTTTATGGCCCATGAGGGTGGTTATGGCTTTGCTCATCCTAAAGGAGATCATAGCACAGAACCAGAGTGAGACGAGGACAAACATGTCAAGGGAAGGAACATCCTTGCTTTCTCCTTTTCACTGCACTGACCTGTTTACATCCCCCACCACCCTCTCCCCACCTATGAAGGAGTCTGCTGGTTGTCATGCAACCAAAGGTAAGTGCTGCCAGCTTTGACCCTCCGGTGTTTAGATGTAGGACTTCTGGCTGTATCATATTTCTCCAAACAGCATCTAGAGGATGGAAACTAATGTTTCCCTTAAGTCACCTTAGTAAATGAAGAAATATTCACTTCTTGAGCTCCAGGCCCTGCTGTCTGTTGTGAATCAAAACCCCTGGAGAGAAGCAAGGCCCCCAGAAGCTGACTGACTGAGAGAGCTCTGGTACTGTGAGGAGGTTGGGATGTTGCAGATCCCAAAGCTAGTTACCTCATCTTGGCCTAGTTCTAGCCCTCCAGAGGAACCATTCCTTGTCCACCACTTTGTCTGAACTAAATTCCTGTGATTAATTGATAAATACCTTCGTAATCTATTAGCTTATCTAACCACTAGCTTCCCTAAACCCAAGAGCTAAGAATGTTATCATATAACATCTTGGGCCTACAGACAAGCTCCCCCTGACCCTGTGTACCTGCCTTTCTGATGTATCCACCAATGTATCTTAAACTTGTCTTGATTTATGACTTTCTTCGTTCTGTAGAACTATGAAACGTCGTGAAACTACTTCCATGTTGGAACATGGTATTTGTGGTAACCTAAATCTGTGTCCCTGGAACATGATCACTCACATATCTCTTATTCCCTTTAAGGTGAAAGCTGTGGTTTTTCTGTTGGCAATGTTCTTTACACACTAAAGTCCTTTCTGAAGGCTGGCATGGCTTGGCTATAGCTTGGATGAATCCTCTAAGGGTTGCCACACAAGAAGCTTTGTCTGTGCTGTGTGGTGTTGAGGTAGTGGGGCCTTTGAAAGGCAGAGACTAGCATAAGACAACTGTAGTCACTGTCTTCTGCAGGTTCCTTCCCACTCTCTGGCTTTGGGCTCAGCATGTGTCCTGTGCCTCTTGGAAGCACCCTCTCCCATGGTGCCATCTGCAGTAGTGCAGTGTAGCCAGTGAGGCCATCATTTGACACCACTGGCGCCTGCACTTTCAGCCTCTAAAACCTTGAGCTGACTAAACCTTTTTTCTCTTTAAAGTTATACAGCTTCAGGTATTTTGGTATAACAATAGAAGATTGATCAATATAGCATGCTTTCTTTTCATTCAAAAGGTAGTTGGGTGATACCAGACTAACATATCATTGAAATGACCTTCTGAGAAATGGGGATGGTGGGATGGCCTAGCAGGGATCCCTGTCTTTCACTGTGGCAAATGGACCCAGCTGGGCACGCACGGTGCAGGATAATAATCTCAGTATCTGGAAAGGGAAAGCAGGATAATCATGAGCTCACAGCTATCCTTGGCTACAAAATGAATTCTAGGACAGCCTGGACTATATCCCCCCGCCTCCAACCCAAGGGGAAAAGAGTAGCCCCTCTATCCTTCCATCTTCATACACAGACAAAATAGCACCAGTTCTTATGGTAAACTTGGTAAAATTCCACTTGATCTCCAAATCTAAATCAGTTCTCCAGATGAGTGTTAGTGTTGAAGTCCAAAGGTTGACCTGCTTTCTCAATGAGCCACCCGTAAACACCCGTAAAGCATTTCTTCACTTCTCAATCTCTCGAGGGTTAAAGTAACTGAGGACAGCATCGCCTCACCTCATCCCTCACAGGTTTTGCCCTTTGGGGATTGCCTGCTGCATGTGAATATATGTCTTGTACCGTTGCAGAGATGAATAGCCATTGTTTTTTGTTTTTAAAGATTTATTTATTATTATATGTAAGTACACTGTAGCTGACTTCAGACACACCAGAAGAGGGCGTCAGATCTCATTATGGATGATTGTGAGCCACTGTGTGGTTGCTGGAATTTGAACTCAGGACCTTTGGAAGAGCAGTCTGTGCTCTTAACCGTTGAGCCATCTCTCCAGCCCTGAATAACCATTGTTAAGTCAGGAGATGCCTGTGGTGTATATTATCTCTCCACCAAAAGCTCTTGGTTCAATTTTGCACTGTTGTATAAGATGTTCATATATTTCCATCTTAGTATCTTTGGATTTGATAAAATCATGTATTCTATTATAGTTTGCATGTGACCAGACAGATTTTTCAGTTATGAAAATATATCTAGCTAAAATTTTAAAATAGCACATGACTTTGACTTGATAATTAAGTGCCAAGATCTAAAATTATTTAATTCATATAATCAATTTAATGAGAGCTTAAAAATGAGAAGATTGGATCTTGTGTGGTCCATGAGGGCTTCAGCAAGTGTGGGTTCTGGAGTCAGAGAGTCTGGTCTTAAAACTGTTGCCATCAGCTTTCGCTTTTGCCCTGTAACCATTACACTGAAGAAACTCTCACCCTTGCATGTGTGTGCTTGCATGTGTGTGCTTGCATGTATGTGTGCTTGCATGTGCGCGTGCGTGTTTGCACGTGCATGACATCTCATATTCCTTTGATTCCTTTCAGCCTGAGACACAGCTCAGTAGATAAAGCACACATAGAGGTTAGTTCTATCAATGTACCAGGGCTATTATACCCAGTGATTTGACTCAGCATCTTTCTGGGTATTTCTGTGGAGGTATTTTGTTGATGTAATTGAGATAATCATTAGTTGACTTTAAGTAAAGGGGCTAAGTCTTGATAGTCTCGGTGGGTTGCATCTCACCATTTAGCAGGACTTAAATGACATTTCTTACAGGAGGGGAAATTCTACCGTAAGACTATGACATCAGTGCCTGCTCAGTTTCAACCTCATGGCTTGCCTTGCAGAATTCAGAACTGCCAACACTTCTGTCACGTGAATCAGGACCTTCAAGCAGAGACCATGGCTGAGGTAGCTTTGTTTCCTTTCCTCTGTCTTTTCCTTCCTGATCCTGGATCTGAAAGTACAAGCTTCAAGGAAGTCAGAAAATTTGTGCATGGAGAAACTGGTGGGTCAAGCACAGGGTGTGCATGTTTGTTTTTTCTCTTTTCAACGAAATGGTAACCAAAGCTAGGAATCATTATTCATGCTAGCACTCTAGAGGCATTAGCAATGTTTCCTCGGTGGCTCCATGGATGTGGCACGCAGCAAGATCCCATGTGGGGTACATAAGGATCAGCGGCATGCATGCGAATGATTCCTCTGGCTTACTTCTCTTGTTAATCTGGGTTCTGGAGATGGAGGAAAGAGCTTTGGCTTATACTATTAGCATTGTGGGTAATGCTCAGCGCTCTGAAATTCCTGTGGTGCTGTCTTGGTTGGGGTGACAGTAACCTTAGGAAATTTTTCATTATATAAGAAATCCTCTTTGATTCCTTCCTTAACTCGGAGGGAGAAATAGCAGGTCACTCAAGATCTCTGGTCCAATTTCCAGCATGGTCTGTGGTTCTTGTAGGCATCTTAACTGAGCCATAATGATAGCTGCCAAATTCTCCTAATAACTAGACTTTGGAGATTTTTAGTATCTCAGGAATGCCTAAGTTTACACTGCAACAACATTACATTTATACTGGACTTTAGGACACGTGGGTCAGGAAGTACCAAAGGCAGCTGCGGAAACCCAAAGGCATGATCAATTTATTGATACCAGTGTCCTAGTTTTGTGTCTGTTGCTATTATAACAAATCCTGACCACAAGCAACTTGGAGTTTGAGAAAGGGTTAATTTGGCTCACAGATCCAGGCCCAGTATAGGAGGGAAGTCAAGGAAATGGGACTCTGAAACTTTTAGTCACATTGTATCCATAGCCCAGAGTAGGAAGCAATAGACTTGCCAACTTGCTTGCTTGTGTTCAGCTCAGTTTCTCGACTTCTAAATAGCCCCCCCCCCCAGCCTAGAGAATTGGACCACCCACAGTGGTCTGTGCCTTCCCATATCTATTAACATAATGAACGCAATCCCTCACAGACATGCCCACAAACTCCAGGAGACTCAGTTGTGTGTAGTTGACAATTAAAGCTAACCATCACACCCTGTGTCCTAGTTAAGTCCGTATTTGCTGTGAGGAAACCATGACCAAGGCAGCTTGTTGAGGAAAGGGTTTATTTGGTGTTTTGCTGCTGTTTTTTTATTCATCACTGAAGGAAGACAGGATAGGAACTCAAACAAGGCAGGAACCTCGAGGCAGGAGACGATGCAGAGGCCATGGAGGAGGGCTGCTTATTGGCTTGCTCTACATGGCTTGCTCAGCCTGTTTTCTTACAAAACCAAGGACCACCAACTCAGTGGTGGCCCCACCCACAATCAGCTAGGCCTGCCTACATCAATCACTAATTAAGAAAATGCCCAACTTTCTTAGAACCAATCTACAACCCAATCTTATAAAGGAATTTTCTCGACTGAGGATCCTTCCTCTCATATGACTCTAGACCAGTGGTTTTTTTGTGGGTCAAATGACCCTTCCACAGGGTTTGCCCAAGGCCACTGGAAAACAGAGATATTTACATTATGATTTGTAACAGTAGCAAGATTACAGTTATGAAGTAGCAACAAAGATAATTTTATGGTTGGGGCGGGGTCACCACAACATGAGGAACTGTATTAAGGGTCACAGTATTAGCAAGGCTGAGAACCACTGGTCTAGACTGTGTCAAGTTGACATAAAAGTATCCAGCACACCCTACTAGCTATCCTATTGGGCCCGAGGACAAAGCTGGAATAGACGATGACTATGAATACTGTCTGTCATAATTGTGCTTCTGTCTGCATATTTTGTTTATAATAACGCCACTGTTGTGTGAATGGTTAGTCAATGAGATGAGGCAAATTCTGTAACCTGAAGGCTGCAGAAAACTAAAACAAGAAAATGGTAGGTAGCAGAATCAATAACTATAAGAATGTGAAGGGGTGACATTTATAGACAAACAAACAGAGGATGTGTTTGTGAGGGCCTCTTTTCTCCTTCCTCTGTGGTGATTTAGAAAGAGAGTGTTAGTGATCAAAAGAGATGCAGAGACTGCAGATTCGTTTTTGTATTGCAGAGGTGTGGGTTCTTAATGATGAGATCCTGGCTGACTGAAAAGTGAGCTCCATCAGGAGTGACTGGGCTGCTCGGGAATCTGGAGACAGACACGGAACACCACCTACCCCTGTTCCCACCCCATGGCTGGAGAGACTATCCCTTTAAGAAAAGACTTTGGGGACAGAACCCAAGAACATAAATAAAGTGTGGCTGCCTCGCTCTCTAAAGAAGGTTGGTGTCTCTTATGCCTCTTGCAGATTTGGAAGCGTGTTGTCCGTCTTTAATCGTGATCATTATTGGAGGGAATGATTGAAATTTTAATTATTAAATAGAAGAGAGTGGAGGGTGCTTTCATGGAGCACACGGCATGCGAGGCCATCAGCTTAGCTGCCATGAACTCTGGTGGCAGCCTGTGACCCCTGCCGCGGCAGAGGGAGCAGTATGTCTCCCTCCCATGGCTGCCTGTCTCCTAAAATGTCTGCATGCTGTGTGCTGCTGAGCCAGTGTTTAGACCAAATGCTCCATAATGGGAAAACATCAATTATTTCCTTCCTCTAGTCAAATGATGTATGACTGCCCTTGATTTAATAAGGAAAGAGCATTTCTGAGGCGTGCAAACATTTGAACCGCAGAGCACAGAGGTTGTGCTGAAAGTGTGGGATTGCTTTCTTCTTTTGCAGCCCACTGGATGTCAGCTTTGTGCTCATGGTGATGCAGGACTATGGCTTGCCTCCACCTCTGCTGAGTCTACCCCTCTCTGTGGGGCTGTTCAGTGTGCAAGGCAACCTCGCCCAGGGAAGAAAGCCTATTTGTAAATGGTGGGTAAAGAGATGTGGATCTGTCTGCCTCTTCAATACCTTGATGGAAAAGTCTTGCAACCACCAGAAGCCACTCTTTTTAAAGCTATAGTGGATATGATTTTTGTGTTACAAGTCTGCATCTGCCTTAGCTGGAGAATGGAAGGCAAACAGCCACCCCTGGAAGTGATTTGGCGGCATGGCTGAGCTCAACAGGGCCTCTGTGCCCTGGAATTGGTTCCTGCTATCTGGGGGCTCTCACGGTGGCCTAATCACCAAAGGAAGCCACCATCTAGGGTGAAAGGTTTACTTTAGCCCTAGGCAAGCACCAGAGCGCAGGTAAAATTTGCCCCCTAGGCTAGCAACACTGGAAAGCATTTTATACTGTAACTTTACAGGGTTCATTTTTGTCAGGAGGCCTACTGCAATAAACACTTTCCTTTCTGTCCATAAAGAACATATCCTAAGCCAGGTGTGCTGGTGCACACCTTTAATCCCAGAACTTGGGAGGCAGAAGCAGACAGATCTCTGAGCTCAAGGCCAGCCTGGTCGACATAGTGAATTCCAGGACAGTCAGTCTCTCTCTCTCTCTCTCTCTCTCTCTCTCTCTCTCTCTCTCTCTCTCTCTCTGTGTGTGTGTGGTACTGTTAGAAGGGTTAGGAGGTATGACCTTATAGGAGTGAGTGTGTCACTGTGGGTATGGGCTTTGAAGCTCTGTCCAGTGTGGAAGAGTCAGTCTGCTCCTTGGCTTCCTTTGGATGAAGATGTAGAACTCTCAGCTGCATTTGTGCCATGCCTGCCTGAATGCACCATGTTCCTGCCTTTATGATACAGGACTGAACCTCTGAACCGGTAAGCCAGCCCCAATTAAATATTGTCCTTTATAAGAGTTGCCTTGGTCACGGTGTCTGTTCACAGCAGTAAAACCCTAAGTCTGTCTGTCCTGTGTGTGTGTGCACGCGTGCACACCCCTCCCCCCACCACAAAACCTCACAAAACAATATTAGAAACCTACCACTGTAGAAGATATGTGCATCTTCCTACATTATTTGTACCTACACACATACATAAAAAGTAAAAATGGAGTTATCCTAGAACAGGACGATGCTCTACTAGATACCACAGGCTAATAAATAGAAATGACAGTGCCAGGAATAGGTTACTTCTTTTGAAGTTATTGACCAGAGAGGTCTCAGAGATTCTCAAACATTCCAGGATTCTGCCATTGCTCTTGGCCTCCCTGAAGAACTTGATGATGAGACCTTCGTGCTTCAGCCACCACATCCTTGGGTCATAGAACATGGAGAAATGAGGAGTTTCATTCATGCTGGGTAGCTTTCACAGTGCTGGAAGGTGCTAGGTAAGCCACCAGTGGAGAAAAGTGACCATCAGTCATACCCTGATTTGAACCTGGGAACTACAGTAATGATTGGCTTGACAAGCTCATGGACCCCAGTGCAATCATGGCATGGATATCATGGCAGCCACCAGCCACTTTCTGGTTGGATTTATGTCCTACTCCATAAAATAAAACCCATACTCAGCATCAATAACAGGCTAAGAACCTGGACCAGGAAATGTCAGAGTCCTTCAGGGAGCATCTACTACTATTATTCTGCTAAATGGATATGGTATTAAACTGACTTTTAATGACTTACTGTTATACCCATAGAACACTGCATCTCTCACCCCCATACCTCTTCTGAGGAGCTTCTATTTTGAAGTAGATAGTGATTTGCATAGAGCCCCATAATTGTCCAATGTGCAGAAGAGACTGCAATATGTTCAGAATTAAAGGAAATATATATGTATATAATATATATGTATATATATATATATATATATATTTATATTGTACCGCACCACCCCCTTATTCTTTGCATCTTCATGTAGTATTTTTACCTATAAGCCATCTCCTACTATCATAAAAATCTATCCACATAGAGGTGAAACAGGAGACCAAATAATTTGTTTCTTGGGTTATTTTATTCTTCTCTCTCTCTCTCTCTCTCTCTCTCTTATGTATACACACATATGTATGGGTATCTGCTGAGGCCAGAAGAAGGTGCTGGCTACCTTGGAGCTGGAGTTACAGGCAGTTGTGGGCTGCCCAATGTGGGATCTAGGAATCAAACTCTGATCTTCAGGAACAATGAGTGCCCTTAACTACCGAGTCAAACTTCCAGCCCCCAGATAATTTACTGTGAACAAATTTACCTGTAGAGTATTCTTCTAATTCTAAGCACAACATCTAGAGAAGACCCAGATTTTCAGTGGTCATTGGCATTTTTTTTCTGTTGAAATACCAAACAGGAAGTTATTTGAGAATCTGATTTGTATTCAGGCAACATTGTAGCATATGATCCACTGTCTCCTAGAAGCTAATGACTAGTTAAATTAGTTCTATGGCTCAAAGCAAAGCAGAGGTGGTTGGCAGGTTTGACCAGGGTATCTTTTGGGTAAAATATCTCCTTAAGTTAAATAACACTGTGATATTCTATCAGAACACCCAACCCTTGTTAAAAGGTCGACTTTTGAATGTCTCTCCAGGGTAATTATACTTAAAAGGGAGAATCAAAATGTAACATGTCATGAATAGAGTTTTTACTTGCAGAAAAATAAGCAGAATTAGTTGGAAATTGTTGCCCAAACATTCTGCAGCTGAAAAATATGACTGATTCTCTAGAGACTTTTAACAATAAGAAAAAGGTGTATTTTGCATCCTAAAGTTGGCATACATGAAATAATTATTTTAGTTGAACGTTGGCTTAATAGAATCTAAATGGAAAGACCATGGCCTGATGCTAAGGGCATCTTCTGTTTCTTTTGGATTCCTTTGCTCAGTATGCTTGTGTCTGTGATAGAGCATTTACTATATAAACAAGACACCATGGCAGGCCCTGAGGCACAGGGATATTTGAAATCCCTGTGTGTTCTAGATTAATAGGTACTAAAGGTTCCAGGAGATGTGGGAGGTTAATATTTATCTAAGTGAAGAACTAACTCATGACAATTACAGGTGACTGAGTTCTACAAGGGTCCTGGAACCCTGGTAATTGGAATGGTCAGTTATCTAGGGAGAAAGGAGTCTCCTGTACCCACCAGACTGCTTGATGCACCCTGCTTCAGGCTTGCCTCTGGAGGAGACACTAAATGTTCCCTTCTGCAGATATCTTTCCCAACTCCTGTTCCCCACTTGGCCAAAGATGCCAAAGCTCTCGCAGGCTTCAGTTTTTCAGTGGTTTGGGTTATTTTGGGGTCCATCTGTCCCCACCCTGCTCCATTTACTGCAGTTTTAGGTTTTCCATAAGTTCTCTGAGTCTGAGAAGGTACTGGAAACCAACCATGACTGTTTAAGTATGCTTCCCCACACCTCTGGGGAAGAGCTTTGTGAAAGACCCAACTGCCTATGCTGGAAGGCCCTTTGGACTGACATGTGCACATGATGCCCTCTCTGATGACTCTGGTATTCAGACAGAGAATATTCTAATTTCTTGGTCCTTGTGGACCAAAACTTAATGTTGAAAAGCCAAACATCTGATTTAGTAGGAATCAGAAAGTCAGTAGAATGGAAGACTGAGCAATTTTGTTCAAAGTCAGTCATACCTGAAGCAACATCTGAGCTCCACACACAGAGCTATGAGGGCCAGGCATCCTGTGCAGGTGCCTCAGAGGAAAATCCTTACCTATTGATGACATTTCCCCTGCCCTGTGGAACTTAATTAATTAAGCCTAGAAATTACTTTTGTCAGTATTTCTACCTCATCTTAGAAGTGCCCACATCTGACTCCTCTGATTGTCAAGCTCTATCTTGTCCTTGTCCCTCTCAAGTTGGAGATCTCTTAAAAATAATCTTTATGGAACGAGATGAGCTTATTTGAATCCTGATGTTTGATGGGATCTGGCAAGCATGTGCATCATCGTAAGCAGCACCATGATCCGGTCATGTAACATCTGCAGCACCCACAGGAACAGTGTTTATTTTGGGCCCATTTTTATTAGGTTTCTTATCTTTATTACTGGGTTGTATCTTCCTATGTCCTGGATATTAGCTCTTCACCAGATGTAATAGAAAATATATTTTCTTAGCGGATGATGGTTTGCATTTTCATTTTCTTGAGCTATCTTGGAAAGAGTGGTTTTAATTGAAATATTTGATACAATTCGATTAATCTGCTCTTTTTTTTCTTCTGTGTTCTGTACTTTGTCTACTCCAGGCTTACAATGATCATCTCCATGCTTTCTGTTAGAAGCTTTATAGTTTAGGCTCTTGGATTTATGTATGCAGTCCTGTCTCACTGTGAAGGTCTGACTGTCCTGAAACTCATTCTGTAGACCAGCCTGGTCTCAAACTCACAGAGATCCATCTGCCTGCCTTTGCCTAGGTGTGTGTCACCACACCTGGCTAACAACAAAAAAAAAGATATAAAAAAGATTTAACTTTAAGTATGTATGTATGTATGTATGTATGTATGTATGTATGTGATCCTGTGTGAACTTATGTCCCAAGGAAGGAACCACCTTGGCATATTTACAATGATGACTTGATCATGTATGTGTGAGTTCTGGGCTAATTTTTTTCTCTTTATGTTTGTCATTCCACTGAGAATAACTATATGTGTTACTTGGGCATGCAATGAGAAGAAAGTCAAGCAGTGAATGTGGTTCTTTCCTTATCAGGTTGAGGAGACAGATTTTGGAAGTTTTGGTGTTCAAGTAGAATACCGGCATGAAGAGAGGATGCTTGGAGCCGCAGAAGTCTGTATAGAAGCCCTAGGGGGACGCAAGCATGGGATGAGTAGGAAGGATCTCCTCCATGCAGCCCATGGGGGTTCAGCCAGTGTCCCTTTCCTGCCTGGTCCATGTTTGCCTGGCTTTTTAATTCAAGACTCCAGGAGTAAAGCCCCAACAAAACAATATCTTAGAAGGAATGAGGAGCTGACCATCCAACCAATACCTGCACATGGTAAGTGATGGCTGGCTGGTGGGGTTTCCTAGTTAAGTTTCATATATACATATATATACATATATATATTCTTCTACTCTGTCGATTGCTTGAGTTACTTACTTGTAGTCAAAGGCTTTCTGATAATTTCTGAAGATTAGTCCTAACCCTGGCAAATATACATGTCCCTTACTTAACAAAGGGGGATGTTAACTAACAAATCACAAATTGTATGGTATTTAGTCTATGAGGCTCTAACTTTTTTTTCAGCGTCTGTGAGAAAGTGCTATACAGTAAATAGCACTCTTTTGAATCTAAGACTCCATCAATAGTTACCCCCTCAGGTACATAGCTCCCTATACAATGTTCATTTAGAGCATTCATATTGTTAATTTTGTACATAGTATTTTATTGTCTTTCTTTGTATTAACATGGGAGCCAGGGAGAGAAGGAGAATTGAGTTTTCAAAGTTAGTATTTCCTTTAAAAAAAAGGTTTGTATTATTATTATTAATTCTGTTTTTTGAGACAGAGTCTCTCTGTATAGCCCTAGCTGTTCTAGAACTTGCTCTGTAGACTAGGCAATCTTGAACTCAGAGATTTGCCTGCCTTTATTTATAAGTAATGGGACTAATGGTGTCTTCCACTGCGCTGACTTTGGTTTATTTTATTGTATTTTAATTGTGTGTGTGTGTATGTGTTTGTGTGTTTATTTTTATGTGTGTGTATTTGTGTGTATGTGTGTAAGTGTGTTTGTGTGTTAGGGGAAATCTGCATGTGTAGTGCAGGTCTCTGTAGAGTCTAGAAAAGTGTATTGGATTTCCTGGAGTTGGAGTTACAGGGAGTTGTGAACTGTCTGGAAATGTGGGTTCTGGGAACATAACTTGGGTCCTCTGCAAGGTCAGTATGTGCTCATAACCGTGGCGCCATCTCTCCAGCCCCTCAAAGCTAGTATTTTTTGCCAACTAATAAGCTGACTTATTGGAACGCTATTAAGGCTATTCTCTTTCACCAGAAAGAGAGAGCTCCTAGGCCTTTTACTATTCTCAGCCTGTGTCCGGACGTGCCGCTGTCTATGATATCTGGGAAGAGTTACACCGTGGTCTTCTTCTGTCTCATTTTGTTTGTTCCTGGTCACAGAAATGAAGCTTTTTTTTGGTAATAGTAAGAAATCTAGTGAAGAGATCCAGCCAGTCTGGCGCACAGTCCCTGTGTAGAAGCCTCTCTGCCAAGCTCCTGTATTAGAACCCCCGCTTGCTGCTCAGTGGTTTCCGTTGGCTCCTCCTTCTTGCCTCTGGATTAAGAAGCCTCTCTCATTACTGCTCATCAGAGTCCTGCTGTTTCAGGAGCCATGTGGGCTGATGAATAGCTTTCTTTTTTTAACACACTGGGAACGCAGCATTTGGAGAAGGGCTTCTCTCATCCATTCCTACAGCCGGAACCATCATCCATGTATCCATCCATCAGTCAATGCTATTGAGGATGGATGGTGTGTCTGGTGCTGTGTGTCATTTAATACAGATACGTATAGTACTGACACAGTTCCAGCCCATACAGGGCACATAAATCACTGAGTTCTTAGGAGTTCAGTTCGACATACCTCCAGCTATCTGTATAATAGCAGTATAATGATTAGTGAGACAGGTATCTTGGCTTAAGCATATAGACCAGAGGCGAAGCCTCAAGTGTTTGTAGTGTCTTAACGCTAGAAATAGAGAAACATATGGGTTGCTAGGGGATGTAGATTGAGAGGTGCTGGGGCACAGGGAAAGCTCCCTGAAAATGAGGATGCTCGAGGTGACTCTCAAAGGATGTGGAGAAGCCAGCTCGGTATGACAGCAATCACCCCACCCCACCCACTGCACAATCACACTCCATTCCTTCCTCATCTTGGAACCCAGCTAAGACTCCTGGCCACAGCCTCCTCTGTATTTGGTCAGTGAGTTGTAAACAGAGGTTTTCTTTAGGGATTCCAGGAAGAATTGTGTGCAGACAGGTGGTCCAGAAGGAGGAGTGGTCATGGGTGTTCCTGTAGCTCTTACACCATCCCTCAAATCCTTATGTCTAGGCTTCTTTGGAATAGCGCAGATGAGCTTACATGCCTTCTAACATACTTAGCTTCCACTTTCTTTTTGAGAGCCCAAAGCCTGACCATTCACCGGAAAGCAGCCCACTTGATAAGGTAGGTGGGAAAGGAGACCAGGGGAAAGTCTGGCAGAGAGAAACTGGAGGACTGGGAGGAGAGTGTCTTAGAGAAGCTATAGCACAGAGCAGGTATCACCTAAGGTGGGTACTACAGTGTTCTCATATTCCTAAGTATAGCAAGGCAGCAAGAGCCATCTGGGTGATGGATGGGAGGGCCTCCGGGGTCAGGCTTAGGAAACTGGACTTGAAGCTTCAAGGTGGTTAGGTGATGTCAAGCTTACACCTTCCATGGAAAAACACAATCTGGGAGGAGGGAGAACAGATGACCTGTGTAGGAGAGTTTTGGGATTAATCTAATTAATTATGTACACGAATGAGCACAACACTGTTCTGAGATGAGCAGTAAGGGGGTGGGATGGTTCAGGCATCAGGGTGGTCAGAGGGGGCAGGACAGAACATGTCCTTAAAGAGTGCGTTTAGAAATTCAAAAGCAAACGGAGCTAACTGGGAGTGACAGGCACCAGGGCACTGGTTACTTCGGATTGTGATGAGATGCAGGGAGCCTCTGGAATGCTGGAAAGTCTCAGGGATTAGATACAGCAAGCAGGGTCAGACTGTGATTATGCTTTGGTGGGGGAACGGATACATGGAAAAGAGTGGCACAGTCACAGGCCAAAAGGTATCTGAATTCTACTGTTCCCCATTCTGCATCTCTCAGTGCCACACACCAGTGCCCCGTGTCTCACCTGCCACAGTGGAAGAGGTGCTGGGGTACCCACCAGTGGCATCTTTATCAATCACCCTGGGCAAAAAAAAAGAGTTCCCATTGCTCTGAAGAGACAACATGACCAAGGCATGAAGTGAAAACTTCCGTTTCTTTGGTAAGTTAGTTATATCAAATGTTGTCTTGCTGGGGCACACAGGTGAAAGGATGTCTCGCTAAAGCAAACACTCAAAAGACTTTTCCTGAAGCAGGCACAGGTGAAAGGATGTTTGGATATAGCAAACATGTGAAAGGACCCTTGATGAAGGAGTAGAAATATGACCCCACAGACACTGGGAGACAAGCACTGAGCACTGGTTTGGTTTGCTCCGCCTCATTATTCTTCGATAACAACACACAGACACACATGTATTGGTTTGCCTTACATAGCGTTGCTGAGCTCAACTTGTGATAACACATACCATGGAGAGAAACTTGGCAAGAACTGCATGTGAGGGTCCTGAGGCAGCTTGTCATTTCTGTGGCCTTGCCTTAGGCAGGTTGGCAAACCTGGCAGTTTCTTCAGGATTGAACTACAGCTGCCTGGGGTCTGCCTGCTGAAAGGACTGGGCTGTAGCTGCTGGTTCGTGCCTGGTGTCTGCTTGCTGAAAGCACTGGACTGTAGCTGCTGGTTTGTGCCTGGTGTCTGCTTGCTGAAAGCACTGGACTGTAGCTGCTGAGTCATATTTGGTGTTTGCTACGGGACTGAACTGCTGCCAAAGAGCAAGATTGCCCCAAAAGAACTATTGCTGAACAGGTCTACTTTCCTATATCCTAATAACTTTTCTTTTCTGCTGCCGCTGCTGGCTAGAGGAAAGGTTGACCCCTATTAAAAATAGATTGCAAAAAAATTTATGCCTACAAAAGCAAGTCTTATAAAGGCAAGCATTTAATTGGGGCTGGCTTACAGTTTCATAGGTTCAGTCCACTATCATCGTATCAGGTAGCATGGCAGTGTGCAGGCAGACATGGTGCTGGAGAAGGAGCTGAGAGTTCTGTATCTCATTCTGAAGGCAAACAGAAGATTGGCTTTCAGGCAGCTCATAGAAGGGTCTCAAAGCCTATCCTCACAGTGACACACTTCCTCCAACAAGGCCACATCTACTCCAATGAGGCCACACCTCCTAATAGTGCTACTTCCTGGGCCAAACCTATTCAAATCACCACAAGAAGTTTAAAATTATAGAAATAAATTTCCTATTATAGTTTGGTTAAAGAGAGAGAGAGAGAGAGAGAGAGCAGATTATGCTCAAAATAGGAACCTAAGGACCTAATGATGTAGGGTCAGTCTCAGGAGACTGTACGAAATAATACTGGAGGGAGCGCTGGATGGATTCCTCAGGTTACAGGCTGATGTTTTTTGTGCAACCAATATAAGGATAAGTAAGAACTGGCTCCAAAATTGGATTCTATTTATGCATTATGCAAGCAACTCAATTTCAGGGTTGTGTGTTCCGTATTGCATGTCTGTTTGTAGTTCATTACAGAGGTTGGGCAAGAATGCCAGGCGAATGGTGTTACCCTGGCAACTCTGGGGAGACTGGCCTAGAGAGGGAGAAAAAGCTTCATTGTTCAGTGAGGCTATGTCAGGACCTTCAGGCTCATGAGGAGGTAAGATGAGGAAAAGCACTCTGGCCATATGTACTACATCACCACCACAACCTGTGACCCATCCACACAGACCAGACTCCAAACCAAGATGCTAACTATTGAACAACCTTGAACTGTCAGCCCCAACACAGAAATAAACATCATACCGCCTAAAAAGCAACCGGTATCTCCACCTGACATATTGTACCCATAGTCCTGCCTCTGCTTGTCCACATGTGTTTCTGGATTGTTTGGCAGCTTAAGATTTGGGGTAGAGGCCATGATAGAGCTCATCAGATATTGGTAGGTACCAAGGAGCCATCCTTCATAGGATCGAGGCTTCAGAATACTCAAGAATGACAGACAGAGGATTTTAGCTAAGTATAAAGAAAAACATTATAGAGATTAGAAGAGTTTACAATACATGTCTCAGAAGATAGAATGTCTTAATTCCAGAAAGTGTTGAAATTTAAAGAAAGCTGGGCGGTGATGTTGCATGCCTTTAATCCCAGCATTTGGGAGGCAGAGGCAGGTGGATCTCTTGAGTTTAGGTCAGCCTAGTCTACAGAGTGAGTTCTAGGACAGGCAGAGCTACACAGAAACCCTGTCTCAGAGAAAAGAGGCAAATATCAGCTCCACTTGATGAAAGTGGAAGGAGGGCCAGGTAATATTTGCTAAGTACTCCAAGAAGACATCAGAGGGCAAAGGATACTTCCTCATCCCCCCCCCCCCTCCTTTAGGACAGGATCTCGTATATCCCGGGCTCTTTTTGAACTCACTATGTGAACTGGTAGAAAATATTTGGCAAATCATTTATGTGGTTGAAGATTAATATTAAGCAACATGAAGAATGCATACAGTTCAGTAGCAGTGCTCCAATTGCTACTAATAATAGGAACCTGGTTAAAATTAGGCAAAGGACCTCAATGGACATTCTACAAAGGCGGCACAGAGGTGGTCAACAGACATATGAGAGCATGCTCAATATCACTAATCATCTGAAAGGCAGAGATTGAACTTGCCCTTACCACATGCACAAGTCTCATATATATGTATAATTCAGCCTATTAATGAGACTTCGTGAGGTCTGTGTGTTTGAATGAAGAAAAATTATGTATTCCATTTCACTAACCTCTAGCTGAAAATTGGCATTTCTTTCAACACATATGTTGTATTAAAATGCTCTCAATATATGCATAGAAGGAAGGTACTATGAGTTTGTGTTTAGAGACTCATTCCCATCAAACCTTGTTTGGATATGTAAATACTACAACGTCTAAGCAAAAACCTCAAGTCTGAAATACTTCTGGTCCTTTCCGAGGCTGACTTCTTGTCCTCATCTCTTTGAGTGCCTCTCTGTCTCTCTCCCTCATTTATGTGCGATGTCCGAAACAGACTTTTCTGTTGTGTCTTTTCTACAGTTGGAATTTGTTTGAATAACAACACATTCATAAGTAGTATCAATTTTGTTGGCTGTGATTTGACAGGTATACCAGTTTCTCTGGATAGCTGGCTTTTGGCAAATAAGTTCTTTTATTCTGATCTTAATTGTTAATGTTTATTCTCAACCATCACACACCAAATATATCCACGTGTATTTACTCGGAGCAGGGCTACTTGAAAGAGGTTAGAGAGGCTGCTACTGAGTTCAAGGTGCTCATGGGGGCATTCCTTCAGGCAGAGGCAGAAGGATGACTGAGATACAAAGAGGGCCTCTGTGTGGGTCAGCAGTGGGGACTAAGAAGGGCTGAAAGCCCTGGAATAGTCACCAGTCTTCTGTATGTTGGTACATATCCCAGATGGCCATATGACAGGTCAGTGGGAGCCACAGACACAGTTGTCCTCTTCCTTTAGGGAATCCAGGTGACCATGTCTCAGAACTGTGACCTGTGTGTCTGGACTGGTGACAAGACCTCAGCTCAGGTTCTTGTAAGTCTCTGGACCTTGTTTTTCTGAGGTTTTAATATGCTTACATGTTCTCATATGGCTCAACAGGCTTTGATAAGTTTATAGGTGGTATATTCTTTACTTTCAGGAGTGAGCTGTTTGTCAGCCGGTGCTTCATGAACTGTCTGCACACGTGTTATTTACGTGCACAGCAAAGAAATGGGTGGCCTGCTTCTGGATTTGCATTAAGAATATATTCAAAGCCAGGCAGTGGTGGTGCACCCCTTTAATCACAGGCCTAGGGAGGCAGAGGCAAGTGGATTTCTGAGTTCGAGGTCAGTTGATCTACAGAGTGAGTTTTAGGACAGCCAAGACTACACAGAGAAACCCTGTCTCAAAGGAAGAAAGAAAGAAAGAGAGAGAGAGAGAGAGAGAGAGAGAGAGAGAGAGAGAGAGAAAAGGAGAGAGAGAGAGAGAGAGAGAGAGAGAGAGAGAGAGAGAGAGAGGTAGGTTCAAAGGCTGCCTGTGAACTCTGAAACGGAGTCTCCCAGGGCAAGGTCTGAGAAACCTTGTGAAAATTCACTGCTTTACACAATATGGAGAAACTTGGTGCAGGGCACAGGCTGATATTTGTATCAATCCACCTCTGTCCACACCCACACAGATAGTTACAAATGGCCTCAAACTCAATATTCAAAAGCAATATTTCTGCTTGTAGCTCACTGAGTGCTAGAATTATACGTGTGCGCTGCCACTGCTCTGGTTTCTTATAAGGAACAACTATTTGTGTCTTAAATACACTGATTTGTTATTTAAAGCATTAGGAAAGGGATGCATTTTAATTTATTTAACCTGCTTTCATTATTTTGAAAACTGTTTCCTTCAACTTTCATATGTTTTATTTTATGTATTTAAAAATGGTACTCAAGATCGAGTCTGAATTTTCTACCAGATTGCCATATAGTAGTTAAGGACACTTACTGTCAGGGTCAGAATTTCTACCAAGAAAACCATCAGGTTCTGGAGACAAGCTACTTCAGTAGAAAGTTAGAATATAAGAAGGTTAGTGCAATCTCCCCTCGCAAGATCCTGCCTGGTGGATTATTATTTTCCACTGTAATTGGGATATGGTTTAAAAGAAAACCATGAACGCAAACACATCACATGTACGTCTCTGAGAAAATTCAAATATTTATGCTTTCAACTTATATTCAAAGGTACTCTTTCAAGCCTGAAACATTATTGAGAGTCCCCACTGTTGATGGTGGTGATTAAAGGGACCTTTAGATATGGCTTCCAGGGAATAAGCAGCTGCCTGAACGTCTGGGAGGTGGGAAGGAGGCCACCATGTGTTTCTGTGACACTTGCTGTTCAGTCACACAGCAAATGATTTCTGAGGACACGGGAAATATGTTGGGATGAAGGCGGAATTTCTGTACTCTTCAGCTCTAACTGGGGCATCACATAATTGCAAAGGAATCAAGGCTGGGCTTCACTGTCTCACTTCGTCTGAGAAGACGTTAGCTAGCATGAAAAGGAACTGAAGAGAAACAGAAAGGCGGCTTGTGGGGAATTGCTAACAGAGTCACCGGTGGGGAGCTGAGGTGAAACGGCTTTGATACAAACCAACACATGCAGTTCTAATTAGCAAAACAGGTCTGGCAGTGAGCTCCGTGTCTGCTAATTAACTCGGATGTTGCTGGATAGCCCGGCTTCCCCAGGAAGAGCCAAGAGCACTTAACTCACCAGTGTGGTTAATTATTAGAGAACATTGTTCCTCTGTAATTTCCCATCCAGTACTTCCACAAGATGCCTTGCTTTAAGCCTTAAAAGCATCAAGTGACACTTCTTATAGACGCTGGCAAGCTTGTGCTGGGGATGAAAAAGAGGGGCTGGGTGTTTCACTTGGTACCAGCTTAACGATCACGGTGAGGAGGATCTCTTTCCTGCTCTCAGATGCAGCATGGTAGAACAGAAATGATCTACCTTTATTTGGGGGAAGGTCAGAGATGGAAAAGTCTAGGCTGCTGTGTTAGATTAGGTAGGAGACTCTTGTGTGGGTGTGTGTATACATCAACACATATACATGTTCATGTGTGTGCACGTGAGGCCAGAGGACATCCTTGACTGTCCTTCTGGGCTGCCTCCCACCCCACCCTTTTTCAGAAATGGGTTCTTATTGTCCTAGAGCTTGCTAAGCAGACTAGGATGGCTGGACAGGGAGCCCCCAGGAATCTATCCACCCGTCTATGCCTCGCTAGCACCGCTCTTGCAAACACAAGTCGCCAGGTCCATTTTTTAAAAACAGGTTTTGGGGGTCAAACTCAGATCTTCAAGCTTATAAGCCAAGTACTTTACTGACTGAGCTGTTTTTCCAGATAGAACAATCTTTGGAAGGACTCTTACATTTTTCCTCTCTATGACACGGGGAAGTAATTAAAAGTAGGAGTCACTGGATGGCTCATATGACTGCGGTGCGTAAGCATTGCTGACACGGTTACACTGATATGAGCAGTGAGCATGAGAGGAAGCTGCGGCACATCCCCCCGGCCCTCCCAGCAGACTGGAAGGGAAGCAAGACAGAGTCTGCACTGTCCCATTCAGAAGATGACGACCAGGTTCTGAGGCAGGAAAGAACCACATGAAACGTGGTCTTTAAAGGACAGTTTGTCTGGAGTATAAATATAGTGGATTGGAGCTAAGCTGCAGCACTGACGGCATAGGCATGGCTGTCAGGAGCCATTTGCTGCTTCTCTGAAGCAGAGGTAGGAAAAAAAAAGGAGAAAAAGCCTACCTGCCAGGCAGAGTCAAGGCAGGTCAAGGTTTGTTAACAGATTTCCTGGCCTGCTGAGTCATGGACCGATGAGAGGAGATATGCTTAAGGCTGAATATTCTATTGACCAGGAACAGAGAGATTTTTGTGTGAGAACAAATGTCTTGTGTGTTGTAGGGTTGTAGGCCCTCAAGGGGAGTTTGACTGTGCTTATCCCATGCTGAGACAAGCTGGAGCTGGCTCAGGGTTCCCCGGGCATGAGACAAGGCTGGGCTGTGGGGTTCTCAGACTTGCGGACATCCAAGTGTTTCTGGGAGTCACAAAAGAGCAGAGAATTGAGTTGGGGGACCCGTGGGCTGGGGATAGAGTCTAGCCCGGGTTGGGCTGTTCTTTGCTCTTCTGTGACTCCCCACTGCCCAACCTCATTGCAAGTCTGGGGACCCCTGAGCCAGCTCTGCATTTCCCACATCTTAGACTGTGCTTTCCCACCCCCACAGTGGTGTCTTGGTGCCCTGCTGCTTTGGACTCAGGCCTACAGGGTATATTTCAACATGTTTCTGTTAGCTTGTGGCTTTGCTTCTCATGGTGCTGTAGTATAAAGAGGCCATGAGAAGTACAGTTGCTGTTGGTGTGGTATTGACCTACAGTCCTCCCATTAACTCTCCCTTGCATCTTTTTTCCTGTCTTTCCTTTAATCACCCTCACTCCCACCTCGAAGGACTGTTCAACTTCATACCTGATGGACCGGTAGACAAGGCTCAGTCTCAGGGTCTTCCACCTTAGCTATTTTGAGTGACAATATACATATGCCAGTTAAAGATATCTTTGTTTTAAGATCTCAAGGTCTGGGGCCTGGATAATTTATTCCTGAGTGGGCTCACCCCATAACACAACTGAACAGTTTTTCAGATGAAAGCAAATGTATCAGTGGGTGCTTCAGAATTGTGAGACAAACCAGCTTGCTTTGGGCAACCCCCAAAAGTGTGCTTCTCAGTGCATCTCACTATGTGTTGAGGATTTGTGTGCACCCTGCCTCTCCTAATAGTGTGATCTCCATTGGAATGTGAGATTAGCATAGAATAGTTAAAATAATATTATTGAACCAATATGAAAAGTCAGTAGATACTATCCTCTATGAAATAAACAAAAATAATGATTCACTATATTAGAGTTATAGAGATACTAATAATTGAATTAAAAATACCTTCCAAAGACTATTAGGTAACTCAAAATAGCTGTTGAGTAGGATCTGTAAAAAATTCTGGAAGGCTTATCCTCTAAGAAAGTCAGGACTGTTATTAGGTACATTAATGTTGTGACAGTGATGATTTCCGTGTATGCACACCAGACGGCTTCAATAATCTCTAATAATCAGCAACATGACTTCATGTCTCCTAATATATTCTAATAAATGGCCATAAGAATATAGCTTTATATACAAGATTAGGTTTTACATTCTTGTTTGGATTAGCAATACTGCCCAGATCATCATGTGTAGGTAGCTCATTAAGTAAATTATGATGTATTCATAAACAAGAACTGTTTAGAACGGCTAGAGTGATTTAAAAGATTATCAATTTGTTGCAATGAATTGTGATCATAGTTCTGCATCCTGCTCCAACTCCTCCCAGCTGAGCCCCCACTTCCCTACCTACTAAACTCTTGTCTTTCATTTTAAAAAATAATTCATCGAGTCCAGTTTGTGCTGATCGTGTGCTCCTGAGCATGGGCCCATCCACTGGACCATGGCCAACCTACTAAAGTCGACACTTTCGAGAAAGACTGACTCTTCCTTCCCTGGAAGCTGTCAACAGTCTGGAGCTCTTCAGTTAGAAGCAGGGGCTGGTGAACCCCCTCTCCGCTCCATGCTGGACTGCGGACTAATTCCATCTTATGCAAGTTTTGATCAACCACAGCTGCTGCGAGTCCATGAGTTGAGCAGTTCCGGCATGCTCATAACTGGTTTGCTCTGGGCCTCCATGACCTGTGGCTCTTATAACCTTTCTGCCCCTTGCTTTGCAATGGTCCCTGTGCTGAGGGGTGCTGCGTGTGATATAATATATTATTTGTGGCCAAGTAGAAACTATGCATAAACTACAACAATGTGGGTGGAGCTAGAAAACACATTTTTGATATATGAATTTTTTTTGGATAAATAACTGCTTAGTGGTTTCCCCTGGAACCTGAAACTAGGGTTCAAAGGCAGAGTAATGAATCCTTGGGGGGTGTTATACTATTTTTGTGATTGTTTTTCAAAAAGATGGCATTTGAAATAAATTATTGTAATGACATCTAACACAACCACTTATATCATTTAATTCAATACTATATACAACTTTAAATGTATCACAATGCTAATAGTTTTTTGTTTTTGTTTTTTAAATTCAAGTGTGGGTATGCTCACATAGAAAGACAGAATGTGAAAGTGAACACAGGGTTGTTCCTGACTATACCAGCTTTGTCTGCTTCCATCTTGTTTGGGTTTTTGACAACCACACTTTATCCCTGATACGTGTGCTTTGGGGTTTGGGAGATTTGGTATGAAGGAAGCCCCAGGGATGGCGTAAGTGCTCCACTTTGTCCCAGAAGGGCTCTAATCCAGCACAGCACTGTCTTTCCCAGCACATGCTTCATCTCTGATGCAGAAGATGGTAGCCATGATGATTCAGAAGATGGTGGCCATGGTGATGCAGATGGTAGCCATGATGATGCAGAAGATGGTGGCCATGATGATGCAGAAAATGGTGGCCATAATGACCTTGAACTTGTGGGAGAACAGAAAAGATCAGACTTCCTTTGGATGATGCATTATTTCACTACTGGCAAATTTAGGAAGAGAAAGACATTGTAGGTTGTACACTTCAATGAGTCACACAGACCAGGGACCATGGGCCACAGCAGTGTTAACATGACCTTGGGCCTGTTCCCCAACTACTCTATCTGCTTGCCTGCTGGCTTCTGGCTCTTCTTATCTGCTGTGGAGTTAGACCAGGTATATGATTTGTTTTAGATGGCTATGAGCACAGGTGACCACTGCAACTCCCCAGTCAGTGTTCAAGTTGTTATGCCTTTCTTTTAATGTAGGGAGTATGGTAATCAGGGTCAAGGTTCAAAAACCTCCTTCAGCCTGCTGTACACACCTCATGCTTGCATGAGTGTGAGCAAGAAACCTGGTGGTTATCTTAGGGTTTCTATTGTTGTGAAGAAACACCACTACCCTACCAAGGCAACTCTCAAAAAAAAAAAAAAAAAACCAAAAAACATTTAATTGGGTCTGGCTTACAGTTTAAGATTTCAGTCCATCATCATCATGGTGGGGAAGCATGGCAGCATGCAGGCAGACTTGGTGCTGGAGGAGCCAAGAGTTTTACATCTTGATCAGAAGACAGGCAGGAAGAGAGACTGCCACAGGAGAGACTCATTTCATACTGGGTGGAGCCTGAGCATAGGAATGTCCAAGACCCACCTCCATAGTGACACACTTCCTTCAACAAGGCCACACTTCCTAATAGTACCACTCCCTGTGGGCCAAGCATATTCGAACCACCACAGTGGGTTAAAGCACTGAGACATCAAAGTGCTGAGTGTATTTTCCATTGCAGTGTTTTCTAGCTTCTCCTGACATATACTTTGTGGAGCATGGTGTAAAACACACACACACACACACACACACCATATTTTTTATTTACTTTGTGTGTATTTATGGTGTATGTGTGTAATTGTGTGTTTAAGGCACTGTGATTTCAAATGTGTTGAATGTATTGTCATCATTGTAGTGTTTTCTATTTATTCTGACATACAACATTGTGGAACATGGTATAAAACACAAACAACAAAGCGTTCTTTTCTTTACTTTGTATGCATGGGCACACACATGTGCTTGTGTGCACTGTGTGTATATATGCATGGTTATCCGGCTGAGTCGTGAGTATCCTTACTCACTGAACCATCTTGCTGGCCACACAGAATCCTCATACTCAAATACTAGTCAGCCCTGCAAGATGGCAGCTGCAGAGCTTTGAACTTCACAAGTGTCTTGGGAGCAGACAGCACTCACTGCACGGTTGTACATGTCACTTCCCTATGAAGCAGGGCCGATCTTTCCTTTGCACCATCACAGTTCTGGAAAGTGCCTCTGGAGTCCCTTAGTTTGCACCTGAGAGGACTTAGAGCTTAATGGGTTTTGTTTCAAATCCGTTACAAATGTTAGATGCCAGAATTGGATAATGGCAGTGCTAATAATGCCAATATTAATAATATATTATTAATATAATAATATAATAACAACCAGCCTTCTACGATTTATGACTCTGGAGCTTCAGGAAATAAAGAGCCACATACAGAACTCAGACAAGATTTGTGAAACGTGGGATCCTTTCTTGAAAATCACCTAACCAGAACCTCAGAAGAAGGTAGGAAAAGGGTTGAAGCTACTGTGCTGCGTACTAAGTGAACTCCTTTTATCAAGAAGTTATAATTAGCTGGGCGGTGGTGGCGCACACCTTTAATCCCAGCACTTGGGAAGCAGAGGCAGGCGGATCTCTGAGTTCGAGGCCAGCCTGGTCTACAGAGTGAGTTCCAGGTCAGCCAGGGCTATACAGAGAAACCCTGTCTCGAAAAAAAAAGTTATAATTACTGACATCAGTCCTCAATAATACCAGCTTCTGTATGTGCAGAAATATCTATAAAGTAAAGCAGGTGGAGTTGCTGATGTCAGCGCCCCTCAGTAGGTGATCAGCATCCGAGAAATGATTTCGTGAGCATTTCACTAACAACCTCCTGGTTACTGGAGACAGAGGCGGAGGGTGCAGTGTTTGCCATGGTAACCAGGCATGGAAAGGCGCATCCAGGAACAGCTAAGTGGGGAAGCCTGAGAGGAGGCGGCAGATAGTTGCTCTGAACAGTGATGAGGAGCAGCGGGGAGCACCGCCCTTTAACTCCACACACCACAGAGAATGCGGAGAGCTTAAGTCAAGAGCAAGATTTTGAATTAAATTTATTGTGAGCCACTGTTGCAGTATTTCATATGCATCCCTTAAAAGCTACTTAGAGAACATGGAAATTATCATTTTAAAAGTTCTTCCTAGTCAAACCAAGAGGCTTTTCTTTGGTATTCCCTGTCAACATCCACTCTTGCCTGTCCCCCACCTTTCTCTTCTTTTAAGGAAGCTGCTGGTGAGGCTGGGGCTGTGGGGAGGGTCATGAAAAGGCATGGGCAGTGAGCTGGAGAACAGAAGAGAGACATCATTAAACCTTGTGGTTCTAATTGGCCCTTTTCTTTATTGGCTGTATTCTAGAACACAGTTGTGAGCCAACACAAATCTTTTGCCATTTTCCTCTCTTTCCACCAAAATTCTGTTTGGGTAAGTTTTCCAGAGGAAGAGAAGGAAGGAGGTCAGGAAGACAAGGGGTGGGGGTGGGGGATGCTCAGTGCATTATGTTAGAAAATTCCTAGGGCACTGGTAGCAAATACGTTCACCTGGAGGGGGTGGGGTGGAACAGCACACAGCAAGCCCTCATTTCCAATGGTGGATCTACCAGTCACTTAGAATACAAATGTAGCCAGGTTTCCACGGAAATGCTTCATCCCATGGATACCTGCTAACTTAAAACTGTATTCAAACAGAGGAGGCCAACATGGAGAACATGTAGCCCATGCTGAGGCAGTGTGGCGAGACAGATCATTAAGGACTGGGAGAAGGCAGTCACTTAGGGATCCGGTGTAAACGGCTCATCAAGAGCTTCCAAAGCAGCCCACAGAGGACTCTAACCCCTTTACTGAGATCTCACAAGCAGGCTCATGGGCCACGTTCACAGGCAAAACATTTACCTTGATTTCTTCCTGACCTACATACAGCGAGACATTCTGTGACCTTTGTTTTTGTTTTTTTGTTTTTTGTTTTTTGTTTTTTTAAATCTTAGCCCGGCAACCTACGTGATTCACCTTATAGTCTTACTGAAGGAAACCCCTTACAATCAAACTGAGTACACGAAAATATTTTTACTAAGTCATTTAAACCTTTTGAATAACTTTGCTTCAAAATCCATCCTATTCATACTGTTAGGAAATGTGAAATGGATTCTCTCCTAAGTCCCCCGTTGGGTGTGTACCACTGTCCTTGTGGCGAATGTGTCCCCAGACTCCACTCAATGAAGACATCTTTGGCTGTGCTTCACACCGACTCCTCCTGAAATTCTCTTCTGCAGCCTAAGTCAAGGTTCGGCTTTACTTAAGTAAGGAGAGATCTCGCAGAACTCTTTGGGTGGCTGGCCTGGCAATGTTGGTCAGCTTTCATGCTGTAGTGGTCAGTACTCCTCGGCTGGACTTCATAGTAAATCACAAACTGAAGGTCTTATGACTCAGATATCCCCTCTCCTGCCCCCATGCTGGAGGTCAAACCTTGTACAGGTCTATCTCTGAGTTGCATACCCAGCCTCAAACATTCCTATTTTGGGAGTTGGGTGGAATGGTATTTACTTTATAACTCTTATTGAATAGTTAAGGGACATTTGTTAGTATGCAATATCTCTTAAGACTTTCCTATGAAAAGCTGGTCTGCCCCTGTTCTTAAGTCAAGAAAACAGTTCTTCCTTCAGCTTCCTGTTAGGGTTGAAAATGAGGGTGGATTTGTGTTACAACACTGGAGTTAGAGGTTTATGAACTACTCATGTGTCCTGTGTGTGCATCAGACAAAAGAACGTTCAGATTCACAATAGCCAACAATTTGGTTTTAAAAAAAAAAACAAAAAACAAACAAACCTATACGCTGTTAATGAGATTAACCCAGAGATTCTGAGGGCTACCAGAAACAGAAGCAACTATTTTTCGGAGCTATGTGTTAATTGACTAAATCAGCTTTGTGTTTACAATCAATTCAAAGCACTCGCTAACAGTTATACAAATGTTTGCAAGGCCTCTCTTTGGCTCCTCCCTCTCTCTTCCCCAAAATCCATGAAAGATTGAACATGGTTGAGAGGTTTCTTGCGCTGAGTGTTAATTAGCCCCATGGTGCTTGCCTCAGCATCTTGCCAGGCTTGGTCTATAAGGTTAGGGAAAGGGTAATAGCCAATAGAATACGACCTGCATTTATTTCCACACATAGACCTGTGGATTGTCCACAGAACTCACTAAGCCTTAAGGCCCCCCCACCCCCGTCAGTCCTTATTCACCTGCGTCGGTGAAGCTGAAGAGAGTCTGTTCTTGCTGTTTCTATCATTACAAGGGATAACTGGGATGTGCGGAGCATGTCACGCGTGGCAGCGTCTACAGACTCCGCTGTCTGAGCTCTACAACTATCGGAGCTCTGTGAGGTGCATGAAGTGAGACTCACCCCACTTCTCGGTGAGGCACCCTGGCGCCTGGGCAGCCTCACCTACTTACCTCAGCAAGCTATCATACAGACGCAGTGACAGCTACGTGCGGGGAGCTTGACTCAGTTTCCCTGCCTCGACATTGACCCTTTGAGGCCTGATAGTGTTTTATGGCAGGCCTGTCTTGCTCTCCAAGACATTTGGCCGCCTTCCTGGCTTCTGTCCACTAGATGCCAGTATTGCTCTCAGCTGTAAGGAGCAGACCTGTCCTCAGACATCCCCCAGTTTCCCCTGGGGGACAAAGTACAAAAATCACCTGCAGTTTGAAAGCACCTGGTTCTGCCAGTGCCTGGCTACCGGGGCTCTGAGGGGCTCTGACGGGCTTCTTGCCTTGTCTGCTGGAGGGACAGTCCCATCAGATTCACAAGTGTGGAAGGGGTGGGCTGACCAGCTCGTGTGGTAACTCTGACAGATCAGGCACATTTAGCACATGTTGGCTTTGAAAATAATGGGCAGAGGCTGGGATGACATTTTCAATAAATCAAAATGTAGGCTATCACAAATCTATTAATATTTTCTGGGAGTTTATTATGTACCAAATCAGTCATTCAAATGACTGCATGCCTTAGGTGCTTTCGTGAAATAAATTGGATTTCTTTCGGTAGGCTAGGAGCAGCAGGCAGGGAGAGCCTTTATTTCCTGGCCGTCCTGTGCTGGGTGGGTGATAAATGCATAGGTAGTCTCAACCAGCTAGGCCCTGTGATTTCCCCACTGACTCTCTTTTCAAAATAAAACCCGTGCCCTGCTGCCCTGTGTCCTCTTCCTAATTCACATTTGATCCCGCATGCCTTCTAGCGCCCATTTCTCCACAGCAGCACAAAAGTGAGGGGAGCAGATGACTAATAGCAGGTTCCTCCGGCTTGGCTAGCTTTCTGGTGTAATTTAGTTATAAATGAGAATCCCAAGCAGAGGGATCAAGGGTTTGAGGAGGCTGAGGATATCTCTGAACGTTAAGACTCTGCTCTGGCTAGGGGAATGGTGGCCCTCTAAAACCTACGTTACAACGTGGTCTGGAGGGGGTAAGTATTAAAGGGCGTGGTCTTTGGGAAGGGACGCACATCTGTATAAAGGCGGGTGGAAGAAGCACCCTTTTACCCTTTGGTCACTGGGCCACATAAGTCCACAACAAGAAGGGATCATCTTGGAGGCAGTGGCCACCCGCCACCAGACATCAGTCCTTGCGTTTCCCGGCCTTGAGGCTCATAAGTACACTTATATAATTTACAAATTGCCAGTCCTAGGCATTTTGTCACAGTAGCACTAAGAGTCTGATGCAGTATATCCGACGGTGCAGTTCCTTCTTACAGTGCTTACGGGGAGCCAAGGCTCTAAGGACTATCAAGATTTACTTAATAAAGTAAAGATGTAGAAAGTACCAGGAAGAGAGGGATCCTGGGAAACACCCTAGCCTGGACTCAAACACAACGAAGAACTGGAAAAATTCTAACGGTGTATAAGGTTTTAAATCATTCTGAAAGTCCATGGAATTAAAAATGATGTATAGGGAGTTCTCACAAGGCCCTGCCCATAGGTGAGGAGCTGTTGGCAGTGATCAGGCCTACCATGAATGTTTGACTAACACTAACTGTACTCAACAGTATACATACATGTGTGTGTGTATATATGCACGTATATACGTGTGTATATATACACATATATGTATATATACTTTTTTGTGAAAAATAAGAGATAGACGCTACCTTAAATATTATCTAGAAGAGATAACAAAATACTTCTCAGAATTCTAATTCTTTTTTAAAAAACAAATACACCTAATTAAAAATTTATAAATAAACAGAGCACAGATTTTAAAATACTATGCATAGCTGTGATTATGCATGCATGCACCATGGTAGACAAGGTGGTCAGCAGACAGCTTGAATGATCAGTTCTCGCCTGCGGGTTCTAGGAATTGAACTTAGGCCGTTGGGCTGAGTGGCAAGCACCCTTACCTGCTGAGCCCTCTCGCTGGCCTGGCACATGCTTTTGAAACATGGATAACCAATGTCATCCCTTTGAATTTTCATACACCAGATGATCTGGGCTGATAGTTAAAAAGAGGACTCATTGATCAAGAGACAGAAGCCTAGATCACAAGATCATGATGTTAAGTCTGCAGCCTTTGAAACATTTGCTCTTTCTGGTTCATACTGTCTCTGTTATTAAATTACTTAATTTATCAGAGCAAAAAGCAAAACCTTAGGGAGGCCATTAGCAATTTACTATTTCCAGTTCTTTTGGGAATCTGTTAATTGCCCTTTCATAAATGCTGCTCATTATGATTAAGACTTTGATTAAATGTGGAAGCCTAGCATTTATATAATATTACAGACGTATTTAAAATGAATTTAAAGCTCTAGAGTTGCACAGGTTATGCATTCATATCTATGAGCACTATATTCGTATCTATAGGCACTATATTCATATCTATGGGCACTATATTCATATCTATAGGACTCACTGTTAGTCAACCTAGAATTTTTCTTTTTCTTTTCTTAAAAGGTTTACTCTAATGTTTTGACTGTATACATGTCTGTGCATCACATGCATGCCTTATGCCTCAGAAGTTACAGATGACTGTGAGCTGCCATGTGGGTTCCTCTGCCAGAGCAGCCAGTGCTCTTAACCACTGAGCCATCTCTCCAATCCCCAGACCTAGGATTTTCAGGAGCTGGATTTGGGAGCGTTATGACTGACTCCCCCCAGAGAAGCTTCTGATGTTGGGAAGGCTCAGATGAAGTCACAACATCAGTGTGAGGAGAACTTGCCAGAGAGGCAGACCGGCTTCATGGTGTTTGGGAACACTTGAGCTTCAGAGACAGATCTGGAACTGTGAGAGGAAGGAAGGGCGCTGTGGTGAGAATGGCTATGCAGTCTGTCGTGGACACTGCAGAGCTGTTAGCCATGTCTGTTAAAATTCAGCAGTACCTATTTGTAGCTTATAGCCCCTTGCCAGAGGAGGGGAGTGAAGCGTAGGGTCATGGAGTAGGTCTAGTCAAGAGGGGAGTGAAGCGTGGGGTCATGGAGTAGGTCTAGTCAAGAGGGGAGTGAAGCGTGGGGTCATGGAGTAGGTCTAGTCAAGAGAAGGGATTGGAAAACTGGTCCGTGCCCAACCATGGTCTTCACTGATCTGTGCGCATCCAGGCAAGAAAGAAAGATAGCCAGAAGCTACAAGGAAGGAAACTTTCAGAACAGGGCATGCAGTAAGGAAATGTGTTTGAGAGCATATTCTTCTCATCATTTTAGGTCATTTTACCCAAGTTTAGAAGATCACTTGGGCGAAAAAGAATCTGCTGTAAATTTTTGTATTTAGGAACAATTGAAAGGATACTAATAAATTGATTATTTAACATGGTAGTAATATGATTATATACATGCACATATGCATATATATGACAGAAATCTAAACTTACTCAGGAGGTAAGAGATTATACGGCTTTTTCCATTTAGCCAAGGAAGGTCCTTCCCGAGGGCTTGTTGGAGAGGCACTGAACCCTTCCTTCTGAGTGAACCTGCCTACACTATGTCTACACTATGCCTATATCGGGGATTTAGCAGCCAGTGTTCAATACATGAATGAATCAATATTTCCTGGTCCTGCCCTGGCTCTTCCTTCCTATCACCCTCTCACCTTCCTTCTTCTCTGTCTTTGCCCCACTCATTAGATAAACATTTGTCAAATGTCATAAAACTTGTCTGAAATAAGACAGAGGGGGTTCCTAAAATGAGGCCGGGAGGTGGAAAATAATTTAAGAAACTAAACGAACAAAGAATTATACAATTTGTGATAAAGGTTTTGGAAGAAATAAGGCAGAGTTATGGAATAGATTGTGCCACGGTTGGGGAAAAGAGGGTCAGAGAAAGCCTCTCTCTGCAGTGGGCATATGAGCAGGGAGCTAGCCACGTATGGATCTACTGATCCCCAGATTCCCTCAGGAAGAGAGTAGAGGCTATCAAAAGGAACAACTTGAATTTTTGCACTTAAAGGACACTAGGAGAGGCCAGGACAGACAGTGGCAGCGACTAGGGCAGATGGCAGATGGCATTAGTCTTTGTAGATTGGGAATCATGTCTTACATAATAGGAGCTACTGGGGTTGTTCCTACAGTTCTCAATAGGAGGTCAGCTATGTCTGCAGTGAAGAACCAGCCCGCCTCGGTCTTGGGCTTAAAAGCTATTTTATAGTAAGGACAGACTAGGTTCTCATTCCTGTTTATGGCAGGAATCTATTTCTCAAGACTGGGCTCTGCCCCACGTAACTCCCTCATCCAGGAAGTGACAATCACGTTTTTGTTTCAGAAAGTTGTAATCATCAATGACCTTGCAACCATACCTTTTTCTCAAAGGTTGTTATGACTGCCTTGTTATGGCCACCTTGCTAAGGTCTGCTTCTCTAAGCCTGCCTATTTTCTCTGCCAAGCCCCACACTTGGGAACTCCCTACCTCTTTGCTGTACAAATGTCTTCCTCACATACAATGTTGATCTCTTGAACCATATTTTTAGGGAGAGACAGCCCGTGTATGTGAATAAAAAAAGGCTTGCTTTAATTAACTGTTTGATTTAATTAATTTGGCATGGTGATTTGGGTCGGTGGTCTTTCTCTTTGCATCTTTGAGAGTTACAAGAAGAGTACATGAAATTAAGTTTGACAGCAAATTTAGAGATGTATAGGAGGACCATGAGGCCATTAAAGCCAGAAGAACGTGTTGACAGAGAGGAAATGACTGGCCACACTGGACAGTGAAGAGAAACGAGGGTGTCTGAAACGGATACAGATCCTAGGAAGTGAACAGGCTGCTGGCTAACTCTGCCTAAATTTTACTCATTGTAAAGGCATACCTCAGGGAAGGGGAGCTGGGAGAGGAAAAAGGAACTCGGGTTGCGGGGTGGAGAGAGGGGTGTCTTCAGAATTCTCCCAACACTGTTCAAAGGGGCCTGGGAAATAAGCCTGCCTGAGTGCACTCCTGCCTCACTCGTCATTTTATCTCCCTCCCACTCCGTCATTTTATCTCCCTCCCACTCCCCTTTCTTCCTTGTCTTAACGGGACTTATATTATTGACAAGTTCTGTATTTTAGTCTCCTTGCCGTAAAGTCACAGTCTTCATGCCGGCAAAAGTCAGAGCAGTACCACTGTCATGATTTTCCTTTCAAATGAGCTATATAATAATGATTATAATAATAATTCAATTTATTATTCCCGGAGACTTTTTTTAATTTTAATTTTTTTTTTTTAAATTAACCTCCTAGAGATCAAATTCATGAATTATTGATGCAGAGATTTCTAGATAGTTATTACTATGACATTCCCGGTAAATTTCCTCCTTGCGTTGTCAAGGCTTGGCTTAGCGGCTGAGAGAAGGCAAGCCTTTACAAACCAACCATCCCGGAAAGGAAAGAGCTTTCCCTCCGCTCCGCTCCGCGGGAGCTCCCAGCTGATTATGCGAGCATGGAGCTCTGGATTCATTTGCCTTCCAATGGCTCCTGCCACGCTGCTTCCAATTACTTTTAACCGGGCGTCCAATTCCCTTGTAGCTGCTGGGTTCTGCTTGTCCATCTGTCCCTGCAGGGGCTTGAAGCCCCAGAAAGAAGGTAGCAGTTAGAACATTTCAACCTAATGTACAATCCAGAGGACTGCAGGCCAGCCATTACAATACAATGACACGGGACTTCACCTCCTCTCGGTGAGCTGGAGAACCGAAGAGCAGCTGACAGAAATAAGGCCGGTGCGCACGAAGGGAAGGAGACCTGGCTCCTGCGCGGGCCACTTCCTTTTGTGAGCCACCTACTACTCAGGTTCCGAGGTAGATAGAGTCTGTAGGCTTCTGCTAGAAACCAGTGTGCTCAGGTCACGGAGGCGTGAGCTGATTTCTTTAGAATACTTTAAGTTATTTTTTCTTCTCCTCTTAGAAAGTCTTATATGCCACTGTCAGCAGAGCTGTTCCTAAGGACCCGTGTGTATTTATTTCCCCAAAGCTTTCTCTGTTGCTCCACGGCAGGATGCAATGGAGTACACTTTAGGCTGGCTCTAGAAAGAAGTTTCTAGTATTCTTAGGGGAGAAGGTAGGGGGTACAGATGGATTTCAGAGAAGCAATTTATTAGATTTATTAGTGATTACTTGATACAAATAAATCTCCCCCCCCCCCGTGTGTGTGCGCGCGTGTGCGCACATCTTGTGGTGATAGGACATTAAATAAAGGCATGTACCTCAGAGCTGACCATCTAGAACTTAAAGACACAGCTCTTTCTCATTTCCTTACGTCACTCTGTGTGGTTCAGGTTACTCCACCCCTCCGCCCCCCAAAGCCACCTTTCCCTTAAAATTACTGGGAGGATTAAGTGAGATGGAACTTAGCACAAGATCTGTCATATAGTAAACATTTAACCAACAGCAGCTGTCACACATCTGTGCTGCTGAGAAGTGAATTAAATATTGCTATGTAAGGGAAGCCACTTTAGAGATCCACATAAGTGACAGTCCTGTCCTACTCTGTGTCCTTGCCAGTGAAGTCAAGTCAGAGCAGGTGCGCCTGACAAACTGATGGAGCAACGCTAGGCTGCATAATGGGGAATATGTCCAAAGTCGTGGCCTTAAAGTGACAGGCTTAAATGGGTAGAGGCTAAGTACCAATCTTTTTAGACTCAAACACAAACTGAGTGCGGGAAGTTCCACAGGCTTCGGCTAGTGACAAGCCCACGCTGCTTCCGCTGCTGACTGAACCTGTAAATGCTACGAGGCACCAGCCTGTTGCTTTCGGGTCCACACTCGTGAGAGCTGGAAGTTACTATTGTCCTCTGGGTATTGTGTTTAGGGAGGGGTTTATCTTCTTAATTACGTTACAAGGAGATCCAACTTTAGTGGGTTCTGTTCTTAGTGCCATCTCCTGCACGGTTGTCTGGCATGTATAGTAAGTTAAGAATACTTAGGAGCAGGTACTCGCTTTAATAAATGTTTTCAGTTCCTTGCATTTAATGATTCTTTTAACCATCAGACCCACTTTTCCAGGCTGACACTGGCCCCCTCTTGCTTGAAATAAAAAAAAAAAAAAAAAAAAAAAAAAAGAATGTTGCCACTTAGAGTGACTTAAGTGGTTTGTCAAAATTAGGTAAGTTCCATAGCTGGGATTTGAACTCAGGAAGTTTAATGCCAGTATTTATCTAACCTCTGGATAGTCACTGGAATATTATGACTTAGAGGGATCCAGAGTAGAGTGATCTGACATGTAATACTGAGAAGGGGGCAGATCAGACCAAGAGGGGAGTGCTCAAAGAGGGGACAGAGATAAGCCCTCTGTCACATTCTATCCTTGGGTAGATTCTGTATCTGTGGTGAAGGAGAAAGATGTATGTCAGCACAGAGGAGCAAGACCACGTGGGCTCCTCGTCTTCCTTTGCAGGGGAGACATTTCCCATCAGGATGATTAGTTAGAAGCCAGCAATGAAGTCTCCCAATTAACATCCCTTCAAAATGCCATCTGTGAGTGACTAGAGAGGTGACAGCCAGCAGGCAGAACACAAAGGGCTAACTCTGCAAAGACAGGAGCCCTGGGAAGGCAGAGTGGCTCCCTCTACTGCTGCCAGGCATGTTCAAGGGTCCACCCACCAAGCAAATGCCCCCTACCATGGAGACAGAGACAGAAGCGATGATTGAGTGGGTGCTTAAAGACGTGGCATCTTCTTATTTTTATTTTTATACCAGAATGCTGCTATCTTTCACAAGCATTTGGGAACTTGAAAAAGAAAAAAAAAAAAAAAAAGGAAATTAAAATCTATCCGTTATGGAGGAGGTACATCCCAGAAAGCATCAGGACTTGGTAGCATCTGGTCTGCTCTCTCCCAGGCTCTGTGTACACGGTACTTCACAACTGCTATCCTCACAGGAGGGAGAGCCACCATGCTTGATTTTATTTCAAAACTGTAGTGAAATGCTTAGTACTGTTGTGGTAGGGAAATAGGAGAGGCATTGAGATTTCAATACGGAAGAAGCAAGCAGAACTCTTCCCACTGGGGCGGCATATAAAGGACAGAGCATGCTCAGGGAATAAGCATGCATGCACAAATATGGGAGAAGGTAGATGTCATGTAACTGGCCTTAGAAGAGTCATGATTCTTATGGCTTAAAGCCAAAGAGCTTCGATCCTTTCCCAACTCTCTGGTCTGCTCCATTCTCGGGATGGTGGGAGCTGGAAGGGGACATTCTCTTTCGTAATCTATTGTCCTTGATTTTGTCACCATCCATGTGTCTCTGGTGCTTTGTTGTTGTTGTTCTGGGACACAAGAACCTGGAACCCTCAGGGGTGCCTGTAGACTCTGACCCAAGCTTATAAAGCCTCTCTATTGCTTGGTATCCATGCTGGCTGAGAAGCCTGGTTGGCTCTTTGCATGCCCTGTGATAATAGACTGAGTCTTAGGAAAGTGTTTGAGATCTTGTGTTACCTAGATTCTGCATTGAAAAGCGAGCAAGCAAACAAACAAAAAAACTAGTAGGAACTGAAGGGACACTTGCGATTAAAGCACTCAGGAGAGGAAGGCAAGGGGTTGCTCCGAGTCTGAAGCCAACAGGGTCTGCACAGTGAATTCTAGGCCAGCCAGGAGAAACTTTCTCCAAAAAAGTAAAATGCAACACCCCTAGGAACTGTTCCTATGGAGTTTAGTGGATCAATGAATGTTTTCACCTCCTAAATGCAGTACTTGAAATCTGCTTGTATGGAGGCACCAGATGGAAGGGAAATTTCAGTGTCTTTACCCTGGTTTGTCCATCCATTCATTCAGTTTCTGAATGGATTCATTCATTGTGCTCACACTGTTAGAATGTTACACAGCTGAACCTGTAAGATCCATCTTTGCTACAGAGTATCAAGGCCTCTGAGATCTATCCTCAGCCTTCCCTGTCACCCATGACCTTCTCTCTGTCCTTCCCTGTATGGAATGCTGGCTTGCACGGGTCTCCCTGAAGTTATGCTGCACATTAGAAATAAATGGAGCCTCAAATGGAACATTACAATTTCTAGTACTTCCATGAGGTGACCAAAAAGGGTGAAAGTGGTTTTGACACTAAGTTTTATTTATCTATTGATATAAAACCACAGCTCTCATCTCAAAGGGTCAGAGAGTTTATTTTGGGATATGAGAACCTGGAAATCTGAGTGCGCCTAGCCCAGACATACAGATTCAGGTTACCCCAAATACTATGCTTTGATGTGGTACTAGCTTCATGAAGTTTTTGTGAAGTTTTGTGAAGACAGAAAAACGAAAGTTATAAATCAAGGTGGTTTTGAAGGTACTGGTGGAAACATTAGATGGGTCGGTTACAGCAGAACTTGATGTAGGCCTTGACTATCTGATGACATTCTTGGCCTCTGGATAGGTAGAAGCTACAGTGGGTTAGTACATTTGAAAGGATTTACCTAATAGTCATGAGAATGTAGCTCAAGGACAGAGGTGGGCAATGAATTAAGGGGGCTAAAGATAGCTTCATATAACTTGGCTTTAAACCTAAAACATTCTAGCTCCCTATGGTCACAGAGGTTCTAGTCAGCCAGTCAGCCTTGTAGAATCTTTGATACAGGTAAGAGAACCCCACCACCAAAATTTAGTTCATATATCCCAACAAAGAATTATTATTTATGCAGTCAGTATCAAGAATATTAACAAGATATTTTATACTGTTCTTTTTCAGCTGAGCCTTTGAAATTTGGTTTGCATTCTGCATTTATGAATTGGATCAGCCACATTTTAAGTGTTCACTGGCATCTATAGGTAGTGGTTATGATACTTCTGAGGACAATTTTACCTAGTGGCTACCATGCCAGCACTATGTGATGGCTTCTAGTTGTCCTATGGTATCTACTCTTTCTTTCTCCTGAAGTATGAGTCTTACCTGGATATGCAGTTGTTAGGCTAGAGACTACATTTCCCAGCCCGCCCTATAATTTATCATTCCACATAACAATGTCTGTTAGCTGGAATATAAATAGAAGACAAGCCTACAAGTTTTGAATTATTCCCTTCTCTTGTATTTCTTCATTCGTGCTAAAGGATCAGACATAGTGGTGAACCTTAACTCTCTGTATTCTGGATATGATCTTATTTGAAAATGGCACTTTAGGTATGATTAATTGAGGCTACAGTACATGAGGGTAGTCCTAACCAATATGGTACATTCCTGTAAAAAGAGAAAAGACCCACATACAAGAGAAGATGGCTTTGTGAAGATGGAGGCAGAGACTGCCAATGATGGCCAGCAGACACAAAGTACTAGAAGAAGCAAAGATTTCATTCATGGTTTTCAGAGAATGCATGGACTTGGTGGCAGCCTGAATTCTAACACTTAACCCAAAGACCTTTGAGGCAGTACATGTTGTTGCAAGCTACCTAGTTTGTGGAACAACTAGCTAGTTCCTTCAGGGTACAACTGCAGAGCCAGTTTGTTGTGTAGCAATTTCCTCTGAGATAAACTTTCCATCTTGGAAGGAAGTCTTTTAAGGCTCAGGATGTTCTAAAGGGAGATGAGACAGTTCAACTTGCCAGGAAGCCAACAATTCACAGGTTTCAGGAAGTCCCTGAAAATGACCAGATACAACAGTCTCCTCCCTCTCAGAGCTTACATAAGCAGCAAGGACTACTGAGAGACACTCTCAGAGAAGCTGAGCTGCCTAGGGGAGGCTCAGACCAGCCTCGAGACCTAGACAAGACAGATTAGTCGAGCTGCCTTCAAGAAGCTAAGACCAGCCCAGCTGCTTAGAAGAGGGAAAGACCAGCTAAGCTACCTAGAAAGGACACTCCAACTGGTTGAGCTGCCTGCAAGTTATACACTGTGCTCTATGGCTTCAGTTTTTGGGAGCTGTCACCCATACTGAGATGGGGTTGGCCGATGGCAACCATCCTGAGTCATTTCTACTCCAGTAAGAAACTACCTATATGCCTTCCTGTAAGTAGTCCTGGTAAAACTTATTCGCTCACCAAGATAGACTTTAGTAGCATTCTTATTTTGGTTGTTGTTGGTTCCCTATGTGGGGTGAGTAGACATTATTTTTTTCCATATCTCTCCAAGAGCATTATCACACAACACCATTGCCAAAGGTCAGCCTCATTGCTGGCTGGAGGCCTTCAGTCATGGCCCCTTGTCAGCTCTCTGCCACTCAAGTATGGCTCAGGTTATGAAGCACAGGGTATGTGGCCTAGGAATTAAAGGTGCCTTAACCTCCTGAGGATAATCAGAGTGATCAGAGAACAGAGAATCAGAGAAGAGTGAATAGAGGTCTGAGGTCCAGATACAAGGGCTTGGAAAGGTATATCTTTTCAGTTCTCATAAAGACAGAGAACTCTCCTTAAAACAGACCCCAAGACAAACAGCATCATCTTAGGAAGAAACCAGCTTGTTCTTTGGTTTAGAACTGGGAATAAATGTGGAGCAATGGCCCACTCTATCACCCTTTGTTGATGCTCTGTGATTCCATTGTAAAGTAGGGTTCTCAGGTCTACCTGCATCATCCTTTTCCTCTCCCCAAAGCTTTTCTTCCCCAGAGATCGAGTAATTTGAAACACAAAGAATTTTAAGATGTTGTTCCTGGCTTTCTTTTTGAATTTAAGAAAATATCCCTTTCTATTTGACAGAATCCACACGGAGAGCAGACACCAGGAGCCCAGGATTCTGCTTTGCTCACTGCCAAGGTGGGCAGACAGACAGCAGGGATGAGTAGCTGCAATAGATTCAATGTTTGCCAAGGTTAGAACTCCCATACTGTCTCTAATAGAAAGAATCATTTATGATGTTATACAATTGTTTTCCTTTAAAAGAAATACTTTAATATATCTAGTTTAAATTGCATGATGGCAATTATGCTTCTAAGTCTGATTAAGTGGCCTGATAGAAGGAATCTTTGCTTCCATAAGGGGTATTTGTTTTTCAATAGATTGGTCTAATTTTCCATGGTGGGAGGAATCATATTATAAGCATCAAGACTGCCTTTTTTTCATTAGTTATTTATAAAGCTCTTATTAGGCTGATTAAATGTACAAAGGGGAGAAAGATAAGTTATTGTAAATCAATTTCTAATCTATTCATTATGGAACTGATAGAAAATGAAGTTTACTGTGGGGGATTTTTAAAAAAAAAATTCAGACTTCAGATCATTCCAATGCCATATATCATGTCAATTAATAAACAGAACCTTTAACTTTCTACAGTTAGCATCCTTGTCTGTCACACTTGTCATGTCACCTTCTTCCTCAAAATTCCTGCTGTGATTCCCCATTGTGCGGTGGGTGAAAACAGTCTTTGGGTAGGAACTTAAGCTGGACAGTTTCTGGTTGATGGTAACACTTTATACCCACTCTTTTATGAAAGCTCATGGTGCTGTCTTGTCTTCACTCTATGAAATTAACTATGGCCAAATGACACGCTTGGCTAACAAGAGGAAGTAGAACAGATATATAACTGGAGACCACAGTCTGTAATTATTGGCATCCAAACCTCTGTCCCTACCCTTGTGGCACATACACTTTGGGTATAGGTGAGATAACAGTTAACAGGCTGCTGTCTTTCCCACGTGGCCCACCTGAGGATGATGTGGAACAGACGTCCTTACTAACTCTAATGGTCATGTTTTGTAATTGATAAAGAGACCCTTGCCTCAGGCGAATTTCTGAGTTTGAGGCCAGCCTGGTCTACAAAGTGAGTTCTAGGACAGCCAGGGCTATACAGAGAAACCCTGTCTCAAGGAGAAAAAAAGAGATACCCTTGCCTCAAACCATTAAGAATTGGGGCTGTTTGTTATGGAAACATGTTTAATACAAGAGTTCCCTCCTTCAAAACGTTATCAGCTCCATTCTGTTTGCAAGGGAGGTTTGACTTGGAACTTCTACATATGGTAGAGACTCTAATGTCATCTTTCTGGGTAGTGGTAGGAGGAGGAGGAGGAGGAGGGAGAGGAGGAGGAGGAGGAGGAGGAGGAGGAGAAGGGAGAGGAGGAGGAGGAGGAGGGAGAGGAGGAGGAGGGAGAGGAGGAGGAGGAGGAGGAGGAGGTGAAATTTTGTCTTTACTGTTCAATACACCCTGGCACTCCCTTAAAATTTTCTAGAATTTCTTGGAACTCAACCTGAAACCCAATGATCTAGAAGAAGCAAAAATCTCTCCAGTTAAACTTGGGCACAACAATCACAATCTGTAGCTTGTAAGAAGGAAGGATCTGGACAAACAACATACTTTCTTTTGTCCCACAAAGTGTTTGAAGAGAATCTAAGACACTGTTTAAAGATGGGTGGGTTTTGGACTTTCCTTGTGCAAATGAAGAGTTAGAACATCGTCTTTCCCATACTCTCCCATCCTCAGGATCATGTCAGTTGATAGTGTCATTATTCTTACACATCTGTGATACTTGGAAAAATATTCCCCTCTCCCCTGTGGCTATTTAAAGTAGCAGAATGTATTCAGGGAAGGTTATGTTATCCTAAATGTCAAAGAATGCATTTCTATATAGCACTGCTGAGTGTTAATGCTAAGCTTGTCAATGCTTTGAAGCCATCCTATCAGTTACTGGCATTGTCTGGTTTTGTTTTGTTTTGTTTTGTTTTGTTTGTTTCCACCAGAGTTTGTGATGTCTCTTCTGGTGTCTTACATATGCCCTCATGGTCGGATTCCTCGAAGAAACGATCCCTGGTGCACCTGGCTGCCAGTCAGCTGGGATGCTCATGAGGAATGTAGACCATGAAATTTCAGATCCACTGAATTAGAGTTCCTGCCATTTTCTGCAACTTTTATAAGCATCTCTCTTCTCCAGACAATTCCTAGGCATAATTCACTACGATAATCAGCAAGCTATGGCTAAAGGAACTCTAAACACAGAATCAAAGTTCTAAGAACTGGGAGAGAAGTTTTATTTTCTTTCTGGTATTGTCCCGCAGTACCAATTGATCAGTGACTAGCTGATTGGCACCTTGGTCGCCTCTCTGCTTTGTCATTTATAAACAAGGCCACTGTAAATATCCCTGTCAAAGCTGAGGTGTAGGAATGTGTTTTCATCTAATTTTGGTAAATGCCAAAGACAGAGTGACAGTTGGGTGTTAGATTTTTTGGAAACAGTGACGTGATCCTCAAAAGTGTTTATCATTTATACCCCTCGTGCCAGTGACTCACTGGATGCTCCTGTGGCTCTGTGTTCTTACCAGTATTTGATGTTGTTAGTGTTTTTGGAGTCTTGTCACATTAACAGGTATGACTTGTAGTGGCCGAGTGACATGACATACATTTTCTCAGATGCTAATTTGGTGTCTGTCTATCTTTGGTGGGGGGACTCTGCCCATTTAAAAATCAGATTGTCTGTCCTCTAGTTATTAGCTTTTATGATTTGTTTATTCCACAAAGCAACCCAATATTGAGTATGTACCTGGGCAATATTTCCTTCCCAGGAAGCCTTCTTTTATGTTTGGTCTGTTTGAAGGAGTCTGGAGCTGGGCCCAATACAGATGCTCAGAATACTGCCTGCTGTAAGTCTCTGTACTTGTAGCAATCTCCTTTTCCCTTCAGCCTTGAGGTTCTGATGGGTCATTTGTTCTTTGTTTGTTTCTGACATTCTAAAATTGTCCCCTTGCTTGTCAGAATGTCTTATGGGTTGGCATGGGTCTAGATACCAAAGAAATGGGGCTGGGTGAGGAAAGAAATGCCCTAAAAGTACACTTTATCCATAGCCCCACTTTGCACCCTGCCTGAGAGTAGACGAGAATCCCATTCATATGGTATAACTGCAGCTGGGCATCCTGCTAGAGATGTGTGTAACTGTGTAAGCTTATTATCAGCAACCAGAGACAGCAAAATCTCTACCACTGAATGACCATCATGAGTTGTATTGGAACTGCTTTCCATAGGTCATGCATAGCAGCTCTCGAATGCATTATCAGTACCGTTGCTGGTATTGTCCATCCTGTGCCATGCTCTGCTTAAGTTTTTCACATAGGATAATTTACTGGATCCTCACCCCTTGAGAGAGGCACTAGATGGTCTCCATTTCATCAGTGAGAGAAATCAGTTGAGTTGGTGTTAAACTGGTTGAGAGCAGTGCCCTTTATGCTCACGAACACCTTTTTGAGTCTTTAAAAACCAACACAAGGAGACTGTTTTTGTGAGTCAAGGTAATTGATGGAAGAGGACCACTTCTCACAAAGCTGATAAAGTAGGTGAAGTTCTTGAGGCCCCAAGAGGCTTTCTACTTTTTGTCCTCCCAACCAGCATCTATCGGCCCTAGAATCCTCCTCCACGGCAAAGCCTGGACAGTTATTTATGCTCATTGATTTGTTGGTTTGGGGTAGCTAGAGTTCCCTTAAAGATGAGGCCAGGAATAGAGAAGGCATAAAGAAACACAGGGTTGGAAAGCAGAGAAGGCCAGATGGTCCTGAAATCATCCTGACTGGAGGAATGAATTCTGAAGAAAAACACATGCCCTCTCTTTGGCTGTCAAATGGAATCTCATACTGGGAGAAAGGGGAAAACTGAAGTCCCAGCGTCAGCCTGATGGGGGAGCTTGTCTTCCAGGAAGAGACTGCGTAGAGCTGACAGCTTGCGGGAGAGACTAGTCTAGACAGTAGTGACATCAGTGATTGCTGGGACCACGCCTTGACCAGCATTTAGTTATGTGCACCTTTTGCCCTCTGTTTGCATCTAAACTGCCCGCCAGCATCCTAGGAGATGGACTGGGGATCGCTAGAACTCTTCACATCCTTCTTCCCCGTGTGGCTCTGTTAACTAAATCTACTCTGCTTTTCAGTATTACTTGCATGGTAGTCAAGCCTGGCTTATTGGGGCTGCTGGGGTCCAGGTGTTGACCCTCAAACACTTCAATAGACCTGATGTAGTGTGTACTACACCAGCAATAACAGGGTGCTGGTGAAGGGGTTGCTTGGTCCAGGTGTCTGCCTAGGATGAATGCGTGGGAAGGACAGGTATGTGATAGTTTTGAGTGGGTGCCCTGGAAAGGAGGAATCCAGATTTAAAACCTCTACAGCTTAGTGGAAATGAAGCCTGTGGGTGTCACTGCTTGGTCTTAGGCCAGCCTTTCCCTAGTTTAATTTTGGGTGTTTCTGGTAAGCATTGAGTCAGGTTGGATCAAACATTAAGCCTGTGCTTGATAAAGAAACTTCTCAATACATTGATAGTGGGTGGACATTAATTAATGGAGCCATGACTTTGAGGGTGACATGGCTTCCAGCCTAAGGCAAGCAGCATTGGTGAAGTCAAATGCAAATGGGAGTCCGTGGTCAGAGAAGGTCATGGGATACAGGCATTGCTTATATTAGACTTGTTATAGGGGTGGTAGAGTAGGTGTGCATCCGGCCAATGTCACAGCACAGAACAGCAGAGCTCTGAGTAATTTGTGGGTGTCATTCCAGACACTTCCATGTTTTTTGAACAATACATATATGTCCTTTACACAGTAGCCACTGCTCACACAGTTAATTTTTTTTTTTTCTGCTCAATCTGCTGTGCTCTTTTGCAGGCTTCTTTAGCTTATTCTCAAACAGGACAAATGGCGTAAGACCATCTTCCATTCTAGATAAACTCTGCCATTGCTGCTTGGGGCTTCCCCTGTCATCTTTCGAAGCTGCAGTGACTTCTAGGGACACAAGCTTTTAATTACTTGTCCTCCCATGGCAGAAGTGATGTGGGATCAACTAACAGGGCTGGAATTGGAGCTTTTGGGTACTGGGGCTTGGTTCTTCCACTAAGCTCGGGCCCAGCATGTGCTGTGAAGACCACTGCTCTACTATGAAGGTCATAGGCAGAAGCAGTCTGGCCTGCACTTGTTTTTTTGTTTTTTTTTTAAAGGTTAGAAACATCATTCACAGCACCACAGGGTGGCCTCTATGCAATGCTGGCAGCTGTGAGGGTTCTTTCCCAACCTTCTGTTAGGAATCCTGACAATGATGATGACCTCGGGAGCCAGGCTCCCTTCTTACCCTGCAAGTCATGACCCCCTTGGCCTGTTTGCAGCAGCCTGGGGCCTGTGGAGCCAGCCTCACTCTTCCTCTTCATCCTTCATCTGGAATTTTAACCTGGATGTAGAATTTGTTGCTGTGTTGGTATATCTACTTGTGTAGCACGAAGGAAGGTATTAATATACCTTGAAAGCCATATCAGTGACATGGTGTGGGAATAGGAGATAAGATTATTTTCAGGTCTGTAACCACACAGTATGCAAAGATAGAGGCTTCAAGACGTAGCCCAAAGAGTCTCGAGGGCTGGAGGAATGGGCACGTGTGTCTGTAAGAGACTTAATGAGGAGAGCGTTGGGAAGTGTGGCTTTTTTGAAGACTAGTCCTCACTGTTTAGACTTGTCTGTCTGTCTGTCTGTCTCTCTCCCTCTCCCCCTCGCCCCCTTCTGCCCTCGATCCCAGGAGGTCACTGGCACTAGAGCTCAGAAATATGGGAACTTGTCTTTGCCTGCTTATCCTAATGACTGCTGCCATCATGGCTTGGGGCCTTTTCCATGGTTCATTTCAGTGCTATCAAGATCCAAGGAGGTAATTTTTAATTTTAATCAAGAAACTGAAGCCAAAGGGGAGGGGAGAGAGGGAGTCACTATAAAGGCTATATGTGGAGCTGTCCTCCCAGTGTAGAGGGGAGGACCATTCTTTGGTTTCTTTGAACTTCTAGCTCTGTCAACCTAAGGAAGCAGGCCTGTTTAGGCGTGGATGGTTTTGCCAAGGCATCTTTCTGCTTGACATTGGCATTTGAAAGCTCACTCATCTCCTGGGAATGGGTTGGTCCAGCTCCTCTCAAAGGAATTTAAAGCATTGGCCATCAGCTTTGACTCAAGTGTCTAGGCAAAACCATTAAGTCATACCATTAAGCAGAATGGCCAGGCAGGGGGCAGTGATGCACAGACTCATACTGGATGGAGGTTTCTTGGTTGAGCTATTAGGAATGGCCATTCGACCTCTTACTGCTCAGTGTAACCCCTCCCAGCATTTGGTAAACTATAGCTGAATAGTAAGTGCCGACACCCCCTCCCTCACAGGCCCCCCAGAAGCACTGTGACTTACTTTTTCATCTTTGCATGCCGATGTATGAGACAGGTCCTGGTTTATAATAAGGGTTCAACAATAGTAGATGATATAAATGACCTACCTTTCAACACAAGGGAATGTCTTCTGTATTATTATTTCGGGGAGTGAAGTTTTGATCCAATGTATCCATGGCAACGCTTCGCTAATAGAAGCACTGTACATGTTGGGCTTAAAAGCTGGATCTTTTTTTTTTTTTTAAGTGCCGTGATAGACTAATAACTGTTAGTTTGCAATCACAGACAACAAAAGAAATGATTGCACGACTGTCTGAGAGTCCAGGTGTTAATTCAGCACCACAGAATGTGTGTGTGCCCGCACTTTACAGGTGTGTTCTTGCTTTGGAATTCACTGGGATCAGATTCAGGGCCTTCTATAATTCTCCAGAGTCAGAGGAATGGATATCGACTCAAAAGGCCACCCAGCGCGAGCCTCTGCCTCAGGCAGGGCAGGAGATAAAATGCCCGAGGACCTGCTATCCTTTCCAAGCCTGTCTCAAGGAGAATAGAGATGAGCACTCTCTACTCAGGCTGTGCTTCTCCAGAGGGAGAGCCCTTATGGTCCGATTTTACATGATGATGCATTCTCCCCGGCTACATTGTATAACCACTTCCATTTGCTCGGTCCTCAGTAGAGCAAGACGTCAGTTGGCACCACGCACAGAATGACCTTCAGTGCCCGGGGCAAGTCCACTTGGACTCTCTTTCCCAGCCTCAGTAAGAACAGTCCTTAAGCATATTCTCACGACTGGCTTTGTAAGCATCTCTCCTTGCAGGCATTTTTGTCTCTTTTAGTTGAAGCATTTCTGATTCATCCATATCCCACTTACTTTTTTTGTCTTAAAATTAAACACCAGGGTAACTCAGAACTGACCACAGCTAAGAATAGGGGTAGTCCAGATAGTATCTCAGGAACATGTCACATTATTTGTTTTAAGTAACAAGAGATACAGAATGCTAGTGTAGCCTGCCTTTAGGCATCTCTATCTTCCAGATCTTTCTCAGCAGAACTTGCTCTAGCCTGTGATGGCTGGGATGATAGGAGTGTACCAGCACACCTGGTTTATATACTACAGTGGCTCAAACCCAGGACCTCATGTATGCTAACCAGGCACTCTACAACTGAGCTACATCTCTAGTCCCACATAACATAAGAATTATATTTCTGATGAGAATGGCCCGCGCTGCCACCTGAGTCCATGACTGCCTCCGAGGGCCTTGTTTGGTTCTGTGGTTCTACTTCAGCCAGGGGCTGTGTTCATGGCTTGTGCTATTGTGGAAACCATATGGAAGCCCATTATCCAAGCTCCTGATGACGAGTATAAAGAAGCTACTTTTGCAGTGGTATCGATGACCACAGATGCACAGTTGAGAAAAAAGGACTCAGAAGGCTTCCAATTCCCACTCCACCCCCCCCCAAACATAACAACCTTCAAAGGAGGCCATCAAAGAGAACTCTTTTTTGTTTTTGTTTTTTGTTTCTGCTTTTGTTTTTCGAGACAGGGTTTCTCTGTGTAGCCCTGGCTGTCCTGGAACTCACTCTGTAGACCAGGCTGGCCTCAAACTCAGAAATCCACCTGCCTCTGTCGCCCAAGTGCTGGGATTAAAGGTGTGCGCCACCACTGCCCTGCTTTTGTTTGTTTGTTTTTTGTTTTTTTTTTGTTTTTGTTTTTGTTTTTGAAAGAGAACTCTTAAAAACTGTGATAACGATACTGAAATGTATATTCCAACGATGGCCGTTCCCGGCGGCCGGGCTGCAGGTCGAGAAGGACTCATTTTTCTCTAGGGGGCTGGTCTCTGGAAATTTGACCATCCCCCAGTGAGTATATGGACAACACGGATTGGACTTGCTTTTTATTATTATTTTTATTTTGTTGGGGGGGCATACCACAAGGGTTGGGGGCAGACATGGAAGAACTGGGAAGTGAGTGTGATCTGGGAGGACGGAAGTGAAACTTACAAAGAGTCAATAAAAATAGTATGCTGAGGAAAAAGATTCTATGTAAAAATACATAAAAATAATTTTAAAATTCATTCCCCTGTACTATAATTCTGCTAAAGGTGATGGGTATTTGCGGGGGTGAGCCTTGGAGCTGTGCAGTGATAGCTGCCTCTGGCGGCTGGCTCACCGTGGTGCACGGGGTATTGCCTTCCTTTCCCAGTTTGTACAGTTGCTTCAAGTTAATCTGAGATCGATGCAAAACGGCAACGCTGACTGAAGAAATGTACCCATTTGTGCCTTGCTGTCTAATTTCCAAACTCAGCAGGTTCAATTTACTTACAAAGGTTGGTCTAAGATAGAGTCCTCAGTGCAGAAAGGCAATTTAACCAAAATGCTTTCCTCTAATTACACAGCACAGCTATTTGCATAAGTAACCAGTCTGGGGATTCAGGGACCTGAGAGACTCAGTGCTATTAGAGCAGAAGTTATATTTTTGATAATTTTAAAGAAAATAATAGCAAGCTAAGATCTGAAACGCTTCGTCTTTCTAGAAGCAAATGGCAGAAGGCCTAATCGCATGTCACTCAAGTCAAGTATGTGCTGCAAAGAGAGCAGCACATGTGGGACTAACGGGAAGCGGTCAAATGTGGGTCCCTTATCACCCATTGTGGCCACTGCTGTAGGACTGCAAGTTGGTCATACTGTGTGAGGGTAAAGGACAGTTTGTGTCAATCAAGGCGAGCAGTCCAGACATGAATTTCCTCTGCCAATATGGAAAATGTTACTTTTAAAAGCCTCTCCCGATCTCGTCTGCTGTAGAAAATGAAGTCATTTCTTAGGCTAATAGGCTTAGGCTATCAAAAAAAAAGTTATCTTAAAATTTGCCAAGACATTTCTGACACATTGGTAAACAGTGACAGTGTTTAGTAGGGATGAAAATCAATGTTCTTTGCACAGATTTTATTTTTTTTAAGTAGACAAAACAGTCTCCTAAAGAGATGGGCCTATGAGACCTGCACCCTGTGCTGCAAGGGCCACCAATCTGTCAGATTGGAACTGAGACATGAACACAAACATAGAAGCATCCTTACTAGATGATTTAAAGATTTGTGATACAATGTTGCGTGATGTCTGCCAACTTTCCTTCCAGTAGAAAACAAGCCCCACAGGCTTGATGCAAACCCAAGAGGGAGCTCTCGGCTCTACACTCTCAAGTCCCTGGCCGTAGTGATAGAGCGTCTGCAAGCATCCCGAAGAAAAAGCAGAAGAAATGTCTTTCACAGCCTCCATGGGCATGTCAGGTCTGTCTGTCATTTCTGTAAAAGCTTTGGTCTATGACAATGGACTGGACACACTAGAAAGGTTAGATTGTTACCAACTCTCCAGGAGTAACCAAGCCCACGCAACAGGACCAAAGAACAGTTGCAACTTACCCAAGTGGCCGGAAAATTCTTTTAAAGGCATTGTCACTAGACAGCAGCCTTCCAAAGCCATTGGTCAAGTTGAAAAAAGACAGCCTAGGCAGTGAGTTGTAGGTTACTGTGGAGCAGAAGTGGCAGATGGGTTGATCTTAAGGAAAAAGAAAAAAAAAATCTGCCAACTGGTGCGGAGTTAGCCTAGGAGAAGGATCTCTCACTTTAGTGGAGACAGCTCCAGCTGCACCACTCATTACAGCACTCCTGATCCCCGGGAAAGCCTGTTCTTGGGGCTCCATCTCTCCTGCATGGACACACTACGCAAGCATGCTCTCTCATTGCCATCACCACAGGCTGTCAAGGGTCACAGGGTCACAGAGATGGGAACAGAAAAGATGTGTGCCTCACCTGTCTGGGCGATCTACAAAGGTCAGCGGTTGGCAGAGCAGTAATGGGAGTGGTTTCCTCTCTATTAGAGGGACACCCTGACTGAGGTCCCTGAGTGCCACACACAAATGCACATAAGCACAGGTACACCCCAAGCCCGCTGTGTGGCTTAACTCTCAGGAAGGATGAGTCATGGAAATCACTCTTTGAGTGGCAGCTCACAGCAAACCTCCTTCCTTACTCTCTGGGAGTTGGAATTATGGGTGTGAGCTGCGATACCCAGTTTTGATGCTCCCCTTTTTATTGCGGTGGGGATCTAATCCAGAGCTTTATCTTTGTTAGGAAGTGCTTGTCCACAAGCTGATCTCCAAACCCTTTTGCGTCTTTATGGTTTAAAAGAGTGTTCACAGCCGGGCAGTGGTGGCGCATGCCTTTAATCCCAGCACTCGGGAGGCAGAGGCAGGTGGATTTCGAGGCCAGCCTGGTCTACAGAGTGAGTTCCAGGACAGCCAGGGCGATACAGAGAAACCCTGTCTTGAAAAACCAAAAAAAAAAAAAAAAAAAAAAATCGTGTTCACATGATACCTTTTCTAAGGCAAATGCAGATGCAGGCAGAGGTTCTTGGAGGAACAGGAAGCTGGAGTTCTACTGGAACCCGTCTCTCTGACATGTCACGCTGCATGGATCTTGCTGTTGCTGCTGCTGCGTCTAACTTGAGCATGACTTTCCTTAGCTGTTTCGTGGGAGAGATCGTGATGATGATGCTCTACAGTGACCTAAGAGGTGACTTTAGCTTCCAGATCTGTCACTGAAAGCAGGACCCTGGACAAAATCCTTCACTTTGCTATCCTATGTTTCCTCCTATATATCACAGTCATAGCACAACCCATCCTGGGAAAGTTCAAAGGGCACAGGTAGAGGCAACACATAGCTGTATTATCTAAGTTACATGAGGCTCTATGACGGGTTAGGTGTTGTACTGCAATAGGCACTCGTGGGCTGTCAAGATAAACTGGTATATAAAGGCACTTGGTGCACAAGCCCAGTGACCCAAGTCAGATTCCTAGAGCCCAGGAGAACAGAATCCTAAAGGTTGTCCTTGTATCTCCACATACAGGCACACCTGCACTCATAGACACGCAGAACACACACATGCATTACACATGTGCACGCACACATGCACACACATACAATGAAATTCAAATAATCTGCTCTTGCTACAAAGCTCCAGATCCTCTTGGGCCAGTTAGAGGGTGTGAAGTGGGACGCATACCTGGCATCTCTGCCTTCGGTTCATGTCTGCCCTTCAGCTGAAGGCATAGAGACAACCTTTCCTCTCTAGTCGCCTTAAATTCCTGGAAGGACCAACCCTCCACCCCATAAGAGGCCGATTCTCACTGAGGTGGAGGCAGCGGTCTCAGGGACAGATCTGCTCACAAACAGAACAATCTTTTTCTTGATGTGGTCATAATGATCACATCTCCACTATTGTCTCTCTAATGGGCATACTGGGGATGGGTGACTGAGTCTGGTCTGTAGGGATGCTCAAGTCTGGGGGGTTTACCTTAAAACCTCTGGTAATGGTCCACTGACCAGAATCCCAGTTGGTACTGCTTAAAGGAGAGCCCAGGTTGTCCCTGCCCGGGTCTCTGTCTCCTTACTGGGTCTAGCCCAGTTCTAAGGTTCTCTGTGCTTCCACTGGATCTGTTCCTCCTCTGACTTCTCCAGTCGCCCTTGTTCCCTACTCCTTGCTGGGGTCTGTACTGGAGTCCATGAGACAGCACTGTTGGCTTTGGCTCTTTTTGGTATCACTGGAAGGAGAGTACCTAGGAACCCTGATCTTTTCAAAGCAGAGATACGGCTCTTGGTTATTATCGAGTGCTTGTCTTCACACAATTAGCCTCTCAGGAACTCTAAACACACGAAGGCATGTGTGACTGAAACAGTGAGACCACAGAAGTAGATCTGTGGGGAGAAACACAGGGGGACCAGAGGAGCACCAAAGAGGGGAAATACTTTTTCCTTTAGCTTCAGCAACAGAGAAATTAGTGACTCATCTGCACTTGGCACACATAGGTTGGCTGTAGAGGTGGCCATTGTCATCCTGAGAGATAGTAGTTACCTAGGTCCTTGTCTGCACGATAGACTGGGTCACAGAAGGCTGGCACTGGTACTCTGAACAGCGTGGAAGGGGATGTAGTTCTATTCCAGGGATGGAGGGAAGTTCTGGCAGAAGAGGTAAAGGAGGCGAGGCTTGGAAGAAGAATACAGGGCTCAAATAATTTGAAGATGAGTTTAAGCACATCTCAATGCAAAGGTCAAGGAAGAAAAAAAACGGGAGTGACGGTCCAGGGTTATGGGGCTGTGACTAAGGCTCCTGCAGGAGGAAACCAAGCCTGAGTTTTCTCAAGTGTCTGGACCAGTGGGGCTTAGAGGCTGAGGCTCTAGGAGCCAATGATGAAGCCAATACTTCCAGGGGAATGGGACTCAATTACTAGGGACAAGAGGAGAACTTCGTTACTATAGCAACTAGTCACAGGCAAAATGGGGATAGCCCTGGTCCCACAATTCAGCTAGTTCTTGGGTTCCTTTACTACGGAGGTGGCTGTGAGGCTCCTCAGTGCCTGTCACTCCTGAGGCTTAGGGTGCTATGTGATCTGAGGCAGGACAAGAAATGAGGTGGGAGTTAGGATGCTCAGCTGCCAGAGGAGAGGGACCTGCAGACATGATCATCGCCAGCCAACCCTGCAGAGGGGCAATGATACATGGCTTATTTCCCCAGAGAGAGGGTTTTTAGTAGGGGTGCTGCAGCCTCTCCCAGGCCAGTTTCTCTAAATTATGCCTCTAAAGTGTAAACCAACCCTGCTGACACATCCCAGTTCTATGGGTGTGCCTTTCCCAGGCTGCACGCATGGAACCCCTGTGCAGTTCCCTGCACACAAGGAACTTAGGAGAGAAGCAGACATCAGCTGAGATATTTCTCTGCTCTGTATTATAAGGAGATATTAATGCTTAAAAATTATAGGCATTACTGGCTTCTTAAAAATAGGAACAAAAATGACCCATAATATCACCATATTAAGCTGTTATATTATCTTTTTTTCTGGATTCACATGTGCTTGTGTTCTTACAGAGTTATACTCATAAATATGGTTTTGTGTGGCTTATTCTTATATGGCTATATTGCCTTTAGAAATTACTCTTTTTTTTTTTTCAGATCTAGGTGTGGGATGCTTAGGTGATGACAAATTGGATTTTAGCAGCTCAAGGAGAGGACCATTTAGAAGGAGGAGGAAATGCTATTACTTCGTTTGCATTTTGTTTGAAGGAATGTTTTATTCTACTGCTGTAATAACTAAGGCAACTGCTTTTGAGCACTGGGGAAAAATGGAATTAAAGAGGACACTGGCATAGTCTCAGGGCTCCTCAGTGTCTGATAACCACCAACCTGCAGACCTAGTCACACTTCCATCTCCAGACACTACAGGTTCTTCTGCTGGGAACTCTGGTCAGTAGATACTGATGCGGATGACACCCATTACATGAACTAGCAGGATCTCTGAGGGAGAGGGAAGGGGAAGGGGAAGGGGAAGGGGAAGGGGAAGGGAAAGGGGAAGGGGAAGGGGAGAAGGGAGAGAGGGATGGGGGAGGAGAGGGAGAGAGTTCGTGGCATTTCAGACATGCACTGACAAGAACTAGTAGCCTCACGATCTTCACAGACAAGACACCCCAAGTCTCCCCAAGACTGAAATTCCACAGTATGGGACTCTGACCTGAAAGCTCTGAGTATAATTACTAAAAAATCACTAAGTTTGAAGCCAGGAGTGGCTCATGCCTGCAATCCCAGTACTTGGGAGTCTTAAGCCAGGATAAGTCATGAGTTTGGGGGCAGCCTGGGGTACAGAGTAATGCCTTGTTTCAAAAGACATAACGGCAAACAAAATAGACCAACCATCAAGCCAGCTATTGGAAGCCTCTTGCTGTGATCCTGCGCATGCAGTGTGGAGCTCACATTATTATGCCCAAAAACCTTAAGAGATGGAACTGGACCATTACTAGAGTTTCAGGGGCATTGTTTTGAGAAATAAAGAGCTGGAGTGTGACCCTTGAAACTGTCATTTTAGTACATATATTTATAATGAAGTTAAAATGGATGCCTTTACTAAGTTTTTTCTCTGTAAAAAGTCATGTGGAATCCACAGGTTGAAATATTTTTTTCTCACTAGTACTATGCATTATATGCTTTAATTATATATATCACACATATATGTGAGAACGTTCTTGCATTCACAGCAGAGGTATTGATTTTAGTGCTGGTGTCTATGGAGTGTACAGAGGTATGAAAGATGCTCTGGGAAAGCCTGACGTGGCACTGGTAAATCTCTCTGCATCACGGTACAAAAGGATCCGCGCCTTAAGCACATGTCAATCATGAATCTTTGATGGACAAAAACAAGTCTATTGGGGTAATATTTGGCTGGATAGATGTGCCCCCCAAACTTAGATCCATCCATGTTAAACAGTCTTTATGGATCTTGGAGCAGTGAGACTCTACAGTCACTGTCTTTGGTCTTTCATACAGCAACTCCACAGAGAATCAAAACCATGGACCCTTGAGGCTTCCAGAAATGGTGCTTTGCAGGAATCTCACTGCACAGATAATGAACTGAGAACAAGATTTGAAGTTGACTTACAGCAACCTGCGTGGGCTAGAATGGTGTTGAGTGAGGACCTCAGCAAATTCATAAGACACTGTCTCAAAATAATCGTGGAATAGTAAATGAAAAAGGGAGTGGGGGTTTAGCTCAGCAGTAAAGCACTTGCCTAGCATAAGTGTGAAGACGACTCTGGACGGCATCTGTAGTACGACAGACAAATACATAAACAAATAAATAGTCGGCATACAATGTGTGGTAAGTCCATTTCCTGGCCTCAACTTTGGACTCTGGCTACATAAAATGCAGTTCTCCCAGAGGAGAGCAAAGGAGACTTCCGTTTTTACAAGGCCTGTGTAATCACACAGTGGTCATTTGAATAAGAATGGCCCCCATAGGCTGGGCATGATGGCACATGCCTTTAATCCCAGCACTTGGGAGGCAGAGGCAGGTGGATTTCTGACTTCCAGGCCAGCCTGGTGTACAAAGTGAGTTCCAGGACAGCCAGGGCTATACAGAGAAACCCTGTCTTGAAAAACCAAAAAAAAAAAAAAAAAAAAAAAAAAAAAAAAAAAAAAAAAGAATAGCCCACATAGGCTTGTATATTTGAATGCTTGGTTATCAGGGAGTGGAACTATTTGAAAGGATTAGAAGGGTGGTGTTGAGGTCTCAAGAGCCCATGCTAAGCGCAGTATTTCCCTCTCTGTGTACAATTGGGATGCATCTCTCAACTACTTCTCTAGCACCACACCTGTCTTGCTTCCTGCCATGATGATGACAGACTAAAGCTCTGGAACTGTAAGCCAAACCCCAACGAAACTTTTCTTTTATAAGCATTGCCTTGGTCATGGTGTCTCTTCACAGCATCAGAACAGTGACTAAAGAAGCTCACCCATTTCAGAATAAAAAGTAAATTATAAACAAGATAAAGGGTTTAGTATTCCTCCTGGGAGAGGTGTGGCTTCAGGTGGGGAGGAGTTTGGACTTCTAGAAAGCTGTGTGTGCATTTGATATCAAGATGCCATATAGTCAAAGCACAGCTCCCTGGAAAGTTTGGGAAGCAGGGTTTGATGAAGGGCTGGGGTCAATTCAGCTTAGTAGATCCAATGTGTTGATCCCTAGGCTGTGCCTAGAAAGTGTAAGAAAACTTATGAGGATCTCATCAGAGGCATCTTTATAAGAATATATGTACATTTTTGCTATTTTGTTTTGTTTTGAGAGAAACTGTGTAGTCCTGGCTTTTTCCAAACTTCTGAGCCTTCCTCCCCTGTCTTTGCAGGTGTTGGGATCATAGTGTGTGCAGTCTTACCCATCAGTTTTGTGTGTCCCTTTGTCATTTAATCATGGTTAGCCTCCCTGTGCACCTTGGAGAACCTAGAGCAGCAGCAGTGGCCTCGCCGTGCTTTCGTGAGCAGAAGGGGACAGCGAGACAGAAATATCCCCAAAGCAGATTTAATGTCTTTCTACAGCTGAATGGCAGGCGATGTCAAATGGGAGGGATGATGTCAGATCAGGGAGGGCAGGGAGCGATCGGTGTGAGAGAAATCTTTGCCAGCTTACAGTCTCACCTCAGGATGGACAGCTTGCCTGGAACTGCTGAAGCCAGCTGTGCGGGCAACATGGCTCCTACATAGGGGTCCTTGCTGATGCTCTCAATGTAGGCATGAAGCCCTCTGAGCTTTCTCAGCTTCTCTATCCATATGTGCAGATCTTTAAAGGGGATCAGTCCATGAGGAGGCATTAAAAAAAAAAGTCTGGCCATATCCAAAAGTAGTGGTTAATAGCTAAATATCAACATGGGAATTAGGCTCAAGTGTCTGGAGAGCCTTAGTCCCAGGTCTAACTGAACTGTCCACGCAGATGACGTCTTTGAAGGCGTGCTTATGAATTTATGGATGGGTTTTCACATTCCTCTGACTATTGGAAAAGAATACAATGTGTATAGGAAACTCAGAGCCATGAGAACACTGGTCTTCTCAAGCAACAAGGTGAAGACATCTTATACCAAGCCCACAGACTCCTCCCACAGCCATCTCTGCCCTGCAGATGAACACCACATGTGTGGTCCAAGATCCAGGTCCATCAGCACTTGCTGACATCAAGGCAGGGCTCAGGGAGACCCAGGGAAGGTTATGGGACATTGTTACTGGCTGCGTGATGGTTACCAGTCCCTCTTGCTATATGTCTGCCCTTGCATTGAATCTGGAACTTGAGTAAGTTTGTCTTCTCCACTATTTCAAAGTCGTAAGAAGCCACAAGGAATGATACTCAGCAGAGAGTGTCAGCACTGGGGCAAGGCTTAGTTGGGTTAATGAAGCAGTGAGTCTCTGGTTTCAGACAGTGATGAATAAGGGAGTGATAGACAGGGTCCATACACAAGCAATTTATTATTCATTTGCCTAAATGTATTCATTTTTCACTCCGGAAGAACATTGCTTTCCATTTCAAAGACTCTGTTACTGATCCATCTTTGCAGGGCTGACAAATTACCAAAAGGCGGATGAAATTAGGGTAGAAATCTCTCTGTGATAAAGTCCCGGAAAAACCCTGCTGAAATTCAATTGCTCAGAACAGTGCATCGAGGATGTGCTAGTTGCCCTGGGGAAGCTTGCTTTCTTCTTGAGAATCAAACGTGCTGGTTTAATACTTGAACAAAAGTCCAAATCAGCTGTGTCCTCAAAGACTTGAGACATCATCCCCCGCACGTGCATAGTACAGGCACCTTGGCAGCCATGTTTGTGAGCATCCTGCACTTTTCCATGAATGTGAGGGCGGTGACATTTTGTCATGTACATCACCAACTTGGCTACATGTGATGGCCAAGGAGTGTCTCTTGGTTTTCATTTTGTCTAGGTCTCTGTCTCTCGGTCTCTGTCTCTCTCTGTCTCTGTCTTCGTCTCCTTCTCTGCCTCCCACCCCATTTCCCTCCCTCCCTCCCCTTTCCCCCCTTTTCCTTATTTCTTTATTCTCTCTGTTGTGGATTGACTCCTGGGTATCACATATGTCAAGCATGTAGGCTAGCACAGAGCTATATTCCCCAGGCTGCTTTTTTTTTAAAAGACAGGGTCTCACTAAATTGCCCCAACTGGACCCCGAACTCACCCCGAAGCCCAGACAGCACTTAGACTGCTGATGCTCCTTTAGCTAGGATCATAGCCCTGCACCACCAGGCCTGGCTGGCAGTCACGTTGATCTTTGGGCCCTAATGGCTTTTCCCATAGGAGCCTGGTGAGTACTTTTGCTTATGGGATCGCTTCCAGACAAGCTCCAGCCGCCATGGTGAGTGTGAGCTTGGGGCCCAGTCACTGCTCCTGGCATTCTGGTTAGAAATAGTTATTGAATCCTCAGTTTATTGGAATAGACATGCAAGCTGAGCCTGCTGAATTTTCCAAGTTTCAGTTAGAACAAAGCTTTCTTGGGGCTGGCAGAAGAGACATGAAGAACAAGTATTGGAAATATATGTATATGTATACACACACACACACATTTATACATGGTGTAATATATATAATACATATTTATATGTGGTGTTTTATATATATATATATATACACATTTATACATGGTGTAATATATAATACACATTTAAATGTGGTGTTTTATGTATATATATATATATGTGTGTGTGTATATATACACACACATATATGTGTATATCTATATCTATATCTATATCTATATCTATATCTATATCTATATCTATATCTATATCTATATCTATATCTATATCTATATCTATATCTATCTACCTATCTATCTATCTATCTATATACACACACACACACACACATATATGTTTTGGAGAATTTTTTTAAAATAAAAAGTTTAGTTGGTTTAAATTTAATATTTAACCAAATGCTGTCAAAATCTGCTGCCTTTCAAGGACATTAGAAAACAATCCACTAATACTGTCATCACAATGACTATTCTCCAGCTTTGGTTGTGTGTTGGGCTGCCTCCCTCCGAGGAGGCCGCCTAGGCTAGGGAAGGCAGAGAAGAGGGCTGATGGATATGTGCTTCCATGTTGACAAGGGGAAGGACAAGAGGGACGAAGGATCAGTAAGATTTTCCATTAAGTCAAGAGAAACACAACTTGCCCCTAACATCACCTCTGATGGCTTCCTAGACCAGCTGCTTCCCTGACACCCTACTGAGGAACAAATTGCTTTCCTGGCAGGACATTTGGACACTCCTGCATTAATAGATATGGATCCCAGCATGCCAAGCCAAGCGAGAAGGCAATTTAATATGAACAACACTGTCATCTCAATTTAGGACAACAGCGAGGATGCCCTACAGGGCATCGAGACAGCTTTTGGAAGTGCACGCCATAAGACATTCGCGCTGTCTTAAGGCTATAGAAAGCTGGTATTTCTAGTAAACATTCGGAGCAAAGATAACAGAGAAGGCACTGCCAAAACAATGGCAGCACCGTCCTATCTGCCAGCTTCAGTCTGATGTGGAGACGGAGGCTGGGCGGAGACTCAGAGCCACTGTTCCCTGGCAGACACAGGCTACCTCTAAGGAGAGATGGTGTGCACATAGGTCTGAGGGTATTTTGCAGCAGACGAGGGGTGTTTATGTTTTCAGTTTCAAACTTAAATGTCTACCTGAGCTGCTAAGCAAGACAAAAACAAATGGAGGCCTTTTAAATTTGCATCTTGATGCTGGTCTATATGCAAAATAAAAGAAAAATGCTTTTGTAAAACTTTAAAAGCTTTCTATGTTTCTATGCACTTTAACAATGGTTTCTATTTTATTCTCTCCACACTAAGGATGTGGCTGAACCCAACCGACACATGTATTATTCTAGGTTCATTTGAGATATTATCTTTGGCAAGGATTCCCATGATAAATCAACTGCATGCAGAACTTTCAAAAACTGTAAATAAATATATTTTTACATAATATGGATTTTTTTTTGCCATCTTTATCTAGTCAATAAAGGTTTCTTAACCACATTGAGGGTTCTCTTACATAGGTTAAGAAGAAAGATATTTATATGCGTGGTGCTTTGAATGACTGATGTACACACCCTGGCCCCCAGGCATAGGCATTTGACACTTGTCTCCTGTTGGTGGTGCTGTTTGCTGAGGTGATGCTGCATTGCTGGAGAAATTGCATCATTGGGGTAGGCTTCGAGAGGTTAGAGTTTCCCCTTACCTCACTTCTGGTTTGCTCTCTCTACTTTGTGTTTGTGGTTGGAGGTGTGATCTCTCAGTGTCCTGCTCCTGTCCAGCCAGCTGCTTGCTGCCATGTGCCTACCTCCCCTGTCCGCCCGCAGCCATGGTACTCTCCCTCTAGAACTGTAAGCCAAAGAAACTCTTCCAAAAGATGTATTTTATCACAGCAACGGAAGCATAATTAATAGAACATGTGGTAAAAATAAAGTCACATTTTCTTGACAAAATATGTACATGTGTAATTATGTACAGTAGCACACATCTGTGATCCCAGTGTCCCTGTGACCACACGGGAGGCAGAGACCCTGGCAGGCCAGTCATGAACAACAAGAGGCTCTGTCTAAAAACACATGAGTTTGACCTCTGACCTTCACACATGTCTGCATATGCTCACACACACGTGAATATACACCACACCCACGACTGCACCTGCACACAAAGATTTAAAAAAAAAAAAATAAGAAGGGAGGAAAATGTGTTTTAAAATAAGTATTTTAATCTCCATAGGATTCAGTTTTAAACTTTGGCACCTTGTTGAAGATGAAGATGGAGAAAGACCTTATCCGCCACCCAGCAAATGCACCAATGGAGTACAGATGCAGTGATTTCCCCCCCCCCCCCATGCCCTGTCACATAGATAGTTCTGTGGTGATCCATGGGAGTTACTAGCACAGGCGTGTTACAATGTGTCTACTGAAAAATGACTCTCTATGGTAAGAATGGCAAGTAGTGTGGCTCAGCATAGACCTGTGTGTGTGTGTGTCTGTGTGTCTGTGTGCATGTATATATATACTAAGGACAGTCATTAAAAAGCAAGATGACCGGAGCTAGAGATTCAGCTCAGTGGTTGAGGACACTTGATGCTCTTGCAGAGGACAGGGGCCAGGCTCCTGCACACACATGATGGCTCACAACTGTCTGCCACCCCAAGTCCAGGTGATCCATAGCCCTCTCTGGCCTCCATGGGCATTGCATCATGTGGTTGGCCGACTTCTATGCTGGCAAATCATTAAAAAAAATTTTTTTTTAATGGCAAGATGATTGCAAGCCTTGCAGAAAGCTCTTGCACTCTGCAAGAGCTGAGGCCTGCATGGGTGTGTGAGCCCAGGGTGGCCTGGCTCTGGGCCTAGAGTGATGGCCCGTGTCTCACGGGCCCAGTGGGTATTCTTCCTATTGCCTGGCCTTCCCTCAGAGGACTGCTGTAAGCAGGAGCTCGACGCTGACCTGCGGTTCTGCATTGCTTCTCCTTTTCCATGGGAAGTCTAGTGGAATAAGCCCACAGTTCCCAAATCCAGTTTTTCCTCCCTAGAGGTGACAAGAAGGCAGGCGTGCTAGAGTTAGTGGCATGCTAGTGACAAGGTATGCTAGAGCATTGGTCCTTGTAGCATCCAGAAGGGAAGAGAGGGTGGTACACACCTGCTCCTGGCTTCTGCTTGTGAGGCCAATGAATGTTATTCCTTTTTTTTCCCCATTGCTGAGTTACTTTCCTGGTCAGGTCCCAGCTGAGTACATCTGAGCACCAGAGCCGTTCCCTTCTCTGTAGGGGAGGGAATCCAGCCAGGTTTGTTACAGATCCCTTAGGAAGCTGCCAGCCCCCCCCCCCTCCCCGGCACAGTCATGGTACCCTCTTGATGGCAGAGCTGAGTTCCTTTTCCTCAGTGGATGGAACACAGAAAATTATTGACAGGAGAGGATGGAGCCAACCCCTTGTGTGACAGAGTACTCGATGAACCCAGGCTCCCAGATGAATACTCTTCTACCTCACTCCTTAGACCCTGAAATGTTTCTTCCTGACAGGTTATTGTTACAGTGATTCCTGTCTGACGTGTACACACAGGTTAAGTGCCTTTCCCAGATCCATGTGGAGACAAGATGGCGCAGTTTTAAGTAAGGATGCATAAGGCCATGTTGTGCTTCTTTTGTTTTCTTGTTTTCTGTCCCACACTGAGGCAAGGCTAATCAAAACCAAACCAACGAAGCACATGCCCCTCTCACTGCACGGCTTTGAGACATCAGCGCCAAGAGTTAACTCCTTATCAGTTGCAGCCAGTTTTGGAATTTTTAGATATTTTCAGATCATCTTATTCTAAACCATATTTAAAATGGCCGAACTACCCACTCTCATCAGGGTAGAAGGAAAATTGACTGCACAGTCAGAGGTGATGACATAGAGTTCCCACCCTGAATATCCACTCCATCAATGACTGCCTCGGAGATTTCCAGACCCTGAAGCAAAATAAGAAGAATAGCAAGTCATACTTCTATTATTTGGCAGCCTATCCACGGTGACCTCTGTAGACAGTGCTGGAAGGAGAGCCAACCAGGTGCCACCAGCCATGTGCAAATCTTGCCACGGACCAAGCCCACACATACATGAGCCAGGTAGACTCATGTACTAATTGGCGTATGCTCACGGCCACAGTTGGTCCTGCATTAAGGTTTGAGGAATGTCAGCCTAAGTTTGGGAAAGGTGACATAAGTTCATACTAAGTCGAAGTCATTTCTGAGCTAGAGCTGTCTGACAAAATGGCCCCTATCCCCATCCTGGCTTTATAAACTTCTCCCATCAATAAGCAGGGTCTTCTTGCATGCCAGTCTCTGGAGACAGAATAGGCTTGTGATATGGCTAAAACAGTGGGGTGAAACGGATACTCTGTAGCTCAAGAGACCTTGCCAACCTCTGCCCTCTTGGATTCCAGTCTCTGCCACAAGGGCCAGGTTGCCCTGTAGGAGGGGCCTCTCTTGCAACAGATGAGCTAGGTCTTCTGTCATAGCCAGGCAATCACTAGCCCATCCACTAACTCACTGGCTAGGGACAATTGAGGCAAGCCCAGAGCAAACCAGCAGGAGCAGAGTGGTCTAGAAGGACCAAAGACTTGGGAGTAAAAACAGTTTGATTCCGATATGTTACTGAGAGCTTGTGGGTGATGTGGTTGAAGGAAGAGGTAGTGAGTAGAGTATCCAAGTTAAGACTAATTTCCATCTGTGTGTGGAGGAACATTGAGCATCAGCAGAACCCTGGGAATTTGGGCTGAAGATTAAGCCATGTCTATAGGGATGGCTATTTTTAAGTGGTCTCGTATGAAGGGTGTGGACAGTGGAATGATGGACCTTGCAAAAGATGCTCACACCTTTTATTCCCAGAACCCAAAGATGTGGTGGTACCCAACATAGCAAAAGATATTTTCAGAATGGGCTAGGGCTATAGACTTCAAGATGGGGAGTTTTTGTTTTTTGTTTTTTTTAATCTGTAATCCTACAGATTGTTCAAAGCAGAAATGCCCTTCCTGCCTGGAGGGATAGGGGTAGGGTCTGAGGAATTGGCAGGGAGAGGGAGCCTTGCTGCCCTTGTCTATGGAGGAAGGGACCACAAAACAGGAGACATAGAAAAGGAATTCTTTATAGAACTATGAAAATGGGTCCAGCTCTGCTACACCCCAATTTTAGCCCATCAAGAGCCTCATTAGATTGCTAGCCCTTTAATGTTATAGTAACAAGTTTAGGATAGAGTAAGTCTTTGAGTTTATAGAAAGTTTACAACAATAACATAAAATGAATATGTAGTGGCTATTCCTGGTTGTCAACTTGACTATATTTGGAATGAACTACAATCCAGAATTGGAAGGCTCATCAGTGACCCTTATCTGGATGCTTGGAGATCCTTATCTGGATCTTGGTTTGGAGATCTTGAGCCATAGTGGCCATGGATTCCAGAAGATTGAATCTCCGAGTTTAAGGAACACACCTTTAATCTGGGCTACACCTTTCATCTGGGATTAAAGGTGTGGTGGAACACACCTTTAATCTGGGCGACACCTTCTGCTGGAGACAATATAAGGACATTGGAAGAAGGGAGTCTAGCTCTAGCTCTTTCTCCTTCGCCTGCTTGCTGCGTGAGACTGAGTAACTGCTAGATCCTTGGACTTCCATTCACAGCTGCGACTGAACAATTGTTGGGAATTGGGCTGCCGCCTGTAAGTCATCATTAAATTCCTTTACTATCTAGAGACTATCCATAAGTTCTGTGACTCTAGAGAACCCTGACTAATACAGAATATAAGCAAAAATTTTCAAGTGTAAGAACAAAAGTATATTATTTGTGGGGAAATGGATACAATTGAATATAATCATATTAAGTGAATTAGACCAAACTCAGAAAGCCTTATGTTTTCTCTCACACATGGGTCTTGGATTTCTTATGGGCACGTAAAGTCATGTATGTATATGCAATGGTTAGTGTTGTCAACTTGATAGAATCCTGTGGGCATTATCTTGGCTGCTTTAAGTGAGTGGGGAGACCGGCACACTGTGGGTGGGGCCATTCCTTCTCTGGGCCTGTGTGCTATAAATGGAAGGAGGGGGCTGAGCAGCCTGCGTTTGTTACTCTCTGCCTCTCTAGTGCAGATGCACCATGGGCATCTGCTTCAGGCTCCTGTCCTCTGACTTCCCCACCTTGCTGGTCTGTGAGCTAAAATAAAGCCTTTCTCCCTTTTGTCAGAGTATTTAATCACAGTCATAAACAGAGAATCTAACATAGTATATACATACATATATATGTATATATGTGTATGTATATAGGTATGTGTATATATGTATACATGTATGTGTATATATAATCTTGTGTATTGTATGGATTATGGCTGTATCACCTGTCAATTAAAAAGCCCATGGCCTATGGCTTAGGCAGGAAATAGGAGGTGAGACATCTGAAGGAGAAAGAATTCTGGGATAAATCCAGGCAAAAAATCTGTCTGGGGAAGATGTGAGGAGATGGACCCCTGGTACTTGAGCACAGGTAGCCAGCCACATGACAGAATATAGATTAGAATAAATGGGTTATCTTAAATTCTGATCTAGTCAGAGTAGAGCCTAGCTATATGGCCAAGGCATTTGCAAGTATATTTTAAGTCTGAGTTTTATTTATAGAAGTGTGAGGCTGGAAGGAAGAACTGGACCTAAACTTTATATATATACGCACATACACATATATATGTATATACATTTTTATATGCTTTCACATTATATATATGACATGAAAGTAAAACTGTCGAGAAGAGATGTCCAACCTGCTGACATTGTCACTGCCAGCTACAAGTCTGTTGGGTTCCATTCACAGCCCTCCTGGGTATATGTGGTCCACAGGTCACAGGCTGTCATGCCTGGCAGGGTGATAAAAGGGAGAAAAGTGAGAGCAGGGGTTTATGGGGGAATATGCTCAATGTTCAATATATGCTTATGTGAAACTGTCCTCATAAAATATAGAATCATGAACAATGAAAAAAATTGATTTTGTAATAAAAAGCAGCTTTAGATCTCACCTGGACAGGAGAGCCTAACCCGCGATTCTCTGACAGAAACCTGCCTTCCCTGCTGCCTGATGGCAGAGCACAGGTTTGCAGACTACCTGAACATGAACCTGAAATTGCACCTCGCTGCTGACAAATGTGGCTGCTTGGCACAGAGGGCAGAGCACCTCACCTCAAGGACTGGATTCTGAGAGGCCTTGTAACTACAACATGACACTCTAAGGAATGCAAACATGAAATGCCAGGCAATTGGAAATGGGGGGTGGGTGGGCAGAAGGGGGTATGTATGCTGAGTAACTTTGTCTATAATGCTGGATGAATTAATGGCTTCTCCAAACCCTAGAATTCCGTCATTTTTGAGTGACCTCTGTAGAAGATGGCATCTGTCTTGCCATCTGACCTAATTTTAACAAAATGAGCTCATGGTTTCTGATTCACACTTTTGGCTTGAACTGGCTGGCAGAAGCTATTGGTTCAGTCTGCTGATATGGGCTCTTCCGCCAGTCCTGTCTGCTCCTGATGCTGTGTTGTCCCAGTAACTGTTGGATTCTGTCTTCATTCTAAGTTTTAGGTGCTTTAAACCTAATCCTTTCCTGCTAAAAGGAGAGCTTGGCTTCATGTTGGAAATTAAAGAATTAGCTGGCCTCTAAAGCTATTAAAATATCCCTTCAAGGCTTTTAAAGCTGATTCTGCATCTAGTTGGGTGGTGTGGGGGTGCTTCTAGCCCCTGGGCCTTAAGCTTCAGCAAGCGCTGGAGTGCATGCAGAAACTGTCTCCAGAGAAGGCTGACAATGAGGCCGGGCGCTGAGTGGTCTTGGGTAGACAGTAAAGTCAGGGATGGGACCAGGAGGAAAGGTAAATAGGAAAGCTCTATTCCTTGAAGGCCTGCTAAATGAATTCCAGTCCCACGAATCTTCCTAATTACTCCTATTCTTCAAAATGTTGTATATACTTCAGTCACAGAAGCTGCGGTTTTAATTACCTGAATGTGTTTCTGAAAGATTAACCAGAGATGCAAGAGAGATTATGGGAAGAATTCAGTGAACGCTTCAGAAGGCAATGGCGTGAAAATATGGTGATAATATCATGCCTTGTAGACAGCAAACGGTAGAGGTGTTATTTTTTTTTCCCCACAATCCCAGAGAGAGAGGGCTGAAAAGATCAGAAAGGAAGCAGGAAAAGTGTAGGCTATCGGGAAGGAGAGAGTCGGTCGGTTCTCAAGACCTAAATCTTCCAAAAGCAAAGAAGTAATCCCCATGTGCACTTAGTGTTTCAGTCCTTGGGAATCTTTGAAGGATATGATATTATTGAAATTATTACATCCAGGGGCTGGAGAATTGGTTGAGCAGTTGCACTGGCTGATCTTCCAGAGGCCCCAAGTTTAATTCTTAGTATCCACACAACAGTTTACATCTGTATTCTGGTCCCAGAGGAATACAGCATCCTGTTTTGGTCAGGCACTGCATCCATGGGGTACACAGGCATACATGCAAGCAAAACACCCATGCACATAAAATAATGATTTGTAACTAATTATTATACTCAATGTATCATATCTGGAAAGCAATTATTTTAATCTATGAATTTGTATTTTACCCAGATTCTAAAAATATGTTGGCTATTATTTGAATATCGAGTAATCAGCGGATGTAATTTAAAAAAGAGTAGGGTTTTAAACTAACTTTTGGTGAGCAAGATGATATTTCAGGCAATGCTATTGATACATGTGTAAAATGGGTTCTATGTATACTGATGGCCCAAATACATAAAACATATAGCCAAAGATGAAGTGAAAGATAAGTGTCAGTTGTCTGATAACCAAAGCAGCCTGCATTCCCAACTTACTACCAGCCACCTCTCAGTGACCTTAGCTTCACTATGTGGTAATCGAAAACCCATAGATAGTGTACTTATACATCAGCTTCCCTCTAGCACCCAAGACAGCTGGCCCCGTGAGTGTTGTTGACATATCCCGTTTCACATCATCAACATGAAGTTACTGAGCAGAGTTGGAGGAAGATATTGTGATGGGCAATCTCAGTTGTCAAGTTGACTACAACCAGAATCAACTAAAGCCCAAGATGCTGGCTGCTTGTGTGATTATTTGAGGCAGGAAGGCACATCCTAAATTCGGGCCACACCTTGGGGAGACAGCCTAGATAAAAGGTCATGTAGGGAGGAATCTTCTGCTTGTTGTCTAATTAGACCAGCAGCTCTTCAGGAATCCTCCAGGACTGAGACTGCTGAGACACCTAGTGCTGTGGACCGGACAGCTACCGGGTTATCAGTCTTTCCAGTGTGAGCGCCAATGCACCATTGTTGGACTGCCCAGACCACAGCCTGTGATCCAGTCTAACAAATGAACACACACACACACACACACACACATCTATATATCTATGCATGTATATATCTACATACATATTTTTATATAGTCACACATGTATATATTATACATATATGCCATATGTATGTATATATGTGTGTATGTATATATAGATATGTTTTTATATATGCATATATATATGCATATGCATATATATATGAACTGGTGCCACTAGTTCCAGATTCCGACATCTGCATTTACTCTCACATACATGTATGCGCATTCAGCAGACTGCAGTTGCTTGCTTCACTGAGCCAGAGTCTTGGACAACTGTGTCTTATTTGTGACATCAAGGACACATGTTACAACAATGAATACAAAGTTTCTTGAATACAAAGTAAAATAGTCAATGAGTATCTCTAATTAACTTCCTTTTTATTTGTCCTAACAACAGAATCTTCATTTACTATGATGGGTAGAAGTTTTAATAATAGTTTCAAATATAATTGCAACATGGCTCATATTGCCATGGGCCCTGCTATAAGTTTCGTTTATTTAATACCCAAACACAGATATGTATAAATATCAAATGTGATTTTGAACCAAAGGTTTTTTTTTATATTTATTTTTTATTCGATATTTTCTTTATATACATTTCAAATGCTATCCCGAAAGTTACTTATCCCCTCCCTCCGCCCTCCTCCCTTACCCACCCACTCCCACTTCTTGGCCCTGGTGTTCCCCTGTACTGGGGCATATAAAGTTTGCAATACCAAGGGGTCTCTCTTCCCAGTGATGGCCGACTAGGCCATCTTCTGCTACATATGCAGCTAGAGATACGAGCTCTGGGGGTACTGGTTAGTTCATATTGTTTGAACCAAAGTTTTGGTGCTTTTGTGTAATTTACACATTGTTTGGAAATTCCACTCACAGGGAGTCCATTTCTGGATTTTTCATGAGGTAGGGGCCACATCCACATGGGAAGAGATGCCTTTTAATTCACAGCAAGGTGTTACCCGTTAGCCAAGTTCTGTATCCAGGTTCTATGCCTGCCTGAGGCATACTGAGAGACACAAGGGAGTATTATTCAGGGTTCTCTCGAGTAACAACTTATAGAATGAATATCTGTTTATATATAGAAAGGGGCTTTCTTAGAATGACTCACAGGCTGTGGTCCATTTAATCCAACAATGATGGCTATGAATGGAAAGTTCAAGAATTTAGTAGTTGCTCAGTCCACATGGCTGAATATCTCAGCTGGTCTTCAGTATATGTAAGAACCCTGAAGGAGCAGGCTCTAAATGCCAATGAAGAAACGGACTTGCAAGGGAGGTGAGAGCAAGCAGGCAAAGAACAAAAGCTTCCTTCTTCCATGTCCATATATAGGCTTCCAGCAGAAGGTGTGGCCTGGATTAGAGATGGGTTTTCCCAGCATAAAAGCTCCAGATTAAAGGGGAGTGTGTGTCTTCCTACTCAAAGATCTGATCAGAAGTGGGTCTTCCCACTTCAGATTAAGCAAAGATCCCTCACAGGTGTGCCCTCTATTTTTGGGTTTTGGTTCATTCCAGATGTAGTCAAGTTGGCAACCAAGAATAGCCACTGCAAAGGGCATCCTTTAAAAATCTGCTTGGTCAGGATGCTGCACACTAGGAAGCATGGAGCTGTCTCCTTCCTTCATGGTCTAATACTTCCATCTAGGCCAAGCTATCTCCCACTGCCGTCTTCTCTGGGAGACCATGCCTATGTCTTGGATGAGTATGGAAGAGTCCTGCAGTAGGATGTAGGATGGTCCTGCACACGGAGCCTCTTTACGTTAGGTCGGGTTACCCAGGACACCGTGGTCCCCTTAACACAACTGTTTTAAAACATTTCCTTTTCTCTGAGTCCCCCAAGACTCCGAATTAACTTGAATGAATTCTCTTAATCTGAGCCAGTGTTTTAGAAAGCTTTTAATACTCTAAATCACTTTGCACATACTAACAGCTTAACACTCACTTGTGATGGGAAAATTTACCTCAGAACATGCATAGATCGTGACTGTTCCCGGAGTCTTTGGGGATGAGGGCTTTTGTCTGTGATGTAGCAAAGTAATTTAGCAACTCAGGGAAATGGAAGGGTTTTATTCTAATAGATGTTTTCTACTTGCCCCCTTTCATTTACTAATAAATACTTCTTGGCACAGATGTTTCTGTGTTGGCACAGGTATGGGAATGCGTTGTGGCCTCCTGTCCTGTCCAGGAGCTATTTATTATTCTCCCAAAGTCCATTCCATGGAAGAAAGGTGGGTTCCTGGACACTGGAGGGGAGGCCAGCACTCCAGAGACAATGGGAACCAGGCAGGAATCCTGAAGCTCAAACTGAGAAGTCCCAAGATTGCAGCAGAGAAATGGGGTGTCTTTGCCACATCCACTAGTTGCATACAAATAGGTCCCCATTGACCCCAGGGCAATCAGAATGTCTGAAGACTGTAAGACTTCAAGAATGTCACATGAGAAGTTGCTACGTGATATTTTGGATTGAGACTTCAGTAAGGGTTGAGGTTAGACACTGAGTTACTTCTTGTCAGCCACGGTAATTAATTGTCGCCTCAGGAGATCGCATAATTACCTCCTAAGTAGAGATGGCTGCTTGTCGGGAATGATTAGGTGAAGCCTAACAGGAAGTGGGAGGCTGGAGACGACCATTCTTGCAAATTTAGACAAAACGGGGAGCAAAACCAAACAAACAGGGCCTTTCTTACAACCCCATTCCGTGTGCCAAGCAACAAATGCATCCTTTTGCATACTTTGTGCTTTTACTTTATGAGGCAGAGACTCTGTTTTGTGTTATTTGAATTATTATTTCTATATCATATGAACAGTGTGAATGGAATAGTTGTAATTCAGGGGTCTGCTACTAAAAGCAACTACTATTGGGAGAGCCCTGGGGCTATTTGTAATTTGATGCTAATTCAGTTCTCTGGGGAGGGGCTGCAAACAAGGAATGAGTCAGCACTCAGGTGATTTCCGGTAAACCTTCTCCCCACAGTAATTTGTCAAATAAAGGTAGAGCCAGTGATTGGGCAGAGGAAGGGGAGATGGAGCTGAAAGTTGGGAGAAGAAGGTGTGGAGAGATGGAGGAGGGAGGTGGAAGGAAAGTGGAGCAGAAGTGTGTGGCTTGGAGAAACCGCAAGTTCTAAGGGGTCTCATAGTTGGGGAAGATGGTAGTGTAGTGGTAGATTTGCCCAATGTAGGCTCACAGCTTGTATTGGTATTGAGTTGTGTTTTCATTGCCAGGGAATATTTGGGTTGGAGATTTACTGCAACAAACTACTGCACTCGAACTTAGTTTAATGGCCTAGAAGTGATACCTGGAGGAGCTATTGTGGGGCCTTCTTAATCAAATGTAACACGGGTCTCTAAGGCAAGACTCTCCTCATCTACTAGCTGACTTTAAGGCAGAAACTTCAGGGAAAATGAGAAGACAAGGGTGGGCTGTGGCTGGCTACTGTCCCTCTACATGTCTAACCTAGACCCACAGAGAGCACACACCTCACAGGCTTGGTGAGTCCCACAGGCTTGCTCTGGCTACATCATGATGTGCGAGAAGAATTCTGAGCATCATTGTGCAATGGGGAAACTGAGGCAGGAGAGATCTTGAGTCACTCACTTATGACCTCCAAGCTCTGGGATGGAGAGCTGCTACATTCTTTATGCTGTTTTCTTGTTGGGTGTTTGCTTGTTTTGAGATAGGCTCTTATGCAGTCCAGGCTGACCTTGAACTTGCTCTGCATCTGAGAATGAATTTGAACTTTTTAATCCTCTCCTCTCTACTTCAGAAATGCTGGGATTGTAGTGTGGGTCACCATGCTGGTTTTATGGACTGTGGGGAATCCACCCCAGGCTTAGGCATGCACGCTGACAATTGAGCTCCGCTCTCAGCTTTAAGAGTCTTATTAAACTAATGCAATTTACACATTTTTCTGTTTTCCTTTCCTTTCCTTTCCTTTCCTTTCCTTTCCTTTCCTTTCCTTTCCTTTCCTTTCCTTTCCTTTCCTTTCCTTTCCTTTTGTTTGTTTTGTTTTGGTTTCTTAAGACAGGCTGTCCTGGAACTCACTCTGTAGATCAGGGTGGACTCGAACTCGGAGATCTGCCTGCCTCTGCCTCCTGAGTGCTGGGATTAAAGGTACACACCACTGTCTAACTATTTTAGCCCTTTTCAAGGAAATTATCTAAACTTTCATTCTCAGATAAACGGGGCCAGCTCAGTTTAAGACGAGTTTGGTTTGAAAGAGCCTATCTGATACATAGCATTATTTTCTTTTTTTTTTTAATTAGGTATTTTCTTCATTTACATTTCCAGTGCTATCCCAAAAGTCCCTCATGCCCTCCCCTACCCACTCCCCTACCCACCCACTCCCACTTCTTGGCCCTGGTGTTCCCCTGTACTGAGGCATATAAAGTTTGCATGACCAATGGGCCTCTCTTTCCACTGATGGCCGACTAGGCCATCTTCTGATATAGCATTATTTTCTTAAAGAAAAAAAAAAAAGCAAAGAGTATTTTCTGAACAAAGAAACATTTATAAAACATGATTTGTGTCTCTAGCCAGAAATCCCTGCATGAGTTAAATATTTTGACGATCAAGGCAAAGACCTTTTGATAATGATGAAGCTAACCCCTCCCGGATTGGTTCCGTTTGCACAGGATATAATCAAAACAACACAGGGACGTTCACTTGCTTCCTCCCGCAGGGAGGCTCGCTGAGTGGCCCAGCAACCGGAAGCAGCCGAGGTATCTTACGTGGAGGCCTGTTGGTAAATTATGATTTGTTTCATGCTGCCTTGGCCTTTTAGAGAGCATTTTTTTTCCACTGGGTTTGGGCTGTGTGTGAGAGTCTCTTGCAGTCCCTTAGTCGGTGCCTCTGATGCACATGTTTGGATGTTCTACACAGGTAAGGACAGGGGAAGTACGGGGGTCACCGCACAAAGGCATGTTACCTGTTTGGTCCAACTTGAGAAGTGTTATTTTCCCACTCAGACTTGTCCAGGGAAATATAACTTTATTTTTATACTCATTTATCCATTTTATAAAAAAGTTTTTGATGATATATTTGTATTTTTTGTGTATAATGTTCTGCCTGTTGTAACTTTAATTTTTTCAAATGCCTCTTCTTTTTTTTTTTTTTTTTTTTTCCTTTTTTTTTTTTTCCATTTTTTATTAGGTATTTAGCTCATTTACATTTCCAATGCTATACCAAAAGTCCCCCTTACCCACCCACCCCCACTCCCCTACCCACCCACTCCCCCCCTTTGACCCTGGCGTTCCCCTGTACCGGGGCACACAAAGTCTGCGTGTCCAATGGGCCTCTCTTTCCAGTGATGGCCGACTAGGCCATCTTTTGATACATATGCATCTAGAGTCAAGAGCTCAGGGGTACTGGTTAGTTCATAATGTTGTTCCACCTATAGGGTTGAAGATCCCTTTAGCTCCTTGGGTACTTTCTCTAGCTCCTCCATTGGGAGCCCTGTGATCCATCCATTAGCTGACTGTGAGCATCCACTTCTGTGTTTGCTAGGCCCCGGCATAGTCTCACAAGAGACAGCTACATCTGGGTCCTTTCAGTAAAATCTTGCTAGTGTATGCAATGGTGTCAGCATTTGGAAGCTGATTATGGGGTGGATCCCTGGATATGGCAGTCTCTACATGGTCCATCCTTTCATCTCAGCTCCATACTTTGTTTCTGTAACTCCTTCCATGGGTGTTTTGTTCCCACTTCTAAGGAGGGGCATAGTGTCCACACTTCAGTCTTCATTTTTCTTGAGTTTCATGTGTTTAGGAAATTGTATCTTATATCGTGGGTATCCTAGGTTTTGGGCTAGTATCCACTTATCAGTGAGTACATATTGTGTGAGTTCCTTTGTGATTGTGTTACCTCACTCAGGATGATGCTCTCCAGGTCCATCCATTTGGCTAGGAATTTCATAAATTCATTCTTTTTAATAGCTGAGTAGTACTCCATTGTGTAGATGTACCACATTTTCTGTATCCATTCCTCTGTTGAGGGGCATCTGGGTTCTTTCCAGTTTCTGGCTATTATAAATAAGGCTGCTATGAACATAGTGGAGCATGTGTCCTTCTTACCAGTTGGGGCTTCTTCTGGATATATGCCCAGGAGAGGTATTGCTGGATCCTCCGGTAGTACTATGTCCAATTTTCTGAGGAACCGCCAGACTGATTTCCAGAGTGGTTGTACAAGCCTGCAATCCCACCAACAATGGAGGAGTGTTCCTCTTTCTCCACATCCTCGCCAGCATCTGCTGTCACCTGAATTTTTGATCTTAGCCATTCTCACTGGTGTGAGGTGGAATCTCAGGGTTGTTTTGATTTGCATTTCCCTGATGATTAAGGATGTTGAACATTTTTTCAGGTGCTTCTCTGCCATTCGGTATTCCTCAGGTGAGAATTCTTTGTTCAGTTCTGAGCCCCATTTTTTAAGGGGGTTATTTGATTTTCTGAGGTCCACCTTCTTGAGTTCTTTATATATGTTGGATATTAGTCCCCTATCTGATTTAGGATAGGTAAAGATCCTTTCCCAGTCTGTTGGTGGTCTTTTTGTCTTATAGACAGTGTCTTTTGCCTTGCAGAAACTTTGGAGTTTCATTAGGTCCCATTTGTCAATTCTCGATCTTACAGTACAAGCCATTGCTGTTCTGTTCAGGAATTTTTCCCCTGTGCCCATATCTTCAAGGCTTTTCCCCACTTTCTCCTCTATAAGTTAGATTCAATGCAATCCCCATTAAAATTCCAACTCAATTCTTCAACGAATTAGAAGGAGCAATTTGCAAATTCATCTGGAATAACAAAAAACCGAGGATAGCAAAAACTCTTCTCAAGGATAAAAGAACCTCTGGTGGAATCACCATGCCTGACCTAAAGCTTTACTACAGAGCAATTGTGATAAAAACTGCATGGTACTGATATAGAGACAGACAAGTGGACTAATGGAATAGAATTGAAGACCCAGAAATGAACCCACACACCTATGGTCACTTGATCTTCGACAAGGGAGCCAAAACCATCCAGTGGAAGAAAGACAGCATTTTCAACAATTGGTGCTGGCACAACTGGTTGTTATCATGTAGAAGAATGCGAATCGATCCATACTTATCTCCTTGTACTAAGGTCAAATCTAAGTGGATCAAGGAACTTCACATAAAACCAAATGCCTCTTCTTAATGATGATTCTTAAATGCTTTAATCTCCCTTTTAGCCCACCACCCACCAGAGGTAGTGGGAAAGAAAGGATACGGGAGAAGTGGACCTGTTTAGAAAGGTTCTTTGGAGCAACGCTCATCTGTATTGTCTGGAAATCAGCAGTTCAGTTCCCGGGTTAGCAGAGGCAGCTCCATCCACTCACACACACTTCACAGATACACCAGCAGTCCAGTTCAGCAGAGGTGGGATAGCAAACAGGAATCAGCAGCAGTGACACTACCTAGCAGAGACAGCCAGTGACGGGGCTGAGCTAGGCTTGCTTATAGAACTAGCTCTGCGATGCTTGGTGGTCTAGAGTCTTCAATAATCTTTGATTTGATAAGAGAGGCACCGCTGAGAACTTCTCCTTCTTTGATTGCTATTTGACTGTTCTCTGTTTTCTGAGGCAGGCCTCTCACTGAGCCCAGGACTCATAGATTCAGCTGGTCTCCCTTGGCCATCTTGTCCAGGGACCACCCCACTCCCATCTCCGGGTTTGGGGATTATAAGCAAGCTGCCACCCTCAGTCGACTTCTCTGTGCGTGACGGGGATCTGAATTCGGATCCTCGTGTTTGTGTGGCAAGCATTTCATCCATAAAAATGTCTGGATACTGTGTTTAATATTGAGAAAACAAGAAGGAACACTTAGTGTTTAAGAATTCTAAATGCAGAGCATTTCATTTTCAGAAGAGCAAAAGCACTCAATTGTGTGGTGGAACGAAGACGGGCAGTAAGCCCTACCCGGCCCATTGGCTCCTGAGCAAACACAGGGGTTACAAATTCATTCAAGCTCTAAACTAACATTAAAATAATAGAATGATCGTAGTTTCCCACATCCTGGGTATTTGTTTTAGAGGAAGACAATATTGAAATGATGAAAAACTAAAATTTTAACTATAATTCCTAAAAAAAAAAAAAAAAAAAAAAAACCCGAAAAGGTATTGGTAGGTCCGTGTGGTTGGTAAGGGTGCTAGGAGTGTCACGTGTTGATTCAGGATCACATTGGTGAGTCTCAATGTTCTCCTCCACGGCTGCATGAAATTCCTTCAGGTCTAACCCTGACACCCAAGTCCTTCTCTGGTCTCCATGGGATTGTGGAGACCCCATCTCGCTCCCCTTCTTGGCTAGCGGTCCTGTCCCTTGTTTCTAGCTGCCCACTGACTCTCCCATCAGCATACACTGGCTGTGTTTTCTGTACTCAGTTTCCTGGTTTGTACTTTTAACTCTGGCAGAGAGTCTCCTGTCTGAAATAGTACTGATCCCATGGCTGTACAAAACGTCAACCTTCAAGGCCCCAACAAGCTTCCCTTACCCTTTGCAGTTCCAGTCTGTGCTACAACGACCTAGATAATGGCCGGTGTGTGGGACACATTGGCAGGCAGTGCGCATGCAAAAATGGACTGAACGCGACCTTTTGCTAGTCCTATGGGGGACCTCACAGACAAAGGTCGGGGAGCAGTATGCATACAATGTGATGCACACAATATGGGCACAGTCAACGTGATGGGGAACGAGGCTGAACAGCTTCTGACTACTCAGGATTCCTGTGTGACCTCATTCGGTATGATCATGCCTTGCCACATGTGTTCTGTCTTACCCCTATTTCACCTGTTTCTTGTGCACTGTGGCCATGTGGCCATATTGTCTGGCTCAGTGCTACACACACAGGTGACAAGCAATTAATGCGAACAGAATGCATAAATGATTTCCCCTTCGAGAGTTCATTTTAAGCCAGGCCTGGTGGCACATGCCTTTAATCCCAGCACTTGGGAGGCAGAGGCAGGCGGATTTCTGAGTTCAAGGCCAGCCTGGTGTACAGAGTGAGTTTCAGGACAGCCAGGGCTACACAGAGAATCCCTGTCTCGAAAAACCAAAAAAAAAAAGACTTAATTTTAAATATAATAAATGACACACTAACATTTCCCCCGGTGAGTGTTTCTTATTAGAATAGTGTGGTAGCTGAAAACAGAGCAGTTTCCACAGATTGTGGTAGGAAAAGAAAAGAGCTCTGAGGATTTCTGTCAGAAATGCAAATCAGATGTGCTGCTGTTCCAAGTGCGACACACAAGGTGGCACGTGCAATATGCAACTCCGGAAGCTTTAATTTGGGGTGCGCTCAGTTCTACCTGGCTGAGCAGGGCATCTGCGTGGGAACTGGGGACAGAAAGGACAGCAGATGAAGATGTCAGTCCTGCTGAAGAATCGTCTACAACTGTGGCTCTGCTCCCAGTTTATGGTGACACAGATGCTACTCTTTCTGCACAAATTTCAGAGGGTTACTGAAGAGACACCATTGTGTGAGGGGCGAGTACAGCTTTAAGGGTGCAATTAGGAGCTGGAAGTCTACTGTTTCATGCCTGAGAAAACATGAAGCAGAATGTGTATTTATGTGAGGAGAGAGAGCATAGGTATTGCTTAGCAAATATGCGGTCCTGTTAGAAATGAGGAAGGTGTGACACCCCACAGACAAATTTTTTCCCCTGCATGATAATATTAAAGAAGCCCTGAAGACGAAGTAAGTAGAGAGTATTGAGGACTGAGGATAAATGAGAACTGAAGCCACTTGATCTTACCAGGTTTTCTGTCTGGTATCACTGTTCACTGTCCCACAAGTGGGATCTAATGTCATTGTTAATTTCTGGATGTGACCTGATTTAAAAACAGAAGTGTCCTCCTTTCTCTTTGTTCCTAACTGACATGTGGGCTTGGCCACTACAGACCAGAAGCTGCCATTCCAGCTCCAGACTATTAGGAGCCAGAGGTAAACTTCAAGTCTTCTTGAGGCAATAGTTACACACCATGGAAACAGAATGTAGGTCTACAGCCTATTTAGCCAGAGAGGAACAAAGAGAAACTCTTTATATGGCTGTTATGGTAACAATGGACACAAAAGTTATTACGGGTTACAACCTGAAGATGGTTTTGTCTGATACTAAAAGTCCTTGTTCAATACCGGTTTCTTTGCAGTAATCCTTAGCAAATGAAGTCTTTCAGCTGCTATTAAGAGAAAATAAAGGGGCTGGGGAACTGACTTAATGGCCAAGCATTTGTGTGAGCACCAGGGTGAAAGCATGGGGACCTGGGATCGATCCCTGGCACCCACGGTAAAAGCCTCAGGTCACACTGCATTCTGCAGTCCCAGGGCTGGATGGGCAGAGGTAGATAGATCTCTGGGGCCTGTTGGCCAAGGAGAGAGACAATGTCTCAAAAACGAGATATACACAGCCTCTGAGGAATACCACCTGAGGATTCTACAAACTTCTGCACCTACCTACATGGGGGCGCGTGTCTTCCAGAGGGTCAGGGGTTGTCTGTTCAGCCAGCTTAAATGGAGAACATATATATGTTCCTCCAGTGCAGGGGGCTTGAGTGCTGACTTACTCAGGCCTGCAATCAGGGGCTGAAAGGCCTGAACCTCCTCAAACCCACGGTAGCAATGATCCTGGGACTAGTATGTCCCTGCAATGCTACGAAGACTTCCTTTCTCACTTAGGAATGGGTCTGCAGCCCATAAGACGGACACTTGTCAGAAGGGGGCTGGGTGGGGCAATGGATGTCTCCAGGGAAGGCAGAGCTTGACCCCAGCCTGCTGGAGCCCACATCTATTCTATCAGTGACTCAAGATAAGTAAACCTGGTTGGGCTGAGCACCAGGGGCCAGGTACCAGGGGCCATTTCTATCTAAGAGAGGGCCTGTGTGGGCTGGGAAGGTAAGTGGATGGAGCAGAGGCTTCCTGTTGTTGGTTTCCTGAACTTTCTGGGGTTACTTCGTCCCTGCTGATGTCTGATTATATATCGATGGTGTTTAAAGCGGTGCTCAGTAAAGTCAAAGCCTCCCCAGAAAGCGGTTTCTTTAAACCATGTTCCTTATTGAAGTTTGGTGCTTTGGGGAAAATCGTACAGACACAGTCTCTGGTTCTCTTTAGAATATGCATGGGCCCCTCAAAACATCAATATTGAGACCTTAAAAAAAGAATCTGCTGGCATCCAAGATGTGAAGTGGTTTCCCTTTAGCCCACCCTGGGAAGTGGTTTCCTGGGTCAATGACTCAGGGTAGCAGAGATTTTATCTCTTTAATCCTATCTCTCCACTCCAGCCTTTCTCATTGATTAGATACTTCCTGCACTTCACAGGGGCACACTGCTGCCCACACAAAGGCCTGGCAGCCTGCGCCTCCTGAAAGGGTCTTTCAGAGGCTTGCTTTGGTTTAGTCTTATTTCTTTCTGAGTAGCAGCCATCTCCTAAAACCAGCCTTAGCTGTCATCTCGCTGCGTGTAAAGCCTCTTGCGGGGATGGGTGTAAAGACTGGTAAATCAGTAACTAACTGCTGGCTTCTTGTCTGTCCAGAGCTCTTCACATTCTTTAAAGATTCAACAGGTGACATTTCGTCTCCTGCCCACATGAGACCGAACTACACGGTGATTGGCTTGGGAGCTTTTTCTCCTAACAACTCTTCCAAATGATAGAGCCGTGACAGCACACCGGCCTGCTTACATGAAGAAGCATGCTTCATATTGAGGGAGGTGGGATATAAAACCCCTCTCTTGTGGTCTGGCAATGAAGTCTAGGGAGGAGGGTCCCTCCCTGTGATAGGTAGAGCACTTGCCTGGCACACACAATGACACTGCAGAAACAGGGTACAGAAATGTGCAATTGTAATTCCTGGACTTGGGAGACAGGACGGGAGTGGGGGGTCAAAAGTTCAAGGTCATCATCCTACATGACAAGTTCCAGACCAGAGACTGTCTAAGAAAGTGAAAACAAAACAAACGCCCCTGAAATCTGTTATGGCTTGTGACAGTCTTTCAGAGGAAGGTCGTCTACGTAGTAGCTACAGGAACAGTTAAGAGAAGCTCTCTCAATGATAGGCCTGTCATTTAACATGTGTACCTGAAAAGAACTGGGAAAAATTTTTGGTTGACATCAAATTCCTAGGCTGTCTGTAAGAGCGAGACTGTAACCAATATGGCTTTGTAAGGAAGAACTTGTGAGGGGGTAATTCTATCTTCTTCCTAAAGAGTGTGGAGAGCAGCATAACTCGACTCGGGAGAAGCAGGTGTCCTGGGCTAGCTCCCGTTTCTACAGAGAGGAAGGAGAAAATTGCTTTCTTTGTGGAAGTGCAAGCCCACTTGACAAATGAGCTCCCGGAGGGCTTCAGAAGTTGTGCCTCCCTCACACAGCTCCTTCCTTCAAGATTCTTCAAGCCAGCTCAAGAGCAGGGGGAGGCGGGGAGAGTACATTCATTTTTGCCTGTGTTTCACCCCCACAGATTTGCAGCCTTACTGGATTTTAAAATTTTCTCTTTACAAAGCAAGTCTATAAAATGGGTATGAAACAAACAACCAAACAACCAAACAAAAAAACAAATGAACAAAAAACCATCTTGTTTTTTAGTGTGTTCAGAATATAAGCTTCCATACAGATGAGTGGGTCAGAGCCTCACATGTCCCTGCCAGAGATGCCTCCCATCGGATCTTTGTCATTCTTGCTTGAGGTGCAGTAAACTTTGAGGAACCAGCTGGTAGGGACATTGGCTCTAGTAAAAAGCAAAGCAGAGAGAAAGGCTGTTAGCCACATTGCTCCTGTGGGGCAGGTCACCAAGCCCCAGGGGCCACCAGCAGGGTGAAAAACAAAGAACAAAACTGTGTTAACTTCCAAGAGTCAGTGGATGGAGCCCATCTGGTCCCGAATATCTGCCAGTGTGAGAAAGGTGCTCTCCTACGGAGAGTTGTCTCCTTCAGGAGTGGGGTTGACCATGCTATGTGCTGATGTTGGGTCCTCAGTTGGTCTGAAAGTTAGAGTGTACTGCTTGGCTTCTCTCATGCATTGGCACACCGGGTTCTGGGCACCACAGGAGCCAGTCCCCAGTCTGTGGAATGGGAGCTAGATACACAAGACTCAGTAATAGAACACTGTGAGGCTGGAGGTCCATGAGGGACAGGAAGCTGCAGCAAATGCAGGGCCAACATAGGTAACTTAGTGGGATTTCAGGCCAGCCTGGGTTACAGAATGAGACCTTGCCTTAAAATTAGAAGTAAAAACGACTACAGCAAAATGACAGTGAGAATATAATACCTAGAATTCAGACACATGTAACGTAGCATTGGGATGTATTTTTCCTACAATTTAGGAATTACTTAAACTATTTAAGGATGACACAAAAATATTGAAATTCATTTATGTGCTTCCAGCCTCCCAATCCTCTGGATGACATGTTTCATGAAGCTTATTTCGAGAACGCAAATTAAATCTCCCAGCAGACTTCATTCCCATTTTTCTTAACTATGTCATTCAATTAAATTGGTATGACAGGAAGGTGTGCTTGATGCAGATTACAAGCTTGACGGGATGTTGAGCTGGGCCACCTGCATGCTTTGCTAATGCTGAGAATAGTGGGCAGGTTGGTGGATGTGGTCTCCACGCCTTAGCCTCTGCCAGGGCAAAGCACACGCTTCACCCCCACCCCCAATAAAACCCAAAGGATTTGGGATGGCGAATGGGTCTATGTAACGCAGGTACTTGCCAGGCTGCCTTGTCTGTGATTTTCCTTCTCTTTAGACACACGACTGGCACAACAATTGTCTATAGAGTGGTGTTGTGGTGTGATAACTCCACGCATGGGTTGTGTAACGATCAAGCCAGGGTAGCTAGCCTTTGCATCTCCTGAAACCGACTATGTGTTAGCCTACAAATACCTTCCTTTCTTTTAGTTCGTTACAAAATAGATAATCAGTTATGAACCACAGTAACTCTAGTGTGCAGTACAACATTGCTTGCATCATTATCATTATTGTATGTATACAGTGTGTGTGTGTTGCACTGGTGTTCAAGTCTTAGAACAACTTCCAGGAGTTGGCTTTCTTCCCTTGTGCTTTGGGTTCTGAGGCTAGAAGTCAGGTGAGCAGGCAGGCAAATGCTTCTACCTCCTGAGCTATCTCTCAGGCCACGTTGCTTGTATTTTTAACACATAACATTATTAAGTTCTTTTAGTATATATTTCAGGCATTTAATTAAGAAAAATTGTAGCTCATAATATCAGGAACAGTAGTCTTTTATGTTACAATAAAGTAAAAATATTCTAATTACATGTTTGGAAACCTACGTTAAAGAAGGTTTTAAACTGCAAATAAAATCCCCCTCCTCTCATATCCCTCCCACCATACCCAAACAACCACCTTTCATGGTTAATAATAATAATCCAGATAAGATTTTATAATTCTATGAGGACCAATTTTGTTCTTGACTCTTTTCACTTAATTCTATTCTATTAAAAATTAATCTACATGAAGGGCAGAGACTAACCTTGTTCATTGTCACAGGCTGAGTCAAAACTGTATTTAACCATTGTAGTATCAGTGAAAATTTTATTGCTTCTTAGTCATTATCTATTGAGACAGAGAATGACGGAGGATATCCTGTGAGGAGCTAGGAAATAGTATCCCAGTTGGTGGAGTGCTGGATTCACAAAGCCCTGGGTTCGAAGCTTCAGTGCCTTAAACCTATACATGGGGTCACACACCTGCAACCACAAAATAATTCTGGAGGTAGAGAGAGGAAGACCAGAAGCTCCAGGTTGCCCTCAGTTGTACAGTGAGTCCAATGCTTGCCTGAGATACCCAAGACCCTGCCTCAAAGCATCAACCACATGGCTCTCGATTACTCTTCAGAAAGACCCTGATAAGCCTTTGTGATTCTGTTCATGAGGCCTATCTAATTCCAGAAGGACAGCATTGCTCTTATAGAGGGGCCAGAGACAAAGACGCACAGAGAACTTGTTAGGAGGGATGATCCCATGAGGAGGCCGAAATAGGTGGGCACCGATTCTTTATGTTCAAGGCTAGTTGGTTGCTAGCATTAGATTTCTAAAGTAAAACCTGAATGTCAATGTCAATTTAGGTCTTAGAGGAAAGTGAGAGATATCAGCTAGTACTGAACTGCCAACCTGGAGAAAGGTGAATAAGAGTCCACACTACAGGTAAGACTTGATGAGTCCTCAGAGTGACAAATGACTAGGTCGACCCATTTGGGGTCTCTGCACTGAATGTACGGGCAGGAGATTTAACATATTAAATAAAGTTTACTATTTGTGAAAAGATATTTTAGGCAGATTGATATTATACTTGGAACTTGAAGTGATTTTGAATATTGAAGCTTATTTCATTTTTATTTTATACAATCATTTAAAGTATTTCTTTGTAAACTATCAAATAATTTTCATAATAATAAGAATTCTTTGAGATTTGCCATTCTTGTAGAATTTAAAGCAAACTATTTCTTAAAATCTTTATTAAATCACATTTTGATTTTTGCCATTTAAATAACATTTTTTAAAAAAAATATTTATTTATTTATTATATGTAAGTACACTGTAGCTGTCTTCAGACACTCCAGAAGAGAGCATCAGATTTCATTACAGATGGTTGTGAGCTACCATGTGGTTGCTGGGATTTGAACTCAGGACCTTTGAAAGAGCAGTCGGTGCTCTTAACCACTGAGCCATCTCACCAGCCCTGTGTTTTTTTAAAAAAATTAATTTGATTTTTTTACTTATTCACTTTACATCCTGCTCACTCTCCCCTCCCAGTCTCCCCCTTCCATAATCTTCCCCCATTCCCTGCCTCCTTCTCCTCTGAGTTAATAGGTCCCCCTGGGTATCCCCCTGTCCCTGGCAGTTGATTTTTTTTTTTTAAACCACTGACAAGAGACTAAAAATCAGAGATTCTGCCTAAATTTGTATCCAGAAAGAATAAGGGCCATGTTCTGTTGAAAAAAAGAAGTTAAAGGGCAACAAAGAAATGTTACATGGTATGATGCATGAAGAGTCGGACACACAGTAACAACATGGGAAAGCCTCAAAAATACTGCTGCCAAGAGGGAGCAAGCGGGACGCAGTACTGACCCTGCTGATAGGAAATACCCAGACGGGAGTAACTCACAGAGCCGGAAATGAGGAGCGTGGTTTGATGAGCTTCTGTTTGCGATGGATGAAGAAACATTGGAGCAAAGAGCTGCGGTGCCTAGATAACGCTGTGGATATTTTCAGTTCTATGAGCTTGCGCATTTGCATGATTAAAATGGAAAAAATTGTCATCTATATTTACCACGATAAAAACAATGAATGGGAGAGCAAAGAATCCTGCTCTGATGGTCCCACTCTGTTTGTTACCTGTGGGTGTGGGATACTGATTGCAGTGCGAGAAGCAGAGTGGAGCGAAGGAGCCAGAATGCGCGCATTAGGAGGCCATTTTCCGGAGCTGTGGGGCGGGGCAGGGGGCGGGGCGAGCAATTTGATGCAGAGGAAGGCATGATGGAGGATGTGGCAGTACAGGCTGGAGGAAAGTTCCCTAGGGGACTGGTGTCTTGGAGAGAACAGAATGAAACAGGGCAGGAGAAAAGCCAGTGAGAACATAGTGTGTCTGTAGAGCTCCTACCAACTGAAGACAAAGGACTTAGGATAAAGGTCTAACATATGTTTGTGTGTGTGTGTGTGTGTGTGTGTGTGTGTGTGTGTGTGTGTATGTGTGTGTTAAGAAGAAATGTAGCTGCCTGTGTCCCAAAGAATCATCCAACCTCTGGGCTGGAAAGGGGAGAGAGGCTAGCACTCAGAATGCTGGGACAGGAGGACTCAGATCCACATCTTGCAAGAAGGCTCTGAATCATTTCCTGCTGGCTGGGCTCAGCTATGGTCATGTGACCTTTCTTCTTGCTGTGTGGAAGCAATTTGTTCGAATATAAAAATACAACCAAATCTCTAAATTCAACAGTCCCTTTGTGATGGTCATAATATCTGACACCATGTTTTATGTGATATATATCCACCGTGAGAAAATATTCTGCTCCCCGAACTAACTTACCCTATGAAAAGTTGGACTATGCCGTTCATTTAATAGAGACTCTTTGACCATGAGCTGTAATTCAGCACACACAGTCAATTTATGAAAATGCATCTTATCTTCTAGAATTGATCTTAAACCTATTACATATGTCTATAACAGTTTTAGAATTAAAAGGATTTTTACTATAGAAATGGACTCTCAGAAATGCAATTGAGCCCTGAGCCAGGCCCAGTGACAAGCTTTCACGACTAGTAAAAATCTACCACCCATTAAAACAGCTTCTATTCACAGCACTCAGAAGCTATCACAGAGACTCACATCTGGTCATAGTTCTGAGAAGAAGTGACAATAGCATCCTCAACCCCAAATGGGATGTCTATAACATTAACACAATACACAGGCATCATGACTGATGAAGGCATGGGGAATTGGTAAAGGAGCAAGGTAGAGGAGCAAGGGGTTGGTTACAAGTGTCTTCTGGGTATGATGGGCATGGCGTACCCACGAACTCTTCATAACTGTGGTGGCTTGCACAAGACCCACAAGTCAAGACCCCAGCATGGATGGTAGAAAGGCTCTCTAGTTGAAGAGTTATAGGTTGTCAACAACTTTGAGAGCAGGGCAGATTTCTTCAGTGACAGGTCTTCCAATATACTGAGTATCCCCAAGTGGTCACCACCACATTCATATGGCCAATACTAATTAGATTCAATAGGCCTACACGTGCGCATACACGCACATACGTATGTATGTACATATGCACACAGACACACATGCATGCAACAATAAAACTATAGGATAACATAAATTAGAGAGGGGGGATGCAAGGGAGGCATGTGGAAAGGTGGGAAGAGCTGGCAGATATGATTAAAATGCATTGTATGCGTATGAAATGCTGAAGCAAGAGTACTAAAAATACATGTGAGACAAACATAGCATATGATTTGGAAGTCATTTATCCGTTCTCCACTAAGAGGAAAACACGTGGGCCTGCTGGCTTTGAGGCTGAGATCTCGAAAGCTCATTATAACCAGTGGTATGCTACTTAGCACTTTGCATAAAAAACCATGAAGGGAACGATTTGAATCCCAAGTTGTTTCGTGAAACACCTGTCTTGGAAAACACAGTGCACAAAAGACCCTTCCTGAGCTATGGAATGGAGAAGATGCACTCTGAGCATTCTACTGCTTCAGGAAACTGCACGCTCACATACTAGAAACTTCTAATCCTACAGAAAATAAAGTTCTCCGCTCCAGCTTACCTCATGCCTGCTACTCATACATCTATCTGTCACTTCATTCCCAGTCAAGAAAGAAAAGCAAAATGGAGTCACCTTGGTTCTGGGACGCTTAAGGTAGAACAGGAGTGCCTCTGCTGGAACAGGTTTCAGAAGGTGGGCCAGGCTGCCATTGATCTCTGTCCATATCCCAAGATGTCTTTGGGCTTCCAAGACACAGACCACCACCTCTGCCTTTAGGTGGTTCTGGTGCCTGACCCAAGATTTCATGAATGCTACAACTCCATCAAAGAAGAGCTTTGGAGTGAGGGCTAAGAGTTCCCAGAGACACTAACAGCAATGAACTGCGTGGTGTATCCCCTCCACCAAACACACCCAGAGGCTGAGGCTGGTTCCGGCCTGGAACATATCAAACAGTCTTACTGTAACCTAAACCAGTAACACCACCCAACGAATGATGCAGGGGCCTACTCCTCTCCTGGTTTAAACGTTAAATGCAGAGACCCCTTTTGCTCAGCCCGTTTTCGCCACATTGCATTCCTAGCAGGCTCCAAAGAAAAGTAACATTTTATTTGGTTTCCACCTGGCTGAATTAACTTTCAGTCTGCACTTGTACTGTAATCCTGCCCCTCATTTCCTCACCTCAGCCCCAAGAACCCATGTTGCACGGTCCTCGGTTTGCAAAATGTACCCTCACCCCCACCGCCATGTCCCTATATAGTTCAAATTGACTGCCTCCTGAGTGCTGGGATTTGATGCCCAGAGCACCAGGCCTGGCCTGCTCTGTACTCCTGTATTCCAGATTTCTCTTGTTATACACATTGCAGAGGTTAAAGTGTTTGGAGTCAAGCAGAGGACATTCCAGTGTTGCAATGGTACCTGCACTGTTCTTCAGCAGAACAAAATAGGCGCAAATATAACGCGCAATACAGCTGCTCCCTGCCCTGTGTGACTGCTCAGCACCCAGAATGGGGCTACTGTAAGGAACTGAACTGTTGGTTGTATTGAGTTTGGATGTAAGAAACAGCATATGTGCATGTTGAGCATCATGACCCTAGAGAGAGGTCAGAGCATCATCAAAGTAAAACCATAAATTCAGTAGTCTCTTCAGTGAGTGTATTCTGCACTGCTCTGTGCTCTCTGTTAGCTCATAGAGCGAGACCAGGGGTCTTTGGTCAGTTTGTGACTATGATGACTCCTCCCTAACACAGAGAGTTGGGGGCTTAACATTTTGAAAGGATAAAATTAGTTCATACTTGTGTTAGCCTTTTGATGCTGTGATGAAATGCATGATAAAGAAATGTACAACGGAAGAACAGTTTTTTTGTTTGTTTGGTTGTTGTTTGTTTGTTTAGGCTGACTGTGTTGGTGCTTTCCATCCATAGTCGCGTGACTATGTCGTACATCACTCCTGTGTGCTGAGTGGAGAAAAGCAGCTCACATCAGAGGGAAGAGGGTTGCCTAGGAACAAGCTATTATTCTCAAAGAGATAGCTCAAGGAACTTTCTTCCAGCTACTAGTCTCTACTTCCAATGCCCCCGTTTGACTATGACGTGGTTCCTTCCCTGCCACCCATCCTGCCCAGCTACCCCATCACCCTCGACAGCAACCCTAGCTGGGGACCATGCACAGGAGCATCTCAGAAGATAGTTCATATCCAAACAGACTAGTACTTCCCTTTATTTAAACAAAAACTGACTAGAGACAAGTAGGACGGCCAGATCTGTGCTGGATTGTAAAGCACACACTTCAAATTGCAGAACTATCTTTCGAGGAACATTTGTCAATTGACAAACACTTTGCAGAGAAACGGTATGCAGGAGCTTGCTTGTACATTTGTGAACGGCTTCTTTAATTAAAATAAATACTCTCCAAAGCTTTCTATCTTTGCACTCCAAGCTGTCTCACAGGCAGAAAGTCTAGCAAGACTTATTTCCAATCTGCAAATGAGCCAGTCTTGGAGTTGAAATTAGATTTTTGGACACATGTCAAATAAACAAGGAATGCATATTTTTTTGACATTTCCTAGCATTGATTTTTCTTTCATAAATGCTTTTTGATGAGAAACGCTTTATAGATTAAAAATTAACATATCAACCTTGGCATGGTTCTACCCGAGGCATGTTTGTAGGTTCAGTATGGCAGAGCCTAGAGCTTTTGTGTTCAATGGCATCTATTTAGTCATCCTGATGAATGCTCATCTTGTCTGGTGTCTCCTTGCATACATCATGGTGCGAGCCACATCCAAGTGGAGTCTAGATTTTAACTCCAGTTCTTTTTGAAAGAACCAACTCATTATAGCTGACAAAAAATATTTCATTATAATTTATGTATTTTCGTAAAAATAAACCAAGATCTCCTTAAAGAGCAGCAAAGGAAGCCAGGCATGGTGGCACACGCCAATGGTTCTGGAGAGGGCTTCCTTGGCTACCTATTGAGTTTAAGGCTAGCCTGGGGTACAGAAGAGCCTGCTGCACAATCCAAGCTGAAAACCAACCTCAGGAAGAACACAGAGAACCACCCCCCTCGCCCTCACATCAGCGAATGCCTGTTGCCTTTTCATTTCTAAATTCAGCGTATGGATAAAGGGCTCTGTGTCCTACCAGCTATTTTGAGTTTTAATTCAATCATAACTTAAATCTTTGCATCTTCACTGACTCCTCCCCTACACAAAGACTGAAGGTAAGGGTCAGACTCTCACTTCACTAAAATCCCCAATAAGATCAAAGTCACCGTACTTTTTTTTTTCCGCCCCCATGCAGCATGACCATACTCTGCCTGTGTCTGTGAATCTAGGTTTAATGCTGGGTTGACAACTTAGAGCTTGCGAGACTTTAAGACCCGTTCTGAGGAATGCAGTGCAGAGTAACAGCTTTGCCTTACAGGACTCAGGAGGGGCCTGTGTTGATGAGGGACTGAGGCACATGCCACAGTGTTGCCCTTTGACCCAGCTCCCTGCTACGCAGGCACTATCTGTTAAAGAAAGGGGGACAGTTGAGGGCCTAAAGAAATGCCTTCTCATTTCCTTAGCAAAATACAGAGGAAGAGTATTTAGAGGAGGAGTGATGGCTCAGTGGTTAACAGTCTTCCAGAGGACCCGGGTTCAATTCCCACTACCCACGGGATGGAGACAGTTGTCTGTAGCTCCAGTTCTCGGGGATTCCACACCCTCATCCAGACATACGTGCAGGTGAAACCCCAATGCACGTGAAATAAAAACACATTTATAAAAAATATGCTTTTAAAGGTCTCTTTATTTTGTTTGATTTCCTTTTGGCTGATACTAAATCATGACCCTGGGTTTCTAATTTAGAATGAAAAATTATTTACTCAAATTCAGTTATTATAAAAAAATGTCTCTTGGATATATTCCAGTCCAAGATAGCACCAAATAAGACAAATACGCTTGGTTTATCGGGGACAGAGGAGGTTTGACTCTCATACTTCCCTTCATTCCTGGTCAGTGACTATGGTGGTGTTTTGTATTTGGCTGCTATTTTCCAGTATTAAACATGTCATCATTTTGCATAGCAGGCATAAAAGTTAGTGAGGTAGTTCTGATGCATTGTGAGGAGGCTGCAGAAAGAACACTGCATCACAGACATTCCTCAGGAAATCAATTAATGCTTTTATGAGCCATAGTCCAAATATGATCAAAGGCTTAGCTCAGAATGGGAATCAGGTTATTTAATCCATATATATATGTGTGTGTGTGTGTGTGTGTGTGTGTGTGTCCTGGTGATATATAAATATTCTGTGCTCAGCAAAAACTAAAATTGCAGTGCTCCCAAGACTAAGAGAGTGCACCTCTTAAGAGTAAGAGAGTACTCCCAAGAGTAAGAGATTTCATATGCCAGCATGCACAAGCTCGCTACCTGGTGGCTGAGGGAGCCCTTGATAGGTACTTTCTGTAGTGGACTTTCTGTGCATCTCTACACAGACCATCAAATTGTAGGAGTGCTATTAAGACACCCTGTTATAAAAGTGTGTGAAGACACTTACTTTCTGACCACATCTTTGTGAAGCTAAGGAAGCAGTTCTAATACTGGGATAGATAAGTGGAAAGCAATTTTAGTTTATTTCTGATGCTTCTGCATTATTTGGGACACTCTGTCATCCATTTACTCCATGGAACCTCAACCGCATGACTTTACCGTGAAGAAGACTGTAGAATCGGGGCAGGAATATGGAGTGGGATAATCAGTACAAATTTCAACTCGAATCCTAGGAAGTGGTACCTTCTCTCAAATCATTGTTTACCTTAGCAATGAATCTGCCGTGACCACGACAGATCTGCCAGGCAGATGGACCTCGACTGTCACAGAAAACCTAATAGCATGTTAGAGAATGCTCACTGAGCCTTGGCATCTGGTGAGCTCAGAGAGAAAGGCAGAAAGGGTCAGGGGATCTCATTTTCCAATGGACATGAATATGTGTTTGAACAACAGGGTCCTATATACTAACCATCCTACAGGCAGGTCTCTGCTTCTGTCACACTCTCAGAGGGATGTTCCCTCATCGGATGCCCTGAAGCACAACTCTCAGCAAAGCCTTTGTTCGAGACTCCTGACCCTTAGAAGCTCTGGGACCTAATCCTGTCCTAAGAAATGAGGGAACGGAGGGCTATTTGTTACACAGCACTAGCTAATCATCACAGCCTGACATTTCTTCTCCCGCAAACAACAAAACAGAACAAATCAAATTAAAACAAAGACTCATATTACCCAGATTTCCAAAGGACAAAGGGACGTCTAAATATAGCCACCCCCCACTCCCAGGTCAAGTTCATTCCCAAGCACACATGACCCGAAGGCATTGAAACCATTCAAACAACCTCTGAAGCAAATTCCTGAGCCAGGGAGATGGTTCAGTGGGTATTTGTCACCAAGTCCATGACTCTGAGTGCAAGTGACCCCCAGGATCCACACCAAGTACGCGACTCTGAGTGCTAGTGACCCCCAGGATCCACACCAAGTACGCAACTCTGAGTATGACCCTCCAGAACCCCCACAGACAGAGGAGAGAACTGACTCCCACAAGATATCCTCGGATTTTCACCCCCAATATTAAATAAATTTATTAAATTTTTAGAAAGTAATTTCTCAGGCTTTGCAGTTCAAATACACAGGCTGCTCATGAAGCTATGCTGTATTTTTTAAAAAAGGATTGAACCCAAATACACAAATATCACATGAATGTTTCCAAAATACAACACGACTTAAAACCTTGAAAGTTCTCACAGCAATGTAAGAAACAATGTAAAAACTAGGCCAAAGAAATCATCTTTCTCATGAAGCAATATTAAAACTTTATAGACAAAACCATTAGGATTGCAGCAGACAGACAAATGAAATTAGCCATCAGTCTAAAATGACTGTAACTCACTTGAAAAGAAAGTAGTTGACAGGATTCTGATTCCTAACTGTGGCAGCCAGCCTCAGGCCATCCACAGGCAGTGTGAACTACACCGGGTCTGGTGGAGACCAAGGCTGGGGCTGAGGCTTGATTTATACAGCTTTTGAGGACAGTGAACTTACCTGAGCCTTCATTTGTACGCAACTATGGTTATTAACCCAGAGGCAACTTTTGTTTGCTTGTTTTCCTTTCAGAGCATCAGGGCATCTATTTTTCAACTTTTACTTCCTCTACCGCACAACACTGTCTTTGTGAGGCACATCAGAGGACACACAGCAAGCTTCGCTAGAACAACAAAAGCTAACGTATGTACAAGAGACTTAACCAAGAGTCAGGCCTGGGTGGTAAGACTTGACTAGTTGTACCCTCCTTCAGAAAACCCATGAACCTGCAGTTCTAAAAGAAATGTTTCCCGTCAAAGATCAACAGCATTTTGTAAATGCTGAGGTGAAATGACTAAACAATCCCGGTGGGGAGGGACCTCGCTTCCTTCTCCACTTTTACTCTGAGGGCTTTGAGAAGACTTTCTCTGCCCCCCTGCATCAACTGAACATGGCAAGGAATATGTAAAGGTCTGGTGTGGGGGTTTCAATCATCTTAAAACAAACATCCCAGCAAACAGAGAGCAGACACACTCCCAGCACAACTCCTCCTTCCAACACAAATACAAACAGTTTCAGAGGTCGACTGCTACTCAGGAATGAAGAAGACAAAGAAAAAGCAGTCTGTTTTTCTGTAATCAGTTCAATATGTCTGAGCCTGAAAGGAAAATGCAAGCGGTCTCCACAAAAGCAAGGTGCACACCACCAAGTGCCACTGGATGTGGTCAGTACTCACCCCGCAGCCCAGGCCGTTGCCCCCTTCGCAGGTGACTTTCCTCTGGCCCTGTTCAGGTAGCAGTCCAGCTCCACAGCCAGGACGGGGGCACAGCACACCTCCCATTTGCAGCACGCATTCCTCGGCCCCATACTGCTGGTACCTAGTGTACTAGAAGAATCAAAAGGCAAGGTGAGCTTTGCACGGTGACCCAGAGCCGTCTCAGATGACTTATTTCTGCCTGAGGCTCCCAGTCAAAGGACTCTAGGATTGTCTTCTCAGTTCGGTTCAGGGAAGGATGCACATTTGGGGGGTGGGAGTAGATGGTAGGGGGATTATATTTGGGGGGATTTGAGGATAAGGATATGGGGTAAAAGTGTGACCCAGCACAGTGAAAGTTTTCCAAAGTCAAAACAAAAATGAATTAGTTCGTAGCCAGACATGGTGCCAAGTGCCTGTAATCCCAGCACTTGGGAGGTAGCGGCAGAATAATTAGGACTTTGTGGTTTCCCTGGGATACAAGAAACTTTTCCTGAAAACCCAGGGAGAAAGGGGTGTGTACATTTAACATGTTTTTTCTTTAGAAAACAGATTTTTCCACCCAAATCTAGTGTTCTGTGACACTGTGCCCATAAACTGTATTCTAACTTTTAAGTACTATGTGTATATTAAATGATGAGTGTTATCAGTTTTTTAAGGTAATATATTTGTATGTTTCTATTCCAGATTTTATGTGGCTTTGTTTGTTTGTTTGTTTGTTTGTTTATTCGAGACAGGGTTTCTCTGTGTGGCTCTGGCTGTCCTGGAACTCACTTTGTAGACCAGGCTGGCCTCGAACTCAGAAATCCACCTGCCTCTGCCTCTGCCTCCCGAGTGCTGGAATTAAAAGCATGCACCATCACTGCCAAGCTTGATGAGGCTTTATAATCACTTAGAAAACAGACCTCACAGTTGCTGACCACCTGCAAGTTGACAGTGGGCTTGAAGAAGAGGATTGTCAATCAAAGAGCATTCTCCTGCTATTCTGCCTGGTTCCCTTTCCACTGGCTTCATTATGAGAGTTTTCATGGTCATGGTGTCTCTTCATAGCAACAGAAACCCTTGCTAAGACACCAAGCCAGCCCCATGGTGCATCCAAAGCTTCCTGGACAGGAATGCAAGCAGATACAGACGTCTACGGGCCCAGAGAGAAGGTACAAAAAAGGTATGAGAGGGAAGATGGGTGGGAAAGGGGTCTGGTGGGGGAGACAGGAGCTCAAGGGATAGGGCTAGATCAGAAAAGCACTATCTCTGTATGTGTACATGAACACATCCATGTGCACAAGGAAGGAGTCTTAGAAGGAGCGAGACTTCTAAAGACATCCCTTCTAGGCTCTGTTCACAGCCTAGGTCTATAGCACCAGGTCCCAATTTGGGACAGTCTCCAGGCCTGCCCACCATTGAAGAGACACCCTTAGGGCAGGGTGGATTCTGAGGTGTCTGCCTTTATTTCCTTCTCCCCAGAAGTTCTGAGTGCCCTTTAATCTGGGAGACAGGAGACAGGTGAAATGTTCCCTCCTAATGGGATCCTGGCCTTGGGGTATAGTTCTGGAAGGCCCAGGGGATGCCCCCTTCACTTTTGTCTCGAGCCCAATAGAAGAGTGGGTGACCGGGCTCACTGCAGCATCCTCCCCCCCTCCCTCCCCTCCACTGCCACTGCAAATCCACACACCCATGCCTTTGGGGTTTCTTTCTTGTCTGGGTTTGGGGTAGGGACAACTAGAAGCCATCTTCTCTTAGGTCATTAACTGAGTATCCTTTTGGGGTAGCAGATCCTGAGACCCCTTCTGTCAGAGTTCTAGGCTGTTCCCCATAGAGACTGCTGTGTGTTTATGTGTCACTGTGATAAAAACACTGACCAAAACAAACTCTTGGAAGCAAGGATTTACCTGGCTTGCCGGTCACAGCCTATCATCTAGGGAAACCAGACTCAAAACAGACCCAATCAGGAGCCTGGAGGCATGAACTGAAGCAGAGGCCCAGAGGGAATGCTGCTCACTGGCTTGCTTCCTCTGCCTTGCTCAGAGGCTTTTCAGATATAGTTCAGGCCCACCTGCCTAGGGATTGTGCCCCTCACAGTGGGCTAGGCTCTTTTATATTAATTAGCAATGTTTAAAAAAAAGCCCACCCCATAGACATGTCCACAGGCTAGTGTGAGAGAGGTAATTCCTCATTTGAGGTTTTCTCTTCTTAGGTAATTCTGGTTCATGTCAAGTTGTCAAAAACTAACCAGGGCTCTGTGCCTCTGGAATGTTGTATCCCTGACTTTTTGTCTGAGCTCAGGTCCCCGTAGTGGTGTCCTCGCCCATGGAGGAAATCTGGAATTCCATGGGAACACGGCGCTTCTAAGATACTCTTCTGACATTATTGGATCATTTTGGCTTCTAAACTCAGGTCACTGAAGTGGATTTGCTAAGTTATTAACTAATTTATGTAGCCTTTGCTGAGAGTCCACCTCGTATCCATCAGATACTCCCGAGAGTCCAATTTGAGGATGGAGCACTGAAGAAAGCCAGGAGCCCTGTCCTCATCTGTGAGATGATCACACCAAATGCTGAAAGATGAATGTGAAAGGGTTTTGAGGGGCCGTGAGTGAGGGGAATGATAAAGAAGAATGGGATGGGCTCCCGGGGAAGCCAGTCATGGTAAGTATAAGCAGTGTTTGGGGAAAGCCTTACAGACAAGGCACACTTCAGTAGATATCTGAAGGAGATGTGAAAGTAA